>NW_005370250.1:134634-140327 GCF_000412655.1 Myotis brandtii
CTTTAGCTCTGAGGCCGGCTCCAGCTTGAGGCCTCGGCTGCTGAAAGCAGATATCTGGGCTTTGTTTAGCTTCTATAATTGAAACTCTGTTGCCATCACTGCCGCTCTAAGCTCTGAGCTCGCTGCCAGCTGAAAGCAGGTTTCTGGAGATTGTTTAGCTTCTATAATTGCAACATTGTTGCATCCGGAGCTCAGAGCTGGACGGCGGCAGGCGGGGAACTTTGGCTTCCTCTGTCACTGGAGCAAGCAAGCCTCCTGTTCGCTTCAGCTGCCTGGCTGCTGGCCGCCATCTTGGTTGGCAGTTAATTTGCATATCCTGCTGATTAGCCAATGGGAAGCATTCGGGGGTATGGTCAATTTGCATGTTTCTCTTTTATTAGATAGGATTACCTTTACATTTGAAATTCTCCTGCTTCTCCACAAACCTCCTAGTCAAACCTGGGAGACAAGCAAGGCACAAAACACTCACAACTCACAGGCCCCTTGCTGCTGTGCCCTAAACTAGCACCCACGCGGATGCCAGTGAAGCAGATGCTGACCATCAGCGGCTGCAGTTCTCCAGATCCTAAAATATTTGTTCTCGAATGTGCTTAAATTTGCCGTGTGTTTACTAGGCCCAGCCACTCTTACTTTGTGGCTTGATTCCCTTACAACAAATGACTGCAACAGCCATACCTTTTGGGCACTTAGCGTTTGAGTACGTTTACATATAATCTCAGTTAGTCTTCCCAACACCACCAGAGGTTGGTACTGTTAGTATTCCCATCTTAGAGATGAAGACACTGAGGTGCAATAGAAGGTAAGCAACTTCCCCAAAATAAGTGACATGATCAATTATGCATAAAGCACCCTGAGAACATTGATGAAAGAACCAATGGTATAAGGAAATAATAGTCATAACTCATGTTTATTGAACTCTGTGTATCAAGCCCTGTACCAAATGCTGCAGAAACTTTCTCTCCTTGAACCCTCACGTCAGCGGGTCTGGAAATTACATTGGAAGCATGGGCAGGTCCAGCCACCCAGGAATGTGAACACATTACAGAAAGGCCCTGTCTTGTGTGCATCTTCTCTTTTATCTCTTGTTCTGATCACTAGTGTTTCAAATGCATTTTGAACAGACCTAGTTTCCTCACTGCGTCCTCTCATGTGCTGCCATCCAAGTCTTCACAAGAGTCGTATCTGGGGTAACAACTGTGCTCCCCTCCCCTCTAGCTACACTGGGAATTATTATTACAGTAGTCCCCCTTTATTCACGTTTTGCTGTCCAACAGTTTCAGTTACCCATGGTCAACTGTGGTCCAAAAATATTAACTGGAAAATTCAAGAAATAAACAATTAATTCATAAATTGCCCACCGTTCTGAGTGGTGTGATGAAATCTCACGCCATCCCGCTCCATCCCACCCAGAACGTGAATTATCCCTGCGTACAGGGTACCCCCCAAAATATATATCCACACTTGAACAGCTGATAGCTCAATTTTGAAAATGAAATGTATTTTAATAAACACTGCCTTTATAATTACTCAAAGTGTGTGTATACATTTTGGGGGACACCCGATATATGTCGTTCACCTGTTAGTCACCTAGTAGCCCCCAGTTGCCACATCAGTTATCATAGAGAGACCACATTTACATAACCTTTCTTTATGTATATTGTTATCATTGTTCTATTTTGTTGTTGTTGTTAATCCCTTACTATGCCTAACTTATAAGTGAAATATTACCGTAGAGATGTGTGCATGGGAAAAAAAAAACATAGTATATGTAGGATAAGGTACCTAGCCGCGGGTTTACGCATCTACTAGGGGTCTTGAAACATATTCCCCACAAATAAGGGTGGACTACTGTGTTCCCAGTTTGGAGATGAGGAAACTAAAGCTCAAATAAGCTAAATAACTTCATTCAGAATTCAGAGCTCTGAGGAGGGAGATATAAACCCAGCACTCAGCTTCCGAGCAAACGAGGGAAGTTAGGGCCTGGGTGGCAGCAGAGGAAACAGCCTGTTTGGTAGGAAATCCAGCGAGATGTGGGGAGTGGGAGCACAGGGCAGTGACTGGGCATGGAGGGACCTGACCTTGCAGTTGATTGGTAAACAAACATGTGTGCCATGCTGAACGATAGCACTAACCTGTGAGCCAAGGATTTTAAAACGAGTTTTAATGTGATCAGATATACTTGTTACTACAACCTTTGACTAGAATATTTCAAAATAATTTACTACTTTTGATTGACTTAGTTAACAAAACCCATGAGACAAGATAACAGCACTGTCACCCCATTTTATGGATAAGGAAACTAAGGCCAAGAAGTTAAGTTAAGGCCAAGATTTGTCTAGGATTATAGACTGTGGGGGACAAAGCAAAACCTGTGCCCTAATCTTCCAACTCCCGGTCCTGAGCTCTGCCCCTAACAGTGAGCCAGTGTTTGACTCCAAGAGATCTGCCAGCCAGGGCACACTTACCCGGAGCTGAAAATACAGAGACCGCTGCCCACCGTCACCTCGCTGGGACCTTCCTCCACTGCCTCACCTCTGTGCACGCTCTCCACTGCGTAGCAGACAAGTTCTGCCACCCTCAGCCTTTTCCACGCTTGCAAATGCAACTGTTTGTTCGCACAACAAGAGAGAGAATTCAGAGCCTCACTGACCTTTCTCACTCTGAGTTGCCTTTTGCACTTTCCCTGTCGAGGTCAGAAGAAGAAAAAAAATTAAATCTTCACAAACTGAGTTTCAACAAGTGTTTAAAGCATTTCATTGAAGAAAGTATCAATTTGGCATCTGAGATCCTCAGCGATACCCTGTAATGCTGGGTACATCCTTTGAAGAATTCTAAGAACCTTCTCACAGGAAAGGGTGGCTAGAGGACCTTTGGCCTTCTCTCTGGGTTCTTTGAAGTGTGGGTGGGGCCAAAAAAAGATTGCTAGGGTGGGGGAGGGGAGGAGGAGTGGCAATCAAGGGACAGAAAGAATAGCCACGCAAAACCTTAGTTAGCCAAATGTATCACTTCTTCTAGGGACAGTGGGCCCCTCCTTTATACATGGCTACATCCCCACCCCTGAACCCCCACACACAGTGGAATAAATATATTTCGCTGATGTTGACTATGGCTCTCTATCCCCAACTAGGCGAGGGAAAAGCAGGGAAGGCAGCATTGAGAGACAGCGGGGATCCCTAGGAACGCTGGTGAGGCTAGGATCTGGGAGCTAGGACTCAGGTACTGGATTGAACGGAGTGGCGGTCACATAAACCTGCTGTGAAAGCCCGGACTCCAGATACAGTAGGCCCAGCGTGCCGCCCTGACCCACCCCTCCTGCCACAGGACTTTGGGCAAGTTATAGAACCTTCTTGCGCTCACATCTCCTCTGCGAGCTGGGGAACATAGCAACACTGCCTCACAGAGTGCCCAGGAGCGTTGGGGGGTAAAGCATGCAGAAGCACTTAGCCCGGGACCTGGCACCTACCAAGTACTCAATAAACGGGAGATATTCATTAAAAATTCAAGACTGTCCTCCTTGATTCCAAAGAGTCTGTCACCTCAGGGAACGTTCTCTCATAGTTTTTATTATTATTGTTATTGTTGTTGTTGTTTCTAGAACAGGTATTTGCAAAGCATATACAGGGTGGGGCAGAAGTAGCTTTACAGTTGTTCGTATGGAACAGAGCATAATAATTAATAAATAATAATACAAGAATAAACTGCGTTTCTCGTACTGCCCGCTGCCAGCCTACTTTGCCCCCCCACCCCCGTATGTTTGCAATGCTTTGTTCACTGCCTTCTCCGCATTCAGCGCCTCACAAACTAAGACCCTCACAAACTAAGCAGCCTCTCAGCCTGCTGCGCAGTCAGAGGGCGCCCTGCCTCCTCCTGCTGTCCTCCTGGCTTAACTACTTCTAGTTTGTTTCTGATTTTCTGGGAAATGTTTGCCTTAGGCTCCTCCTCCCCAGAGCCAGCAGTGAGCACATGATGGGCGCCCTGGGGAGTGGATGGTTCTACAGAGCGAGGAGGATCCAGTCTGTGGGTAAAGGGTGCCGCGCGGAAACCTCACTGATGCACTCCTTCCATTACAGTGCTCCCAGCCTTCCTGTCTGCCAGGATTACCTTCAATTAAGCTTTGCTCTTTCAAACCCTTCATCTGCCCCCAGGGCCATGAGCTTGCATCTGGCACAGCCTTAGCAGCCAGAGCTGGCCTGGAGCTCCTCCGAAATCTCCAAGTCTAGGGCCATTCTTTCCCTTGGATGTTTTCAGTTTGGGATCCTGAAGAGCTGATTTTGTCTCCTAATTACTTGAAAACCCAGACTACATCCAAAGCCCCCTCACCAGCCAAATTGGAGAGGGGGTAAACTGGAGTGGGTCAGACTGATAAAACAACTGCTCTGTGGTGGCCAGACATCCTCACTCCAGAGCACTTTTCTATTGACATCTTGAAACATCGCTCATTTTCTAACACTCCGTTCCACTTCCCCACACTCCCACTCGCACCCCGTAACAAGAATTGAAGTCTGCTCGCACCCCGTAACAAGAATTGAAGTCTGCGTCCTTCGTCTTTACGTAATGGAAAAAGAAACGCTCCTGCAATGTATTCATACTGCCACCAGGTGGCATCAGAGGTCACAGTTCCATTGTGCCAGCTACCGGTGGTGAACAAAAGGAGAGTGTTCCCCCCCGCCACACACACACACAATTTCAAATCTAGCAAGGCAGACATTAAACAAAATATTACAAACAGTTAAGTTACAATGCTGGGAGGAAGTGTCCGGAGGCTCGTGCTTGGAGCCGGCAGAGACAGCGAAGCTCCCCACGTTCCATGGGCGTCTCCACCGTCTCCAGCCACCTTGCACTTGGTGGAGCCTTGTGACTAGGTCAGGGCAACGGGATATGAATGCAAATCACAGTTGACCCTTGAGAGCAAAGCAGAGGACAGCGAGTATAATATCTCCACGTGTCTCTCCTTTCTGTGATAGCTGGTGACATGGCGACGGGAGAGCTCTGTGGGCCGGGGCCCCTGAGGGTCAGCGAGGAGCAGAGCCTTCACTGATGTCCATGCCGCTTGACCCAAACTTCCACTGCTCGTGTTGGATAGGCAGCATGAACCTTTACTGAAGTAAGCCACAGAGATTTGGGAGTTAATCCATTTCTGCAGCATAACCGAGTGCTCACTTTCTAGATGGAAGTAAGGGTGAGGTCTCTTTTCTCTAAGTCAGTGGGCCTTTGCATGAGAAGCACAGACTTGTGGGGATGGAGGAATTGCTACCTCCAACCCTGCTGAGACCAGTGAGAAGGAAGGGGAGCCTCCTAAGCAAAGAGGCTAGGTATGGTGACCATTTCTTACCACTGCAGGCAGGATACTGAGCACATGATAACAGACAGAAGGGCATGATTGCAGGCCCAGGGTCAGGCCAGAGGAAGGCAGAACTCTGGGCAGCTGGTCTCAGCAGGAGTAACTCATAGACTGATGTTTTGAGCTGGCCACAGTGATGGCTATATGGTCTCTGTTTTTAGCAGCCACAAACATCATGAAAGAGAGTTGTCAGGTATCCAGTGATTGGCTAACCAGGCATCAGTATCTCACCAGTCAGCTGTCTTTTCATTTATTAAGCAGCCACAATCATGAAAGAGAGTTGTCAGGTATCCAGTGATTGGCTAACCAGGCATCAGTATCTCACCAGTCAGCTGTCTTTTCATTTATTATT
>NW_005370250.1:141301-151453 GCF_000412655.1 Myotis brandtii
AAAAAAAAATAGTAGAAAGAACACCCATTCACCCTTCACCTAGATTCACTAGTCTGTGCAAAAAGAGTTTCTAAAAACCAATTGATCTTTCATATCAAGCATAGCTTTACCACCTAACTCAAACTTTAATATTAAATGCAAGTTTCATAAACCAGTTTTATATTTAGACTTGCAAAGTATATAGCGTAGCCTTAATATAGAAAGAGTTATTTTAAATTCATAAAGTATCATCCCTTGGAAAAACAGGCAAAGGCCATAAGTAGCCAGTTGACAAAAGAAGTGGAAACTCTGAAAAAAACTCAACCTCTAGTAATTAAATATAAATTGGAACCTCAGTTGCACCTAGCAGACGGACAAAGCGTTTTGCATGAATGATAATCCTTGTGTTGCAGACAATGTAGGAAATGGGCACTCATGCAATACTGCCGGTTCTGGAAATAGTGCAACATTCAGATTGGCTTCTCTAGCAAAAAATACCAAAGTTTTGTGTTTGTTTTTTTTTTAATGCACTTACCTTTTAACACAGCAATTGTAATTCTAGGCATTTATCTGTGGAAATAGGCAGCAAAGTGTTGCTGACCCTCCCCTGAGAAAGAAGGGTATTTATTACAACGCTATTTCAGAAAAAATATCAAAAAGTAGGGATTTTGGCAAAAGAAATAATGGTGTTTCATACAAAGGCCTACCACTGCCTACATAGCACTCAGCAAACGCTAGGCTCTCTCTGTAGTTTTTTATGCACTTACCTTTTAACACAGCAATTTTAATTCTAGGCATTTATCTGTGGAAATAGGCAACAAAGTGTTGCTGACCCTCCCCTGAGAAAGAAGGGTATTTATTACAATGCTATTTCAGAAAAAATATCAAAAAGTAGGGATTTTGGCAAAAGAAATAATGGTGTTTCATACAAAGGCCTACCACTGCCTACATAGCACTCACCAAACGCTAGGCTCTCTCTGTAACATTTTGCATGTGTAACCTCATCCTCCCAAGAGACAGGTACCATCAGCACTTCACAGGTGATGAAACTGAAGCTCACTCCCTCATCCCAGGTCTTAAAGCTGGGAAATGTGGAGCTACCCTCCCCTTGCCCCAGGCAGTCTGGCCCCAGAGGCTGCCCTCTTAGGCAAGTGCTCTCCAGCTTCTCTCTGCAGCCCTGAAAATAACAAAAGAGATTTGTATTCACTTCATAGAAAAGTGTTCACCGTGCAGGTATACCTCAGAGATACTGCGGGCTCCCTTCCAGACCACCACAATGAAGTGAGTATCACAGTAGAGTGAGTCATCATCCTTTTGCAGGCAAAGAAAACACGAGATCTCTGAGGCACAATAAAGTGTAGCACAGTAAGACCAGGTATGCCTGTATCTGAATGAGAAAAATAGGTATGGAGCATCAGCTACAGTGTAGAAACCGTTTTTTAAAAAGGGGATTATGTATATTTACATAAGAACATATAAAACATATTCCTCAATCAAAAGGTTAGGACTTGGGGGGACTTTTGCTTCTTTTGGTTTCTCTGTATTTTCTAAGTTTTCTGCAATGATCGTGTAATTCTTGTAATATAAAAATGTGAGTGATTCTCCCACTGCCCAAGTCTGCTTTCCCTTCTTCCCTTCTGTGGACACTGGTCCCAGGGACATGCCCTAATCCACATCCTGTACACTAAGCTTCACCCCAGAGTCAGCTTCCCAGAGAACCCGACCTTCAAGGTGGGTGCCAGGAGTGGGCCAAGAAAGCCGGCGATGATGGAGGAGCCTAGCAGGTCCATGTGTTTGGTGTTAGAAAAGTATCAGAGAAAGAGTAATGTTCTGACTCTGTTGAAATTCTACAAAAAGAATATGCATTGCTGAACTAAGGCTGAGAGCAACCAACAGGCACTTGAAAGCCAAGTGGCAAAGCCAGAGGTTTGCCTTCAAGGCAAATGAAGCAGCTCTCCTCCCCTGCAGAGGGAGGGCAGGGAAAGTGGGGGCTCAGGCCAGATCCAGGCCAGTGAAGGTTAAAACTCTCAGTCAAGGCAGGTCTGTTCTGCCAAACTCAGGAATTTGATTGGAAAATATGAATCCTGACCCAAGGAATGGAATGTCTGGACTGATTTCCCCCAAACTCTTGAATTAATTTCCAGATTCCTCTAAACCAGTGGTTCTCAACCTTCTGGCCCTTTAAATACAGTTCTCCTTGTTGTGACCCAACCATAAAATTATTTTCGTTGCTACTTCATAACTGTAATTTTGCTACTGTTATGAATCGTAATGTAAATATCTGATATGCAGGATGTATTTTCAGGGGTCGTGACCCACAGGTTGAGAACCGCTGTTAAGACTAAACAAAGAAGTAGAAGTGGAGGTGGACAGAAATAGGATTCAGATGTACCAAAAGGAGAGGACCAGCGAACTTGGTAAGTGTCTGGATGTGAAAGGTGGTAAAAGAGACGCCAAGGATGACATCCAGATTTCTCACTTTTCTAAATCTCTCTGACCCACCCACTTGTTTCCATCCTTCTACCACCTTAGTGCAAGCTACCATCATTTCATCTGAAGTACCACTACAGACTTTTAACGAGGTGCCTGCACATCCACTCTGACCAACTTTAAAACATGCTCCGTATATGTCAGGTGATTTTTTCCCAAAGTTAAATCTGAGCCCGAGTGCACCATTGAGAGGCACTCCACAGCACTGAGTTCAGCGGTGCCCCTGCTTGTAGACCACTGCAAGGGAGGGTGACGGTGGGAAAGGCAATTGTAGAGCTAAGCCTACCAATAGTGATAGAGATGATAGGAACCCCACCCTACCCCCAAAACAGAGGCCAGATGGTGGCGCCTGTCAGAAATCAGATGGATCTAATTATCATAATGAGTGGTAGGTTGGAGTAAGAGCAGGGGGCCTGGCCAAGATAGTTATGGAAATAGTTACTAGAACACAGCAACCCCTAGAGCAGCCGTGGGCAAACTACAGCCCTCGGGCCGGATCCGGCCCGTTTGAAATGAATTAAACTAAAAAAAAAAGACCGAACCCTTTTATGTAATGATGTTTACTTTGAATTTATATTAGTTCACACAAACACTCCATCCATGCTTTTGTTCCGGCCCTCCGGTCCAGTTTAAGAACCCATTGTGGCCCTCGAGTCAAAAAGTTTGCCCACCCCTGCCCTAGAGGCAAAACACATGGGATTTAACAAAGGCACTCTGCACCTTACCCTCAAAGTAAACCAAACATGGATGGTCAAGAGGCTGAGGGCACCTGCCCCAATAAAAATCCAAGACCCATCCCTTGCTCAGTGACTGCACCCAACCTAGGATTCAGACGTGGAATCCAGCGATGGAAGGAGAGGCTGGGTGCCCAGAAGGAAGAGCTTTGCAGAAGAAAGTCTACAAATGCCCCATTATGCATAAAAAGCTGCTAATAACATCAATTGTCATTAGAAAAAAATGCAAATCAGAACCACAATGAGACACCATTTCATACCCAGTAAAATGACAGTTACCAAAAAGACTGGAATTACAGAATGCTGGCCAAAATGGAGCATTTGATTTGGGGATCGAAACTCAATCTTGTCAGCATCAGGTGGTAGACCAGACATAGTCAGAGCATGTGGGTGGTGAACGCTGCCCTTCCCAAAGGGTTCAGGTTATGACACTTTCTTCCATGGTTTTTTTTTTTTTTTCATTTATTGAAAAACCTTTAATCCCACCATGAGGATATATAAACTCTGATAACCTTTTGTTTGTAAACTTATTGATTTTTTTCCATTATATACAAGCTGTTTAGTAACCTACGTTTTTTTAGACTTTAATTTAGCTTTACCGAAATATCAAGAAGATAGTACAGAGGGTTCCCATATACCGCTCCCTCAGTTTCCCCTGAGTATGGTACATTTGTTACAATTAATAAGCCAATATTTATGCATAGTTATTCATTGAAGTTCATATTTTATTCAGGTCTCCTTCATTTTTCCCTAGTTTTTTGTTCCAGGGTCTCATCCAGGCGCCATATTGTATTTAGTTGTCATGTCTCCTTAGGCTCCTCTTGGCTGTGGTGGTTTCTTACATGGTCCTTGTTTTTGATGACTTTGACAGTTTTGATGAGTGCTGGTCAGGGAGGTCATAGGATGCCCCTATATTGGAATTTGCCTCATGTTTTCCTTGTGGTGAGACTAGGGTTATGGTCTGTTTTGGGTGACTATGAGAATGATTCCAATTACTGACTGAAAAGAGGTTCTTTCTATTGCTGGAAAACCTGTTTCTTGCTGCTTTGGTGAGTTGCGGTAATGTTCAAATTCTGAGTAAAGTCAGAAATAGTAGAGAGAAAAGTATTGAAATATTTGCTTTTAAAAAAGACCTACTCTGTCTCAAATGAAAAGATTTCATTCTTTTTTATGGCCTAGTAATATTTCATTGTATATATGTACCACAGCTTTTTTTATCCACTGGTCTATTGATGGGCACTTGAGCTGCTTCCATTTACAATAGCATGGATGGACCTAGATGAATGACTAAGTGAATAAGTCAGTCAGAGAAAGACAAATACCATATGACTTTAATTATATGTGGAATCTAAAGAACAATATAAATGAACAAACGAAACAGAAACCGATTCATAGATACAGAGAACGGACTGATGGTTGCCAGAGGGGAGGAATGTTAGGGGATTAGGTGAAAAAGGTGACGGGATTAAGAAATACAGATTGGTAGTTACAAAGTAGTCATGGGGAAGTAAAGTATAGCATAGGAAATACAGTCAATAATATTGTAATAACTATGCATGTTACAAGTTGGGCTCTAGAAATATCAGAGAGAACACTTTCTAAAGTACAGTAAACCCTTGACTTTGTGGACCTCAATTTAACGGACTCTAGATTTAATAGACAAAATTTCCGGTTTGTATGTCATATGTGAAAATTAACACCTTGTTAGTTTTAAAATGCTTTTAACCATTTTTTAAATTATTGATTCACTATTGTTTTTAAAAAATTTTAGTGAGTAGGCCATATGTTGGAAAACAACACTGTAGTAATTTCACTGATATAAATAAACATTACATATCTACAACTATAATCTACATATTTAACATATTTAAATCTAAGAGTCACCGCTGGTGAACAATGTTCTGTGAATGACTAACACATGGTCACATTTAGTTCTGTTTTACTGGGTGTGACTTTCTGCAGCAGATTTAACACGCAGCCATGCCCTAGCCGTTTACTCCAGGTGACTGGTGAGTGCGTGCATTTACGGGACCTATTCAGTATAAACTTAAAATGTTTAATACATATAGAAAACTTTCCTGTTCAATTGAACTTTTCATACATACTTAATTTTAATTACACAATTTTAATTTGTCAATTTTTTAACACATATTTGGAAAATCTACTTTATTACCTAACAGACTTTTGGCTTTAAGGGACACCCCCTAGCCTAAATTAGTGTGTTATATAAAGGTTTTACGGTTAAATGATTGTCTGACCACTATGCTCTACACCTACATCTAATACAAAGTAATAGCGGATGTAAACTGTAATAAAAAATTAAAAATAATATTTATTTTAGAGAGAGAAGAAGGGGGAGGGAGAGAGAGATAATTGGGGCAGGGAGAGAAAGACATTGATTTGTTGTTCCACTTATTTATGCAGTCATTGGTTGATTGTTATATGTGTCCTGACCAGGGATTGAAGTTGCAACCTTGCTTATCAGAATGATGCTCTAACCAACTGAGCTACCCAACAAGGTCAAATAAAATAATTTTCCAAAAAGGAAAAAAAAAGATCTACTCTGCACTGCAGTCCCTGTGAAGAAACCTAGCAGTTACCATCATCAGTAGCTTTTATTTCATTAGCATCCGTTTGAGTGGCGTGGCACTGCTCTCCCCATTTCAAGGGCGCCTAAGTCTTGTTTTAGTTTAATAAAGATGTTTTTATAATCCCTTTCTAATCCTTGTATTTTAATAAAATACCAAAGCACAATTAGCTTTTGTGAGGGTAATTGTAATTGGCATTAAGATGTTATTTGTGCTTGAGATTTCTTTCTCTCAAACACAAAAGTAGAACCACAGGATGGAGAAGGCATGCTCCATTGACTAACAATAGAAACGCTGGCAGCTGCTCTTCTTGGTATACATTTAGGGCACTTCTGTTGTCTTATAAATATCTCCAGTTAAACAAATGGAAAGAACATTTGAGGGGGGAAAAAGATGGTTTGCTGTATGAAAAATATCTGAGGAGTTTTTTACATGGAGGTATAACTGCATACGGTAAGATACATGGACCAATGATTACTTTGATGAGCTTTGGCAACTGTATTCCATCATCCACTGCCCAGAGGTGCCCCTGTGCCCCTTCCAGGGAACCTGCCCTTCCTTCTCTCCAGAGAAACCACTTTCTGATTTCACTGATTTGTTTTACTCACACTTACACTTTGTACAACTGATCGGACCATTTGTGATCTTTTGTGCCTCGCTTCTTTCAATGAACTTAATTTTTGAGATTAACTACCCAGAATGGTACTTTACTGCCCAGTTCAAGGGAGGTCATAGCCCCCTGTCATCTGCACTAGGCTGGCCCATTGTGGCGTTTATTCCTGCAGCTCAGCTCTCTTTAGGTGGGACACCGACCATCCAGAGCTTCCAGGAGAAAGTTCTGGAGGTCAGTGAAGACTGAGGAGCAGCTGAGAGGGTTCAGGCCTAGAAAAAAGACTTTATGATGAAGAATCTATAATAATAAAAGCGAATATACTAATTAGACCGGAAGACCTTCCGGACAACCTTCCAGACGAAGCCGCAGCAGCAGGGGCCGAGGCAGAGGCAGCCACCACCATGGCAGCAGGGGCTGAGCCCCTTGTATGCATTTTGTGCATTGGGCCCCTAGTATAGAAGAAAAAGAGGGGCAGAAAACAGTGGCATAATATTAGTCCTTTTGAAGGAGAAAATCGATTGTGTGTGTGTGTGTGTGTGTGTGTGTGTGTAGCTCGAGATTTAGAAATTCCCAGAGACAGTTTTCAGCTCCATATAAAAAGGAATATTGTCAACAGCAGGTCACTGGGGTACCTTGAACAGTAGTAGAGTCTCTAATCACAGAGACTGCTCAAGAAGGCTCATAGCCATGTATCATGAATGCTACTCAAGCAAACCCCCACCAGATGGGTGAGGACACCTTCCTATGACTGTGGTTTTCGATTTAGACAAAGCTGGGCCTTATCCCCACTTTAGACTAGTTGATCATTGTGTTTTCTTACCTTGTATATTTCACATTGGCAACAAGGTCACATGGTTTTCACTTGAAGTATCTCAGAATCAGCTGCTGCCATCAAAATTTACCAATCCTGAGTAGTCAGGATTCCCAGTGTGGATTTTGTGTTATTTTCAAAGCATTCTCTAGAAGAAAGAGTCCTTCCCAGCCTTGCCCCCAAAGTTCCCCCACAGGCTATGAGAGGTCTTCATCTCTAACAGATGTAAACACAGTATCCACAAGGGTTTGCCTCGTCCTCCTTCAAGGTCCGGCTTGCAACTGAAATGAAAAATCAGAGCTCTGCAAATCTTTTGCAATTGCCCCCAGTGTGTTGGATAAATACTAGTACAAAAGAGGAAGCAGTGAGAAGAGAGGAAACGTTTATAAGAGAAGGTGGCTGTCCTTCAGGTAGCTGAAAGTTCTCCTAATCTGTCTACAGCATCCCGCACACCCTTCTTCCCCATCTCCTAGCCCACTGCCAGTTAGGGTTAGCGGAGGCCCAGCCACCCGCTGTAGGTATCTAAGTGCTCCAACCCCAGGCAACTGTTCTCAGAAGAAAAGAAAGCAGAGGAAATAAGTTGATCATAATCTATCAGATCCCAAGTTGACTTCTTATCACCTTCTACAAATCCCAATTTTTAAAAATATATTTTATTGATTTTTTACAGAGAGGAAGGAAGAGGGATAGAGAGTTAGAAATATCAATAAGAGAGAAACATTGATCAGCTGCCTCCTGCACACCCCCTACTGGGAATGTGCCCACAACCAAGGTACATGCCCGAAATCAAACCTGGGACCTTTCAGTCTGCAGGCCGACGCTCTATCCATTGAGCCAAACTGGTTAGGGCTACAAATCCCAATTTTAACAAGCATCTTCAATGCCCTCATAATCTGTTTTTTGCATTTTCCCTCCCCTAGCTACCTTTAAGTTCCAATCCATCAGAAAAATACTTCAAACATTGATACGATGCAGGGAACTGCCCCTCCAAAAAAGAGAAAGAAAGAAAGAAAGAAAGAAAGAAAGAAAGAAAGAAAGAAAGAAAGAAAGAAAGAAAGAAAGAAAGAAAGAAAGAAAGAAAGAAAGAAAGAAAGAAAGAAAGAAAGAAAGAAAGAAGAGAAAGAAGAGAAAGAAGAGAAAGAAGAGAAAGAAGAGAAAGAAGAGAAAGAAGAGAAAGAAGAGAAAGAAGAGAAAGAAGAGAAAGAAGAGAAAGAAGAGAAAGAAGAGAAAGAAGAGAAAGAAGAGAAAGAAGAGAAAGAAGAGAAAGAAGAGAAAGAAGAGAAAGAAGAGAAAGAAGAGAAAGAAGAGAAAGAAGAGAAAGAAGAGAAAGAAGAGAAAGAAGAGAAAGAAGAGAAAGAAGAGAAAGAAGAGAAAGAAGAGAAAGAAGAGAAAGAAGAGAAAGAAGAGAAAGAAGAGAAAGAAGAGAAAGAAGAGAAAGAAGAGAAAGAAGAGAAAGAAGAGAAAGAAGAGAAAGAAGAGAAAGAAGAGAAAGAAGAGAAAGAAGAGAAAGAAGAGAAAGAAGAGAAAGAAGAGAAAGAAGAGAAAGAAGAGAAAGAAGAGAAAGAAGAGAAAGAAGAGAAAGAAGAGAAAGAAGAGAAAGAAGAGAAAGAAGAGAAAGAAGAGAAAGAAGAGAAAGAAGAGAAAGAAGAGAAAGAAGAGAAAGAAAAGAAAGAAAGAAAGACACACCTTTGAGAAGCCTGCCAGTGAATCTCACCCACTTGCTTAACTGCCTGACTCCACCTCTCACAGTTTGTAAACAGCCAGGATGTGCCAGTGTGACCTCATTTATATACTGCCTCATAAACACAGCAGCCTCGTCTTCATAGATACATGCGATGTTTCATAACACCAACTCAACAAACACCTCCTTTAATTTTCCGTCGACAGACTTTGGACAATGTGATCTTTAAGGTGAAAGCAGAAAGGCCTCCCACATTGCAGCCCCAAGTTGTGCCCTGAGAGAGCGCATTTCCAGTGCCTCTTCCCGGGCTCTGGAGGCCAAGAAAGATCTGATCCTTGTAGTGGTTCCTTCCTCCCAGCCGCACCCCTGGAGGAGAACTAAAGGTCAGGATAGGGCTACAGAAGCATTCAGATGGGCATGCAAAATAGCTAAAGCTACCGTGTCTCTTCAGAGCTGAGTGTGCTTTCAGAGTCTAGCTGGCTATTCTGTCAAAGGGGGGAGTGGCTTATCCACTGCCTCCCTGTTAATGAGGGGCAGAGCCAGGGCAGGAACCCACATTCCCCGATTTGTGCGTAACTTACCTTATGCAAGGAGTTAAACATGGGTAAGGAAAGGTTATCGGATCCGTGGGAAACTGATGCAACACAAGAATTTACAGAGCCTGACATTGACTCCCTGGAGCTAGTTTCTCATCAGGGAAATAGCATATTAATATCTCACTTAAAGCTTCTGTAACAAGGACATAATGCATGTAGACGGCCTGCTGCTTATTGACATTCACCACATAAAGTTTTCCGTGTCACGTGTTGTAATTTAGCCAGCCTCTGGCATTCATTTTAGGTTTGATGTCACCCCCAGCACACTACAAATTGCCGCAGATATTTGGAATATGAGGCTTCGCTAACTCGATGTGCAACATTAAAATCCTCCTCTTTAACGTGAATACTTTTTAAGTTTTTGTTCTAGATTGTCTAGACTGGTGTCAAACAAAATTAGAAGAAATGTTCTCAGGCACTTTGTGGCTCTTAACTGCTGTTGGAAACAGCTGGGCTTGTTTTTCACCTTTGAAGAAGACAAAGGCTCGTAATTCTGCAAGTGCATTGGCATGTAGCACACATGAAAAAAATCCTGGCGAGGGACAGGATACCTGGATGGAAACTTTTTCCTCCCTGAGAGTCTCTTGCTTTCATTTCCAAATCCATTTGTAGGACATAAAGACCTTGCCAGCACTGGGAAGGGATGAGAGATGGGGGTGT
>NW_005370250.1:151888-170824 GCF_000412655.1 Myotis brandtii
GCTTTGTTGCTAGGAGGTGGGAAATAGTGGGAGTCAGAGAGCTCTGCAGTGCTTGGGTGACACGAACAGGCCCAGAGCCTCGCCTGGGCTTTGGGACATTCCCACTGGTTCCCCAGTTGCGTGGCTGAACTCTGACTCAGAGAAGGAGGCGGTGAGGTCATCAGCTAATGAACCAATGCATCAGCAGACAAGGCCAAGTTAGTGGCCTGCTCTCCCCCATGTCCCCTCCCCCAATGAGCACACAGCACACACGTCCCCAAGTTGTAGCCCATCTTCTTATGACTTCCCCTTGGTGCTCTTCATAACCTGATTTCACTTCTAAAAAACATGCTGTGGGGGAGGAAACACGCAGAGAAGTCTGGCCCAGCTCTGTATGTCCCTCCCTCCCTCCCCACTCCAGATGGTTCTAGTTGCGAAAGTTTACATTCTGGGCTTTCAGATATGTTTATATTTTGCCTTGAAAAGCTACCGTGCTCCACAGCCCCTCTCTCTCTGGTCCACTCAGGGCCTTCTGCTGTGCTGCTCTCTCCCGCACAGGGCTAGTTACTTTGCCTCAGCGTACATTACCACTTTTTGATCGTGACTCTAAAAAACATGTACTGTATCCTAATTTTAGAGAGGGAAAACAGATACTTCAGAGAGATTATTCTCTCAGTGCAGAAACAGAATTCCTTACCAGGTTTGTCTCCATAATATTGCCCATTCTATAATCATGTCTCTATAAACAGAAGCCTCAATTAAAAGAAATTTTAATTTTCTATCTTAAGAAAATAAACTGAGGCTATGGATTTCTTTCTAAAGCAATGCAATGACATTTGTGGCTGCCCATCCCCAAATCCACCGCCATCTTCCTTCTTCCTAATATAAGGCCACACAGCCCTTGTCTCCTAGAGAAGCTGATCCCACTGGCAGATCCAGGATGGGATCGCTGGTGTAAGAATGATCCCATACCTCTTGTCAGCCATTGGCTCAGAAATGGACACGTGACCCAATTCTGGCCAATACGGCATGAGGGGATTCTATGGGGGTCCTCTGAAAACTTCTCTTGCTCTTAAGAAAGAACCACACCTAATGACTCTCCCACTGGATGTGAGCAAGGAAGCAAACAGCCACAATGACTACTGGCAGCCTTCCTGCCCTAAGAGGAGTTTAGAATGAAGACAATACTGGGCATGTCACAGAGGACAGATGAGAGTAAAATAATAAGACATCACTTTACGATATCACTAAAGCATTAAATCAATATATTAGTTCTAATTAAATAAGTATTAGCCTCAAACAGTGTGAGTAATGACCCATTGGAAGTTTCTCAGTCCCCTGAAAGCAACCATCCACCTCTAGACTTCCTACCTAATAAGCAAATGCATTTTCATTTCACGTTAACAGGTTTTATTTAGCTTTTCTATTCTTTACAGATAAAGGCATCTTTGATTAATGCTGGGATCTGTCACGTCTCCTGCATCCACATAACTATGAGCTCATCACTCACATCTGGAATGATGGTTGAGAGGCACCACACAACCCTTAGTCAACAAAACCAAGTCCGGCTTGGGTGTGGCGAGCTTGGTGTGGTGCATTAAGGATGGCCACAAATCTTTTGTCATTGGGAGGCCAGAGAGAGATGAAGTCAGTTTCCCCTTTCCTTGAGTTCGTGCTGGCCTTGTGACCAACAAGATGCAGTGGAGGTGACACTGGATGACTTCTGAGGCTGAGCCTTAGGAAAACTGCAGCTTCAGCATGCCACTTGGGACACTCCCTCTTAGAACCCAGCCTAGCCTGTGACCACCAAGGGCAAGCTAGCCCAGAGGGAGAGGAAGAGGAAGGAGGGAGAAGGGCAGGGGGAGAGTAGGGGAGGGGAGGGGAGGGGAAGGAAGGGAAAGGGAGGGGCAGGGCGCTCTGTGGAGTAGCACTGAGGTGCCAGACATTTGATAAAACCTCAAACACAGCCAAGTAAACACCGGTACACGCCATAAAGAATTAAAGTCCCACATAGCTGAGCCCTACCCCAATTCATTACTCACAAATACATGCTTAGTGTTTTAAGCCACTAAGTTTTATGGTAGTTTTTTATTCAGTCAATAACTCATACAAGAGGAAAAGATAGAAACTCCTGTTTCACAAGCTTCAATAACAAATACAAAGAGCTTTCTGCTGAACCCTCGCCCATCTAGAAACTTCATTCCTCAGGACCTGTATTCCCTGAGTGCCTCAGCAAATCCTGGTGTGAAGAATGTGTGACTGCATTGTAAGGTGTCCACACGCAGCAGGTGGATGTCTGTGAGCTGGGACCAGGGGCTTCCCCCTGTTGCTTCTTGTTCTCCTCTATCCTACTCAGATCTTGGGTGCTCACACAGGTTTCAAACGACTAAAGAAAATGTATGGAGGATGATAGACAATTAAGGGGAGCCCACTCTCTTGGTCTTGTGTGCTTGCCACACACACACACACACACACACACACACACACACACACACAATGTCCTTCAAGTGCGTGTTCTCCTCGGTTTCTAGTCACTGTGCTTGGCTTGGCAGAACAGCAATTATTCAAGTATTTATTCCATAAAAAGTCAGTAGAATTTGAATTAGCAACCAGTTTCTTTTTAAGCTGAGCTGACATTTTGCGTTAAATTTATTTTAACTAGGGATTTATGACAGGAAAGGAATAGTTCTAATTAAATAAGTATTAGCCTCAAACAGTGTGAATAATGACCCGCTGGAAGTTTCTCAGTCCCCTAATAGCTAATTAACAGCTCATAACTGGGTTCCCTTTGTGTCCCAAGGCAAGTGTGAAAAGGAGGCCTTGACTGATTAATGAGATCGGCTCCAACAGGATTAAAAATGAAAATTGGCTTTGTGGACTCCAGACCTGCAAATCCACTCCACGTGAACAGAAAGGCTTACTTGTAAGGCTTCCTGGGTGATCACTGGGAACAGAGAGCGCAGAGCCAAAGGCACTGATCTGTTAGTGGCCTCCTGGTGACCCCTTTCCCAGCAGCCCCAACAGAGGACAGCACGCCAGTGGGAGGGAAATGGCCTCACCAAGGTCATGGTGTCTATAGGGTTTGAGAGGCAAAGCCAAGTAGCCTTTGTAAAGACTTTTTTCTTTTGTTGTGTTTGTATTTCAGGAAAAATTTTAAGGCGGGCAGACAACAAGCTAGAAACCAATAAATACATTCTATGAGAAGTTCTTCTCCCTCCGTCTGAGCTGAAGCCCAGCTTTTCCCCATTTAAAGGGTTTTGCTCAGCTCTCCTGAGGCAAGAGTGAGCCCACACCAAGCCACCGCCCCCATAACACTTCCTCTGGCACTTACCAGAACATGGTTTTGAAAAGCAGTTGTGGACTCTGGAAAAACGTTGCCTGTTTTTCTCAGAAGCCCCTCTTCACTGGAGAGAACCACATCCCTTTCATGGAGTTGAGAGTTGTGGTCACATTGGCGAAGCCCTAGGCAGGCCCTTGCTTTTACCACCAACAAACCCCGGAAACTAAAATAGTCCATGAAGCCAACATCTATTTGCCCAGTAGAATTCCATTCAGTGCACAAAATTGCTTTTAGTCTTGGGAGTAGGGGGAACTAGTGGGGAGGGGTCACACACAGATTATCAGGAAATTCAAATCCTCTCAGAGCAGCAGGCCCACTCCTACCCCACCCCACCCTACCCCACCCCACATTGGAACTGAGAACATGTTCTAAGGGTGGGCCAGAGCAAGGCCACAGTTGTAGGGGTACCAGTGTGGGGTCTTTATCACATGGCTGACCCACAAACGACAGATTAAATGTAGAGGGTGGAGGAGGAACTACCTCCTTTCTGAGTTGACAAATAAATTTATGACTTGCCATAGTCAAGAAATGGGATGCTATCTGTTAACCAAATAGACTGTCACTGTTCAAAAACATAGGACTATATTGAATTGGATCTTTATTATTTTAAAAGGCATTAGAAACTGTAGTGCTTTCGATTTCTCATAATAAACCTTATCAAAAAGCGAATAAGAGTTAATTAATAAATCAGAAGATTGGGAGACCGATTTTCCCAGTCTGAGTGCATTATGCTCACCCTGCATTCCAAAAGAAGATTCCTTACCTTCCAATATCTTCTGTCTTCTCCCTACCATCTTAACCATGGCCAGGATAGAACCAGGGCAAAGTCACACAATTGTTTTTTCTCTCCTTCAAGAAATCCACATTTTAAAAAAATGTATGGAGAACACCTAGCCATTGTATAATCCCATACTGGGCTTAATGCCAACCTATTTGGTTTACTGCCAAGAAAGGTGTTAACTCTCAAGGGAGATGGAGACACACTTAATTAACACTCCCTCGAGGTGAGCAGAAGTGCTCTCCTAGGCTGGGTAGAATCTCATTTTCTTCCCAACATGTGACTTGGGACTGACACTTAAAAATTGTCAACAGTAATTTGGGAAAGGGAATGTGTCTCTTTAGTTATGTTAATCAGCAGCGTGTACTTAGCACACTTTGGTGCAGAACTCTGTCTGCATGAGCTTCTGTGGAAGAAAGAACAACTGTGTCTTTCCTCCATTAGTTGATCAGGTGATGTAGGGAATTAGGACCCGCACAGATTACACTGTGAAGGGAAGCCCATAAAAAGCAATATTACATTAGGGCAGTAGTCGGCAAACTGTGGCTCACGAGCCACATGCGGCTCTTTGGCCCCTTGAGTGTGGCTCTTCCTAAGCCTTAGGAGTACCCTAATTAAGTTAATAACAATGTACCTACCTATATAGTTTAAGTTTAAAAAATTTGGCTCTCAAAAGAAATTTCAATCGTTGTACTGTTGATATTTGGCTCTGTTGACTAATGAGTTTGCCGACCACTGCATTAGGGTAATTGTGTGTGTGTATGGAGTCTGAATGACTAAAGGATGGCCATCTTTTAAATTTTAGTTAAGGATGAGGACACTTTAAAATAGTGTATCGGAAGAAGTGGTGGGTGAGGCTTAACAGCAGAGAGGGGTGAGCAAGTGAGTCCTGTACAGGGACTAGCCAGAAAATTTGATCCAGCAAGAAGATTAAGAGGTCCAAGCTTTCATGGCACAAGAAGCAAGAAAAAAGTATAATATTTTAAGTTATAAACGTACAGTATGCTAGGCATAGCTAGGGAAAAACAAAATAACTCTTTCAAAACCCAGTCCGTATCAAGAACAAGAGAAGCCCAGGTGTTCCTTGCTGTATTATTCATGTTAAAGGCATCTCAGGACAGGGTGCCTCACGCCTGGTGGCATATTTTGAAGCCTTCGCTCTTATTTCACTTTGAAGGGCTATTGGTTTTGGCCAGATAGTAAGATCAGACACTTTCAATTAGTGAAAAATCAGCAGCATTTCTGGGGGACTTGGAAATATTACCGTTATAAAACCCTTCATCCGGCTGTTAAATCACTAAATCCAGAGTGAGCCAGAATTTTCATTTTCTCAAGACCTACTTGATCTGACATTTGGTTTCTAATCATTTTCATAGCTCCCTCTCACATTATATACCCAACTGATATAATTGTATGATCTAAAAGGTCATTTTAAGGGTCATTTAGTCTAGTTCTCTCATTTTAAAAGAGTACCAAAGTGGGGCCTCACAGGAGCTCTGTGACTTGCCATGGGCATGAACAAATTAGTAAACTGTCTTCTTTCAGAGGCATTTGAGGCCTATAATTCTCTTTCCTGGGTCTTTTTCCCTCACCCCAATAAAATCTAGGAAGAAAATGCTTGCGAACAGTAAAAAATTACCTTCACCACAATAAAGAGGTGAATCATGTACCAAAATTTCTCTCCCACCCCTCCTTTTTTATGCACTTCACATTAAAACATCCTTTTTTAAAAATTCTGTGAAGAAAAAAACAGCCTCTAAGGGTCAAAGTGTCTTAATTCAGTCAATGTGGAAAGAGGGAAGTAAAAAAAGAGCTCTCCAAGGATAATCATAATGAGAACAATAAAAATTCTGTGAAGAAAAAAAACAGCCTTTAAGGGTCAAAGTGTCTTAATTCAGTCCATGTGGAAAGAGAGAAGTAAAAAAGAGCTCTCCAAGGATAATCATAATGAGAACAAAAGCTATTCCAAATTATGCAATACATTATAATTATGCTACCAAATTGCTCTTCAGCTGGAGGTGTCAATGGAAAGCGTTACAGTTTTTAAATAGTTCTGTTCTTGATGGGAATTCACGAACACTGGAGGCGCTCGTGTGTGTGCATTTATATTTAGATAAATCATGGGGCTGTAAACATCCATCCAGACCTCTGGATCCTTTCCCCTACAATAAAAAATTAATGGATAATAATAAGAAGAAAAAGAACTGTCTTGATGTGCATGCAGGCATTGCCCTGATGGTGTGATCCTTGAGGAAAAAAAAACAACAAAAAACAGTAGCTCTAAATTCTTGCCCTATGCTGTTTGTCCACCTGCAGATGAAGCCGATGGAGGAACAAGCAGTTGAGTATGTTCCAAAAGTGAATGGAAAACAATGCTAGAAGCAAAAAAAAATAAATTATGAGAAAGTGCAAAGTATTGATGTTATCTAAGTAGCTCTCTGAGCACAGCATTTTTGGAAATACAACAAAGCAGACTTTTCTTACCTAAAGAATTGAGGGGGAAAAAAAAGAATTGAGGAAGTCAATGGTTTTAGCTATTGGTTCTAATAAGAGTCAAGATTTACAAAAATATTACTTTTAAAGGTTGTTCTGAGTTTTAAATTCCTACTTTTGGGTCTCTCATTTTTTTTCTTTCTTACTTCAAACTTTGACTGACTCAACTGTTTGTTGTTGTTAATGTTTTTGTGCTTATGTATCAATGGTTCCCAACCTAGCTTCACATTAGAATTCCCTAAGGAATCTTAATTGTGCCCCCCGCCCGTCCCCCGCACTCCAGTTAAGACCAATTATATCAGCATCTCTAAGTCTGGGCATCAGTATTTAGGAAAGTTCCCTTGATGTGTCTATGTGTAGCCATGAGTGAGAACTCCTCTTGGTGTAGACAGTATAACAAGATCATTCTGTAGAAACTTCAGTTAAAATCAGTTTTGCTTATTAAGTTAGTCCAAAGTTCTGAGTGTGTGAACAGGCCTCTTGTGGAACATGACACCAATGTGCCTATTATAAGACCTGTAGATATCATTGGATGACACTAGGGTTTATAGAAAATTCCAGAGTTTAGTTACTTCAAGTCTGGGACCATTTTCTGATATGGACAATGCACTCTGGTTTATGCTACATTTCTACCTCATTATGTGGTTTTGTAAGACAGTTGCTTGTCAAAATCTTTTTCCAAACTGACCACAAGCTCTTCCCACTCACAATGGCCCTGGAACTCCTTTTGCACAGTAGGCCTGCTCTAGCCAGGTGTATCTATAAGAGACATAATGCATCCCTTCCCAGAGCCCAGGTTTTAGAAGTAGATTGGCAACACTTAGCTTCAAGAAGAGGGGCATAAGCTCATGTGATATCAGTTGCTGCTTTCAGTAGCATTTGTCTCCCCACCATGACTTTGTAAACTGAGTCTGTACTGAGTGTGGGATGGGAAACTCTGAGCTCAGGTGGGGACAGAGGGCAAGGAGGGCAGTGCTGAGGACTAGGGGCAGCAGCATGCAATGGTAACCCGTGAATTACATTCTATGTGTGAGTGACCATGGAAACCTGGGCTTTAA
This sequence comes from Myotis brandtii, assembly GCF_000412655.1. Taxonomy (NCBI): domain Eukaryota; kingdom Metazoa; phylum Chordata; class Mammalia; order Chiroptera; family Vespertilionidae; genus Myotis; species Myotis brandtii. The sequence goes on from NW_005370250.1 coordinate 159,537, forward strand.
ATATTTGTACTAGAATCTTTCTTTGGAATATTATGTATATTTCTACACATACATATACCAATATATAAGGTGTCCCAAAAATGTATACATATACTTTATATAATTATAAAGTCAGTGTTTATTAAAGTAATTTAATTTTCAAAATTTCAGTCATTATCTGTGACTTCATTGTACAATAAAGAGCTCAGGTGGGTCTGCCTTCAACCATCATACCATGTGGGAAAGTCCTTAGCCAGGGGCTAGTGCTGAAATTCAGGCCTAGAACATTACTTACAAGTAGACTGCCCAGAAAGTGCTATTTTTGAATTGCTCTCTTGGGGAGGAAAGTTAAACAAAATGCAATTTTTAAAAAATTTCATCAGGTGAGATATTCTGTACTCCAGAAGGAACGGGAAGAAGAGGGAAGACTGACAGAGTACAAGAATAGAACATTCTAATTAAAACTATAAAGTGAGAAATTTTCAGGGGAGTACCCTTCCTTGAAAAGATATTTAAATTGGAAAATTCAGAGAGAAATGACAATAGATGTTGGTGTAGGATCCTCATGGACAAACTGTGATTTGTTTGCATATATCACACTAAAAACACTGGCCACTCAAATAATCTTTGGACCATGATTTCCCCTTGATTCAAGCCTTATGAAAAGGATGACACAAATAAAGGAAGAAAGAGCCTATGCATATTATCAATCCCTCAGCAGAGACAAAAACTGGTCATCTTGACTTTCAAATGTTATTAACAACTTGAAAAAGTGAAGAGAAGCATATGAAGCAGAACAATTCAAGCCAATAAATAATAAGTGCTTTGAAATATAAATAGGACCACGCTCTCTGATAGGGTGTGGATATGCCGGAAAGAAGGGTGACACTGGGACCTTCACCTGGAGTTTATGTCAGAATTTGTGTCCTGAGGAAAGAGTGGAGTTGTTACAAAGAGAAAGAGTTGACAGTGGCTGATCTGTTTTTTTTTCAATAATTGTGACAACTGGATTTATCTCTCCTTACATGCACTGATTTATCTATTAGTTAGTAAAAACTCAGAAAGCTCCTATAGACCAAAATAGATAACATAGCTCCCCAAAATTGGACAAATGACATGAAAATGTCCGACAAGAAAACAGCAGGGCTGACTTTGCTACCTCTCCTGGTAAAAGCTCTCCATCAGCTTCAATGCGAGGTCAATGAGAGGGTGAATTTTTCAGATCTGTCAGGGTGTCAACACATTTTTGAAATTAATAAAAAAGAAAAAGCATTTAAAATATAGATTCACATCCACTGTTATTAACAAGGAGCCAAGTCCCTAAGTGAATATTTTCCTTTGAGATATAAGCTAATAATAACATGAAGACATGACAATTAGTATATTTTAAAATATTATTTCATTTTTACCTCATCTTTTAAATTTCTCTTATTTCTGTATAATGTTGTAGAGCAGTTATATGTATATATTTTAAAGAATCAATAAATACATGTTCTGGGAGATGTGCTAGAAAATGCTCTGCTGGAAGGGGTATGCAATCAGAGAAGCAGAGATCACTGGTTTACTTATGAAGTAGCAGAAATTCAGAGAAAGAAAAGTCAGTAGGAGCTGAGGTCAGGAGAGTTTCATAGAATTTGGATTTGGAGGATGAGGATGCATAGAGAAGGCATATCCAGATGAAAGAAAAAGTTTCAACAAAGGCATAAATGAAATAATGTTAGATAGCAGATATGTCTGATCTGAGAACTGGTTGTAAGGATGAATAAAGGCATAACAGTTCAGTTTGGGGCATACCTGCCTCCTAATAACAGGAAGACAAAGTCTGTTAGACTTCTCTTCCAGTCTTACCCTCACTCTTTCCCTCAACTCTGTCTTTCCATACCTTAGCTATCTTCTCTGTAGATGGCCCCATACATATCTCTATCTCCATGCTGACTTTTCCAGGTACCAGTTGGTTATCTCCTCAAATTTCTATGACTTATCAGATTTCACAAGTTCAAGAAACTGTATTAGACTGAAAGAACCTCATCACCAGTCTCCATCTTCAAATAGCCTACCACTCTGCATTTCAATCAAGTAGAAGGATCAGTTTAATGCATGTATATTTATTGTTCCAAAACCTACATTTTACATCTGTTTAAAAAAACTAAAAGCAACTACTCATTCAACAAATATTGATTAAGCACCTACCATGTGCCAGATACTGATAACAGCACCCAGGATACATCCGTGGAAAAAAAACACACAATGATCTCTGACGTAGAGAAACAAGGACATCTATATTTAAGAAAATAAACAACTTATCCTACAGGTAAAATGAAATGTCAAGTCCACCCAATTAACTGATCTTAGAGAAAGAGTTGCCTGAGCTATTTAGCAGCAGCATCTTTCACTTTACAGGGCAGTATGCTGTTTTTGAAGTCAAGTCAATCTGGCTTCAAATATCAACTTCCTCACCAATAAGCTAATCTAAAGTCTCTTTTCTCCTCAGCAAAGTGGGCATTAAAAATACAAAATTGGGATGTTGCAGGTTTCTATAAAATGCAATGTTGGCTTTACTGAGAGGTGGTATGTGTGTGTGTATAACATATAAATCAATTAAATTGAAAGGATGATTTGGGATGAGGAGGGTTTAGGGAAGAATCCCTCCCAAATCAATGCTGCCTCCTCTATGGAAGCTTCTCAACCTTTCAGTCAGAATTCATTTCTCCTGGACCCTCAGTTTAATTTCTAGACCACAGTGGTTTTTACTGTGGTGATTATTTTTTTGGAGGGAGGAGTTGGTTTAAACGAAAAACATGTATTTTCTCATAGTTCTGGAGGGTAGAAGTGAAAGTTCAAAGCAGATTTGGTTCCTTATGAGCCTTTCTCTTTGGCTTATAGATGGCTGCTGTCTTGTTGCTCTTCACCTGGTCTTTTCTCTTTGATATTATTTTGTGTCCAAATTTTCTTATAAGGATATCAGTCAAATTAGATTAGGGCCCACCATACCCTTATTTTAACTTAATCATTTTAAAGGGCCCATCTCCAAATATAGCCACATTTTGAGGTGCTAGGAGTTAGGGTTTCAATGTATAAATTTTGGGGAGATATAGTTCAACCCATAACACTTACCAACAACTTGAAATGATTAGTAGTTTCCATTTGCATTTTCCTGCTGTGGTGATTTTCATATCTCCCTCTCTACACTTCTTGAAGGCTGTGTCTTGTCATTCTTCATGGCCTTTTCAGCATTCATTATGGTGCCAACCACAACTATAGGCCTCAGTGAATTCAGTAGCAATTGAGTGCATCAGGGAAACATCTGTTTATTTGTCTCAGCAAGACATTCTATATGACTGGAGGAGAGACTTTGGGATAGATTCTGCATTAGCCAGCTTGGGCTATCATAACAAAACTAGAGGCCTAGTGCATGAAATTCATGCAGGTTAACCTGCCTCGCAGCCTCCCTGCCTCCTCCTTCCCTCACTCCCTCAGCACCCCACAGCCACTGCTGGTCGCCCGCCATGTTCCGTGCCGCCCCCTGGTGGTCAGCGCACATCATAGCGAGCGATAGAACTCCCAAGCGAACAATTTGCATATTAGCCTTTTATATATATAGATGTCAGAGACTTAATATGGCCTCTCCTCTGTGCATGTGCAGAGAGCTCACTTTCTCTTATAAGAACACCAGTCCCACAGGGTTAGGGCTCATTCCTTGTGATCTTATTTGACCTTAAATATCTCCTTAAAAGTCCTGTCTCTAAACTCAAACACATTGGAATTAGGCCTTCAAAATATTAATCTGGGAGGGAGGGACACGATTCAGTCCATCATAAGTCTCTTGCTTTATATTTGTCTACAAAGAAAAATGTTAATTATAGAAGGAGATTTGTGGTCCCTGCTCTCATGAAATTCACATCTATCTTTATCTCTCAAGACTTGAAGACAGAACTAGAAATAAAGAGAAAGGCAGAAAATGATTAGGAGCCCCTGATTCCACCAATCTGCAAATTGTGTCACCAGGATAGAAAAAACATTAATCAGGGAATTAGAAATCCAGTGCTCAATGCCAACCAGGCCATTGACTTACAATGTGCTCATCTCATGCAATGCATCTAACTTCTCCACTTAATTCTCTATTCTGTAAAATGAGGTTAAGACTTCCTGCTACAAAAATGATGATTCTGTGATTCAAAAATTAACAAGACAACATTTTCCATTTTAAATAATCTCCTTTTCCCCAGTGACGTCTTCACACTCACAGCTTTTGAAAATGTATTTGGTCTTGGTTATTTTTACATTGTTTAGTGTTTGGAATGAATTGGCTCACCCAAACACAGGCAATCCTTTTTTAGTTACTTTCTCTCCTTTACAATGCCTGATATCTGAGTAGAAATTCTTGCTCTTGTCCCAGACCAACTGGGAAACTGCATGCTTGATTTTTTGCCAGAAGAAGAAAACAACACTGCTTCTCCTATTTGAACCACATCTACCTGAAAATCTGTCTTTCTGGGCCTATCACTCCACAAAGGCACAAATTTACAAGCAGCATTTCCTTACCAATTTTGAGTTAACTTCACAATTTGCAACCAAGGTCAAAAAGACAGGGAAATAGTCAGAAGTCCTGTTCACCAAGTTGTCCACCTCTCAGCTTGCTTTTTGGGTACATTGTAAAATGTACTTCCTGCTCACTTTGGTTTGGATGTGGCCACCAATGATGGAAGTGACTTATGTCACTTCTTTTCCATCGCGTAGTTGTGAGACCACCCAGAGCAGTCTTCCTCTCTACTTTGGTGACTAGCCATGTTTCAGATAGTAACTGCTCTGTCAGATTGGATCAGGAGCAAGGACGGGGAGCAGACTCTCCCCGTCTCCTCAGACACCCTCTACACCAATCCAAGTTGGACGTGTAACATGGCCTGGTTGGCATTAGCTCTGGATTCTTAATTCCCTGATTATTATTTTTTTTCTAGTGAATTTTTTTTGCTAATGCAGAATCTGTGCCTGGTGTCACAGTTTGCATATTAGGGGACTCAGGGGCTCCTCATTATTTTCTTCCTCTTCCTTTCTAGCTCTCTTTTCAGATCCTGATAGATAAAGATAGATGTGAGTTTCATGAGGTCGGGGACCATAAATCTCTTTCTTTAATTAGCATTTCCCTTAGGGTTCTTTATTATTGAAGCAAAACCTAGTCTATCCTGACTGCTAAAAACAGCAACTATCATTTCTGACCCCTTCCCACATTCTTATAATCTCCTGAAGAACACAGTCCTTCTATCAAGGACACGGTAGTCCCACACATGTGGTTGTTTAAGCATACACCATTAAATTTTACAACAGAGAATAGACTCTCAAGATCACTTAAAACACACGTGTTTATATAACTCAGTTATCTGGACTCAAAATTAAAGTGCAAAAGGTTCCATCATTTGAGATCCCAAGTTCTGACCTGCTCTGTCTGACATGGTAGTCTAGTTCACATGTGCTACTGAGCATTGAAATGTATGTTGTCAGTGCAACAGAGGAACCAAGTTTAATTTAATCTAATTTTTATTACTTCAACATTAAAATTAATTTAAAATATCTCAAATGTTACTTATGTTAAATGTGTGGAAATGGTAATATTTGGATATATTGCACTAAGTAAAATCCTATCTAATAAAGAGGGAATATGCTAATAGACCCTCACACCATCACAAAGATGGCGCCCACAGCCAATAAGGAGAGAATATGCTAATTGAGTGCCATACCCTCAAAGATGGCGGTGCCCACAGCCACAAGATGGCAGCACCCAGTCCCCTCAGTCCCACAGTCCCACCTGTCTCCAGAGTCCCCCAGTCCCCTCAGCCCCCCAGCTGTCCAGGGCCGGCTGAGGCTTGCATTGCCAGCAGTGGCAGCAACAGAGGTGTGTTGGGGGTGTCACCTTCCCCTGATCGCCAGGTCTCCTCACGCCCCTGAGGGCTCCCAGACTGTGAGAGGAGGCAGGCCAGGCTGAGGGACCTCCCCCTCCAGTGCATGAATTTTCATGTACTGGGCCTCCAGTATATTAATAAAATAATTTAACCTATTTCTTCATACCTTTTTAAATGTGACTACTAGAAAATTTAAACATATATCTGGCTCACATTATATTTCTATTGAACAGAGTTGGTGTGGAACCTAATCCTCAGGTTGCAATTCTTTATTCAAATCCAGCTTCTATCATCCAGTCCCATGTAAAACTATGCTGTCACCCCACCACCACCACCACCACCACCACCACCACCCCTTCAGTTTCTAGAGGAGTAAGGTTTACCTCTGTGGTCCTAGAAGTCCCCACCTGCCTAGGGGTTGAAAGAAGTGTTTCCCTGCTTCACTAGGTCCTAATTCCCTGAGAATCCATGGTGTGATTCTCTCCTCTGCATCTCCATCTCTCAGTCCTGCCCCAGCACTGCCTCCTTGGAGTGCTGCATGGTGGTTTCCTGTTTCTCTGTGTCCTTTTCTCAGAACTACCCCAGAGATTACCCTGCTTAGACATTGTTCCCATTTGCATGTTGACTCTATGGCTGAGACATCACCTAATCTCCTTAAACAAGGAAGTTATGAAAGACACCTATATTTGCTTATGTTTTAATCCTGGGCTTCTTGTATGATGTGAGGAAAGAGTGCCTGTCAGCTCACCATTGCGTTGTAGGAAAGGGGAGCATTTATTCTTACCTTCTTAGGAAGAGATTTGACTCAATCTAAGTTAGATGAGTCTCAGAAAATACACTTCCCCTGTTGGAATGGCTCATTAGAGTTAAAGACCTATGTTGGTCCACCTTGACATTCAGCAACATCATTTCAGCATCTGTCCATGGTTTTCTCCCAAAGCTCTTACAGTCTCTTGCTTTTGATAATGAAAGTCTTTAAAGAATCTTGGATGGTTTAAATCCAGGTCATTCGAACAAGCTTATAGAATCTACCAGAGCCTGGGAGTTGCTCGCACAATGGAAGCTTGGACTCCTTCAATTTCCTTTCTTTGCATCAGATATTTATCTGGCCTTTGGTACTCATTCCCCTTCTGAGCTGCTCATCTAAATGTCAGATAGCTGACCCAGTGCCACATTCTTCAAAGACAGGTAAAAAGTCCCCCCACGTGGCCTATCACCAACCAAAGGCCCACTGAAGCTGGTTATCATTTTCGGAGTCTGCAAAGATCAAACAATTCTTCTACACTTGCTCAGACAGCCACAGAAAAACTCCACCTCCCTCCCCAACCTAACTTCCTGACCCAAAACCCAGAGTCTAATTACCGAGCCAATAGCTTTAAATTTGAGGTTTTGACAGCTACAGAAAGCCAGGCTGCAAGAAAGTGGCTTCCAGACAAGAGTAGGGGAGGATGCAAGAGAAGTCCTACAGGTTTACTTACTTTTAATCTGCCAGTTCTTTTCATCTACATGCTGCTTTGCATATATTTTCAGTTTGAGTACCTACTCCTTCCAACCCTTGAATTTGATTAGTGTCAGGGATTAAAGTCAGGATGCTGTCTATTTGATGAATTAATCAGCAGGGCAAGACCTGAATGCACTTTGCACGGTCTCTGTCCCAAAATGGGGGTCCCAGAATACAAGGCTGACACAGGGCAGAGATTCAGATCAAATAGGTTGCACTGGACTTTGGGCCAAATACAGTGTTGAATGTGAATAAATGAGTGAATGAAATGGATGAATATTTTCATGTTGAGAGATATCACCATGCTTCTGACCTAAGCTAAGTGATCTGAGCTCATAGTACTTAAACCACAAGGCTCGGAGGCTAGAGCTACCCAGCATGACATGGATTGATGGGCTAGACTGCCTGGGCCTTGATCATTGCACGGAAGTTTCACTCAAATCAAAGTTCCTTTGCTTTTCTGCAGGGAAGTGTAGGAACAAAGCTTACTTAACTGTGAGATTCTTATACATATTTTAAGTGCGTTTAGAGGTGTAGACTACTGTTTTTGCATATGCGAGTAGGTAGCCACTCCTAGAATAAGGTTTTAGACTCCATAGTATACCCTCTACTCACACTATCTCTCATTCATGAATCACTGGTGCCTGAAATGCCCACTAAGTAATTTGGCTTAAGGGGAAGAATGTCCCTGGAAAGGATGAGACATTAAAGCTCATTAATTATCTATAGTACAGATGATTCTACAGTATTTTCTCTACCTTCGTGTAAATGCATTTTCTCAAACCCTTTCATCCCTGGAAAGGATGATACATTAAACTTTAATGATCAAAGCTTATTAATTATCTATAGTACAGATAATTCTACAGTATTTACTCTACCTTCGTGTAAATGCATTTTCTCAAACCCTTTCTAAAAGCTATTTTGAGAGAAGAAAGAAGAGAGTTGTAAGGTGCCCAGGAAGTATTTGAGAGATAGAAAATGGTGCCTCAAGTTCCCCTAGCACCTCTGCACGGGGCCAGCTCCGCGTGGAGATGGAAATTGGAGAGGCAGGAACTCCCAGTTCTGCTTTCTCTTTCCTGCTCAGTTGCCCTTCACTTCAGTTTGCTTGTTGCTGGAATGTAGAGGCCAGACCAGGAAAGGTTATCTTTGTCACCTGGAGGGGAAGGAGGTGTGGTTGTAGTTTAACTTCAGCTTCCTTTGCTTCTTGGGTGCAGCTCTCACAAGTACTAACTTGCTCTGCTTGTGGGAGCAGAGTAGTTTGCTACCTGAGCCCATGTACTTCGGCAGAGAGAGGAAAAAAAACAATCCCTTTGAAGCAAAGGTGGGTGAAAGAGAAAGCCACATTAAACAACCAGCCAATGTTAAATTTGGGCTTGCACCTATTTGTAAGAGGTTTAAAAATACCCTAGGCCATTTTCTGCTTTTGCACTTTTTTATTTAGTAGCTTGTCCCATTTCCAAGCAGCCCGGTGTGAAGGCATTTCCTTTGACCCTCTTACACCTGCTGAGAGCTTTAATATCAGTTATCTAAAGGCTCAGGTTCTAGAAAGTCCTATTAGAAACTTGAAGACTCTGGGACCCAGCTAGGGAAGAAGATCTGAATTCAAACATAACAAACAATAGTGAAGAACTATTCATCCTACCCCACCCACCAACACACACCCCAATTAAACCAACCTAAACCCACACTTGAGGGGTGTGTCCCCCAAGGTGCTTACTGAAAGATAAGTTGATCTAATTGTTGAGCGAATTGTGAGTGCACTTGTTTGAGGTGGGGTGGGGGAGTGTCTTGATTTGCCTCTGATAGTTGAGCAAGCCATGGACTCATGGAGCTCTTTATAGGAAAGAAAATCTTTCTGTGTCCTATAGGAACAAGTTCTCAAAAACTGTGCCCAAAATGAAATACAAATGGGAACAGACATCCGCAAAGAGTGAGTTAAATATAATATGATGTAACCATAAATGGAAAACTGAACAGTTGCAAAAAAAAAAAAGAGGAAGCTCTCTGGGCATTGATATGGAACAATCATCAAGAGATATTATTATGTGATAAAAAGCAAGGTATAAAACAATGTGGATAGTCTTCTACTACTATAAAAATGTCTCCTCCTTCTTGTATACTCACAGATAGATGGTCTGGGATCCACAAGAGAAGATGTGTTCTGTCCTGTCTCCCAGAACTCCAGAATGTTTGGGTCCTGGACTCCCTCAGGGACCCATCAACTGAGTGCTTACTATGTGCCAGGCACAGTGTCAAACAAGTAAAATCTAGATATACTCAACATTACAAAGAATAACACAACAAACACTCAGCTACAACAGTCATTGTCCCTCTTATTTCATCTATAACCCCATCTGTTGCTAAACCACCCCCCCTCCCCCGCTCCAAACATACATATACCTAGGATTATTCTACAGGAAATAACAGATATCATATCATTTCATCCATAAGGATTTTAGTATAAACTTATAAAATATAAGGACTACGTTTTTTAACCTAACCATAATATCACACCACTTCAAATTAAAAATAATTCTTTAAAATTTTCAGATATCCAGACATGTTCACTCTCATAGGATGACTAAGGACATCTGAACACTAACTGGATTTGCACATAATTTTTAATTTTAGAGTCTATCTGTATCAGGATCTAAACAGGGGACGTTGGCATTTGGTTGATATTGACCTTAAGTCTATTTTGGTTTTTCTTTTTTTGAAATATATTTGTTGAATAAACTGGGATGTTTGACCTGTATTGATTCTCACCTTCTGGACTTGACTGATTGCATTCTCACAGTTTTGTTTGGTCTTGTCCATTCAGCTTCCTACGTAAATTGATGTTCGATCTAGAAGCTTGTTTTGATTAAGATTTAATCATTTTTACAAGAATACCTCATAGGTGGTGCTGTGTGCATTCAGCAGGAGGCATATGATATCTGGTTGTCTCTCTTTTGGTGATATTAGCAGCCACTGGTGGTCATTACCTAGATCTATTATTTCAATTAGAAGTTGCAAAATAGTGCTATCCCAATTCTGTCATTCTTCCTTATTAGCTTGGATACTCCTATAGCAGTGGTTCTCAACCTTGGCTGCACATTAGAATCACCTGGGAATCTTTTTAAAATCCTGATTTCTGGGCCTCATCCTCCGGAAATTCTGTTTCTTTGTTACTAATGTTGTGGCCTCACCCCATAACAAAGAAACAGAATTTCCGGAGGATGAGGCCCAGAAATCAGGATTTTAAAAAGACTCCCAGGTGATTCTAATGTGCAGCCAAGGTTGAGAACCACCGTCTTATAAGAACTCTTGTGATCTGAGATAGACTTCTCACATGAAAAGAAGTGTAAATCCTTAACGTTTTCCTGAATTATAAATAACTCAAAATGAGTTGGTCCTCCAGCATCTTCCAAAGATGACCGATTAGTTTTTTAAGTATCTTTATGAATTCATGAGTTTTCACATATCTAACATATTTTAATTCATTGTGAGTTTTTACTTTTCTGATGCTCACATGGCTCTATATCTGGCCAATAGGAAGCTCTTCAAGTTAGCTTCTGAGAAATTTTGACACAAGCCCAATAGTCTTTAATAACTTCCTCACATTCTGCCATGACAAGATATTCAGGTTCCTCTTGTCCCTTGTCTGGAACCCCCCCTCCCTCCCCCCAAACCCTGGTTCCTTTTACTGGAAATCTTATTTATATGCTACAATCTGGACACAAAGGTGCTTATTGCTAATCGGTTGACTTTATATGGATAGACTAGAAGAGAAGTATGTTTTAATAACACATCATGGGTTCATACTGATATTTATAATTCTACTTTAGGAATACATGGTTTTGCTTATGTGATTTTGTATTCTTTTTTCTCTTACATGGAAAATCTTAGTTTCTAATTTCTTTAACATAATCATT
>NW_005370250.1:170863-171911 GCF_000412655.1 Myotis brandtii
CCATTTCAGGTAACAATACAAACAGAACCATTATTAAGTTTTTCAATTATTTTTTGTTGTTTGTTTGTAGGGTTTCTTTTTTATCTTCATAGTTTACCACACTAGGGCTATAGTCACATGACTTTTAAATCACTTGTTTTTTATTTTTCAGATTACTTCTTTAATTTTTATTTTTTTATAATTTATAAGACATTTACATTGTTCCATTGTTATACCTGTAAAACAAAATACATTAAGAAAAGTCTAACTTCCATCTCTATCCCTTTATCCTTATTTATTTAAGTAATTATTTTATTTATTTACTAGAGGTCTGGTGCACAAAATTCATGCGCAGGTACAGTCCTTAGGCCTGGCCTGCGATCAGGGCCATCTTCCCTGGCTGCCCGCAGCTGGCCCCGATCCCTGCTGCCACCCACCCCCAGTTCCCCATTCACCATTGGGTGATCAGAGCCTGCTGGCCAGGGGAAGGAACCAAGAGGTCGGCTGTTCTGCCCTCTCAATGGCCCCGCCCCTGCCACGGGTTGCCCTCTGTGTGTGGGGCAATTGGTGGGGCAGGGGCCTTGGCCTGGTGCCGCCCATGTCCCCTCCCACTCACCCCCAGTTCCCCATTCACCATCGGGCGATCAGAGCCTGCTGGCTGGGGGAAGGAACCAAGAGGTGGTCAGTGCGCCTCATAGTAACTGGTCAAGCAGTCATTCTGGTTGTTCCCCCGTTAGGGTCAATTTGTATATTACCCTTTTATTATATAGGACTAGAGGCCCAGTACACAAAAATTTGTGCACTCGGGAGGATCCCTCACCCGGCCTGTGCCCTCTCGCAGTCTGGGACCCCTCAGGGAATGACCACCTGCTGGCTTAGGCTCACTCCCCGGATTTGACCTGAAGGGTGTCCCGGATCAGGGTTGGGGTCCCGCTGGGGTGCCTGGCCAGCCTGGGTGAGTGGCTGATGGTTGTTTGCAGGCTGGCCACAGCCCCTTCAGGGTGGGGGTCCCCACTGGGGTGCCTGGCCAGCATGGGTGAGGGGCTGATGGCTGTTTGCAGGCTGGCCA
>NW_005370250.1:172605-173562 GCF_000412655.1 Myotis brandtii
ATGGCTGTTTGCAGGCTGGCCACAGCCCCCAGCCACCCAACCTCCCAGTGGAGGCTGGCTGGAAGCAGGTATATGGGATTTATTTAGCTTCTATAATTGAAACTTTGTTGCCTTTTGGGGAGGCTACAGCCAGCTCAGGGCAGGTGGGAAGCTTGGCTTCCTCCATCGCCGGGGCAACCAAGCCTCCTGCTTGCTCCAGCTCTGTGGCTGCCAGCCGCCATTTTAGTTGGGTTAATTTGCATATAGTCTCTCTGATTGGCTGGTGGGCGTGGCTTGGGCGTAGGGAAGGTACGGTCAATTAGTATCTTTGTCTTTAATTAGTGTAGATAGAGGCCCAGTGCATGAGTGGGGGCCAGACGGCCTGCCCTGATGGGGGCCCCTGGTCAGGGTGGGGGTCCCTGCTGAGGGGTGGGGCCAGCCTGGGCCACAGTTATTCTGGTCTCTGGTCGTTCCGCCGTTTCGGTCACTGGGCTTTTATATAGGACTAGAGGCCCGGTGCACAAAAATTTGTGCACTCGGGGGGGTCTCTCAGCCCAGCCTGTGCCCTCTCGCAGTCTGGGACCCCTCGGGGAATGACCACCTGCTGGCTTAGGACCACTCCCCGGGGTATTGGGCCTAAGCTGGCAGTCAGACATCACTCTGGCAGCCTGGGAGCCCTCAGGGGATGTCCACTTGCCAGCGGGGAGCAGGTCTAGCTGCAGTCGGACATCCTTAGCGCTGCTGAGGAGGCGGAAGAGGCTCTCACTACCACCGCTGTACTGGCAGCCATCAGCCTGGCTTGTGGCTGAGCAGAGCTCCCCCTGTGGGAGCACACTGACCACCGCACTGGCAGCTCCTGCATTGAGCATCTGCCCCCTGGTGGTCAGTGTGTGTCATAGTAACCAGTGATTCCCAGTCGCTCTGCTGTTAGGATCAATTTGCATATCACCCTTTTATTATATAGGATAGAGGCCTGGT
>NW_005370250.1:175681-196083 GCF_000412655.1 Myotis brandtii
GACACGCAAGTCATAGGTTCGCCATCACTGGTCTAGGTCTTCTATGTTTTAAGAAGCGCTTTTATATTATTCTGTGAGCTCTTTGTGATGTAAGTTGCAAATATTTTTTTCAGATTTAATAACATTTTTAAACATATATTTATATATCCTCAGATAAAAACACTAAAGCACAAAAAAGTTAAGGAAGCTCCCCCCAAAAGTGACACATTCCACTGATAACAAAGTACAGGTGTACAAGCGGTTAATTGCCAGTGCTATGTCTCTAAACCCTGGTTCTCCATGTCTAACTTCAGATAGCAGCACTTTTACATTCAGAGTACCAGAGTCTAGCTCTGCCTGGATAACCCGAAATAGGTCACCTCAATGCTTAGTACCTTGGTTTCCGTTTCTGTACAACACCTAGCAGAACACATTGTTTTCATTTCTATCAAGTTCATTTACTCAACAAACATTTCTGGATACCTTTCATTTAGAGTGTGGAGGTCAGGCCAGGTCTCTCTGAGAAGGCAATATTTAAACTAAGACCTAAAAAGAGAGGCCAGGCATTGTGAAGATCCAGGGAACAGATTTCTGGGCAAAGGGGACATCAAGTGCTAAGTCGCTCAGAGAGAAAAAGCTTGAAGTGTTTGAGTAACAGCAGGAATCTGAACATAGATGGAGCATCAGGAATGAAGGGACAAGTGTGGTGGATGGTTTGATAGCAGGGGCCAGATTACAAAGGCCCTTCTAGGTTAGGGTTAGGAGTTTGGCTTCTGCTCTTGCCTCTGGATGAGTTTAATTTTTTGTTTGTTTGTCTCCCCCATGAGTTAATTATGCTCACTCTCTCCTTCCCACCTTCTCCAACATGAGCCCTCTCTCCTACCATTACTGCCCACCTCTACCTTGGCCTCTGAGCTTTGAAGCAATGTTCTTGTTCTCCTGGGACCACACAGCTCTTTGTCCTGAAGGAGAGGAATTGTGAATGTGACCAGTTAATGCGTGCAGGCACTTCATTAGCTCAGTTACACAAGAGACAATTTACACAGATGGGAAGTACATGTTCGCACACGCTAACACACATACCTGGCCTTGGCCCAAAACAAATCAATAACAATCCCTCGTACATTTGCAAGTGGCTTCTTGTGTAAAGTTTATCCAGGTATTTTATAAGTTTCTGGTGGGGGTGTTATTTATCTTTTGCACTCTCTGTAAATTCTTGGAACATTATCACATACTCAATAAATGTCAGTGGCTGCTTTTCTATTCATTAACTTTCCTTGGAGCTCAGCTATTAAGAAGTCATATTTTAGCTGTCATGCCACTATTGCAGGCAGTGACAATAGTTAGAGAAGCCAAGGAAACCATTCAGAAAAAATATGTCCCATGTTTTATCACCCACCCACCAGTCCCTCTCCCCTCCAGCCCCCCACTGTTAATAATAAATGAGTCTCTCCCTACCTTAGGAAAACCTGTAGAATCAGGAAAGGGCAGTGAAGAGCTAAATACATAATTCTCAAGCAAATTATATAGCCTGCAAGGTGTACAAGAGCCCTAGGACAGGATTTCAAATGCTGACTCTTCAAATGGGATGTTTGCTTAATTTGGGATATTAAATATTTCTTCTGCTTGAGAAATGTGTTCCCCAATCATGTTTCATCCTTGGCTACAAATGATAGTCCTCTTCTTCTTGGTGACTATTTCTAACTCAGTGGTTTAATTTTCATTTCAGTAGACACTTATTCTCATACATGGTGAAGTATTTGAAAAGAAACCTAAAGTTTAGATGTCTTACTTAAATCCAATTAATATTTAATGTGTGGGGGGGTTTTTTCTTTCAGTAAACTTTTATTAAGCACTTACAAATGCCAGCACCATGTCAAGTGTTTGGGATATGTATCAATCAGATGGACTTGCTTATATTGTGATAACAAACAACCCCGCATCATAGTGATTTAAAACAAAGCTTATTTTGTACTCACGCTGTGGGGCACCATGGGTTGGCTGGGGATCTGTTGTTCACCATCTTCATCATCCTCACTCTGGGTCCTAGGTTGACAGAGCAGTCACTACCTGTCCATTGCCGGTCAGCCAAGGGAACAGCCAGAGCCTAGACTAGAGGGTCTCCCACTGACAATTAGCTTCTCCATACAGGACTGACACACATAACTCATGGCCAGAGCTAGTCACATGACTTCAGGGGGTCAGGAAATACAATCCTACCACATGCCCGGAGCAGAGAGCTAGAAATAGTCAGTGACCAGCATACAAGAGACAATTAAAATGACATGGTTCTTGCTTTTGCTGGAGTAATCAATCCCAGTTGGGGAGACAGAAACATAAACAGAAATTTTCAAACACTGTATGCTGAGTGCCAGAATTGAAGCCTGCAAAGGTGGCTATAGGAGCATAGAGGGAGGGTGGTGAATCCAAGATAGGAGGTGTAGAAAGTGGCAAAGGCTACCTAGTGAAGGTAACAGTTGAGTGAATAGTGAAATAATGAGTGAATTATAGGTAGGATCTAACAAGTGAAGGGCACAGGGGAGGGGTTAGCCCTCCTGGCAGCTGGATCCATGGCAGAAGCAAGCTCAGTGTGTGTGGAACAAAAAGCAGGGTGTTGGTGCAGCGTTGCTGAGGGTGCAATACTAGAGCAGAAGGGACAGAAGATGAGACTGCAGGTACAGGCAGGAGCCAAATCATGCTATTGGGAGGTGGAGCCTTAGCCCAGGAGAAAGGGAGCTACTGAAGTCTTTTAAGCAGGAAAGTATTATGGTCAGTATGTCATCTCTTGAGGCATTCAGTACAGTGTTTTCCCTTAAATTCTTTGGAAATAAAAGAGTAAGATAGTACTTAGAGAAATATTATGAAATCAACCCAAATTAGAACAAAGCCACAAAATGGAAAATTACCATAAAGAGAGAATGCCTCTCAAACCTTAGCTGACTGGAACCTCTATTAACTGATCTAAAGATATTTGGGAGCGGAGGGAATGGGGAGGTGTAGTTCAGCCTTGAAAGCCTTAAAATGATTTCACAGAGTCAAATATAGACTCTGCTCATCCAGCTCTGTCTAGAGGCAAGAAAAATTCTCAAATGGACTTTGGAATTTCCAATCTCATTGCCAAGGTCAATCCAGTCCTGAAATGGTTGCCTCGGGTGTTGCCAGAGCCTGATGATATTAAACAGTCATTGTTTAAACAATGCCATTTAGTCTAAGTCGGTGCTCACTAAGCAAACTTCTCCTTAGGAGTTCTCTTTCAACATTATATAAGCCTGGGAAGTTGTCCACCAAGCAGGAATATTTAGGTCCCTGTTACAGTTTCTCACTGTCAGTAGATTTTCTAACAAACCTAAATTTTGAACCTGAAAGATCCAGGTTCATTTCATGGTAGCATCAAGAAGATAAGGTCACTCTGTGAAATCTAATAAGGAAAGGCCTGTTTTTTCCCTGATCAACACACTACATTACCCAGTGGATATAAGACCTAATGCATCTATGAATATATTTCTTGTTCAATTTTTAAAATATGAACTATTTCAAGTATACAAAAATACAAAAATCATGTAGCAGCTATCCACATACCTGTCACCAGATTTTACCATTTTTATTCTTTGCTATATATTTGTTTTATTTTTAGAAATAACAGAACTATTGTTCTGTGTTTTCAACCAACATAAATATAGTATAGGCTCAACTGGCCTTTTTTCTTGACATATCTTCAACAGATGTATCTGTATCAATATATACAAATATAGTTCATTCTTTTTTAAAAAATGTATTTGTATTGATTTCAGAGAGGAAAGAAGAGAGAGGGACACATCAATGATGAGAGAGAATCATTGATCAGCTGCCTCCTGCATGCTCCCTACGGGGGATTGAGCCCAAAACCCAGGCATGTGCTCTAACCAGAAATCGAACCATGACCTCCGGGTTCATAGGTCAATGCTCAACCACTGGGCCAAACCAACCTGGCAGCTCATTCATTTTTAATTGCTATATTACAGTGATTCTCAACCCTGACTGAACATTAAAATTCTTGGAAAACTTAACAACAACAAAAAAAACCTGATCCCTGAGATCCACCCCAAGAAAAGTCAATCCAAGTGGTCAACTTTGGTAAATGCTACAATTGCCCTTAAAATTAATGTACATTTTTGAGGGGGGTAAAAGATCAACCGAAGGACTTGTATGCATGCATATAAGCATAACCAATGGACATAAGACACTGGGGGGTAGGGGGGGCCAGAGGATTGTCAAGGGCGGGGAAGAAAAAAAGGACACATATGTAATACCCTTTGTAATACTTTAAGCAATAAAAAAAAATAAAAAAAAATTAATGTACATTTTTAAATTGATGGAGACAGGGTTTTATAAACATCAATCAGATCTACTCTACTAATTGTATTAGTCAAAATTCCCATGACCTTATTTGTTTTTTATCTTCTTGACCTATAAATTTCCAAGCAATATATGTGATAAAATTTTCTACTGTGGTTGCTGACTTATCAGTGTCTCCTTGGAGTTCTTCAATTTGGGGTTTATATACTTTGATACTGTGTTGGAATATCTTCCTCAAAAATTATTCCCTTTTATTGCTTTTTATTCTAATAATTTTCATTTATATTTTTTGAAGTCTGTTTTATTTATATTAAGGCAGTTATCCCAGCTTTCTTTGTGCTGTTATTTTTATACTATCTCTTTATCAACATTTTACTCTACTTAGGTATTTTGGAACTATCATATATCTAGATTATAAGGTTGTGAGGTTCTTAAAATAAAATCTAAGCCTCTGTATTTGAACTGGTAAATTTAGCCTATTGACATTTATTATGATTATTATTATTATTATTATTACTGACATATTTGACTGGATCTATTTCTGTAATTTTCTTTTGTGCTTTCCTATTTACCCTTTTTATTCATTGCTGGTTTTTTTCTTAAAGTTTATTTGATTCACGTTTTCTATTTCTTCTCTTGTTTTCTTCTGATTTTGGAGTTACATATTTTATTTCTATATTTTGAGGATTACTCTTAAAATTCTACATACATGATTAATCATAAAATCTAAGTTTAATTAATATTTTTAACTTTCTCACACATAATGAGACTAGAACTTTTTAAATTTAGTAAATTCCCTGCCATCTTATGTTATTTTCTTCTACTTTAATTCTACTTTGAAATTATATCCCCACAATAGTGATCATTTTGTTGGTGTTGTTATTGTTTATGCTTATAAAATTTATGATTAAATTTCATATTACTTATTATGAATTTGAATCCCTGAACCATGTAGGCAATATAAATGTGGATATCAAATCCATGCAAGGCATAGGTTTGTTGGTGTCATATTCTCAGGTGAGAATTCTTTTGTCTACCAAGAGCCAAGTAGAAACAGAGATGTTTCCTTTTTCAGTCTTTGACCATTGTGTAGACTTTTTCTCTTACATCCTTTCACTGAGAGGACAGCCTCAGACTGCATTTTTGGCTTTTTCACTCACCACATCATGCAAATTCTAGCTCCTTCTTTTATACACTGTGGTCCTTAAAGACCAAGGCCCTAGTGGCAGGAACCCATATCCCCACAACAAGGGCAGCCAATGTCAGTGTGTAAACTTACTGACCTGGCTTTCAGTTCCCTCTTCATTTCTGGGACCTAGGGATTTCCCTTCCCCACCCCCCTCCCCCCTTGTAGGCTCAGCTATAAATTTCAAAGAATTTTCAAACATTTTATTTCGCTATTCTCAGAACTTGTAGTGGGAGAGTTTCAGTTTCTCTGAGTCTATTTTTTTTCTGGCCCAAAGCCAAAATTTTCTATAGCTGTGTGTGTATGTTTATATCAGGGGTGGGCAACCTTTTTGTGAGTGCGTGCCAAAACCAGCAAAATCTCTGATTCAAAATTCTTCTGCGTGCCAACCCTAATTTTTTGAGAACATGTTACGCCTACTTGATATCTCTTAAAGTGTACGTATGTGAAGAACCTTGAAGAAATAATAAAATTCATTCGAGCGACAAAAACACAGTATATGATGATGAAAAATACATTTATTTTTTAATGTATACATGTTATGTAAAATTATTTATTTATCTAAGATGCACCTACACTGAATTTATCTGAAAAATAAAAAAGTCGATATTAAGAAAAAAATTGTAAATGGAAGATTATAAGAGAGGGTTTCGCATGCCAGCAAAAGTTACTGGCATGCCATGTTTGGCACGCGTGCCAGGGATTGCCCACCCCTGGTTTATATTAATATATACATATAGGTATTGATGTATGTTTTCTATGTATTTTTATCTTATATATTTTCTACGTATTAATATATTTACACATGTATGTGTGTGTTTAGATATAAAAACAAATGAAAATAACATGTATACAACAAATATTCACAACTACAACAATTGCACATAAACTCCTACAATTGTATATGATCAAGTTTCTATAAAAAATTCTTTATTATGACATAATGATACAGAATTGCTCATAGTGGCTTCTGCTTCTCAGAACCTTAATTAATAAAAAGTTTGTTACTGGGAATGGGTTGGTTGGTTGCTTCTAAATGAACTGCAGGACTTGGAGAAAGGAAATGGTGAAATCAGGGCTTTAAATTCCAGGATCAAAATCTGCATAAGGGCCTAAAGCATATGACTTCCTTAGAGAAACCTTTATCTCCTACAGGACCTACAGCCTTAGGTCCAAGGTTTCCAAAACCACACTACTCCCTTAGGTGGCTAAATTACAGTGCAAATTGACTTATAGAATTTCCCAGGTTAAAGTTAGAGTATTAACTGGCACAGTGGAAACCTGAATATTGGAATGAAGATTTATGACTAAATTGCAATGAAGCTGGGTGACTTGAACCCCTAAACTCTACTAAACCTCTTTTGCCAAGTAGAAGTATCCCCCCCTCCCTTGTCTAAGGAGGTTAATCTCCTTTTGCCTGAAGAACCTGTAATTACCTCGCCTGAAATATTTTGCCTTGCAAGAAATTGCTAATCTTTCTTTGGACCTAGTCCCCCTATCTTTACTGCTCTTATGAATAGACTCGAGTCCCAGCACACTCAAGAGGGCAAGGTACAAAGTATGACTCATAAGAAGATACAATAAACACTAAAGAATTGAATGACTATGCCAACTTACATCAAAATAATCTAAATCACAACCAATTCTCAGACTTGAACTGGGCATAGTATATATGCCCGGAACGCCTTAAGTAAAGAAAGGTCCCCTGGAGTAAGAACCCTGCTACATAAACAAAAAATTTATATTGCAAATCTTCCTTCCAACTTTCCCCAAAGGCACTGATGGCCATTTATCAAAGAGACTATGCACTGAAGAAGAAAAAAATAACCAGACATGGCAGAGATTACTGGGTATTCCTTAATTCCTAAAGATCCAACGCATTACTGTGCCCACCAGTCAGAGTAGGGTTTTGTGGAGGTTGGACGATGAAGGAGTTTTGGCTCAAGTCTGTCTCCTAATAGTCACAGTGGGTACCCTAACCCCCAACAAGATCATCATTATATCCGCTAAGATTTTGTGGCTTTTGTTATGCAACATTAGTGTGGCAAGAGATAACCGATAGAATTGATTTAAGAAAATTTAAGGGAGGTTAAATTCAAAGGGCCTAAATTTTAGATATGATAAGTGAGATTAGTCCTATTTACAGTATAATAAGACTGAGGTTTTAGGGAAAGACAAATTTATTTGTCCAAGGTCACAAAGGAGAATATTAGAAGGTGTCCAGTTGTGATTCCTGATGTGATGACATGTAAAAGTAAGGTGTAATTGCATTGCAAAGAGGCTGTCATGCCCCATTTAACTAATAAACATTTGGGAATTAGAAGAACTGGTGCTGGGCTCCAACTTGACCACACATTAGCCCTATGACCTTTGGCAGTCACTTCACCGCTTTAGCTTCATTCCTTATCCTCCAAGTGAGAATCCTCAGATCTCTCCTGCACTCACATTGCGAAATATCCCAGGGCAGAGCCTCTGGATCTAAACAAGAAACACAACAGAAATATGGGTGTGTGTTAAATCCCAGCAAGCCTCAATGTCTGACTGCAGTTTGTGAGTAGGAGTGTTGTGCTTCGCTGTCAGAACAACCGCATCCCGCATGACAGACTCCAGTTCCTTATCACTGGAGGCTAATGTGCACAGGATTTGAATGGTCTCTGCCATCGCTGGCATCCACAGCCCTTGTTGACTTAACGGCACTGTTTCCAAAGAAGATAACTGCAAAGCCATCTTTGCTGTGATGTTTGAGGTAACAGGTGGTTGTGGTTTTAGAGTGGGTCTTTGTATTCACTCTCTTGCTTACTCAACTTCTCTTCAAATCATATCAGTTTCCTGGATAATAGATGCCCCGAATCTTACCATCAGTAGTAAGACCTGCCACTTCACACCACACCAAAAATTTTGTTCCTAATTTTTTTATCTCAGGCGTGAGAGTTTCATTACCAAAGAGGCCCACAGCTAACCCATGCTGCCCTAACATGGAGGAAGTGGCTGTCATCCTGTACCTGTTAGCCACTATCCAGTTTTCAAAGGTCTTTGTAAGTGCTTTGCAACTGCTAGCTAATCCTCTCGACAGACCAGTGAGAAAATTTTTATAGAAAACAGTTTTCCATATGACAAAACTGAGCCCTGGAAGCCATGACTTGCCCTTTAGTATATCACAAGTGGGCCTGAAACTAGATCACAACACAGCGAAGTGACATGATATGCTCATGCTTCTGAGGCTCTCACATTTGCAAATCCCAGGTTCATTACACATTTCCCAGACTCCATTTTGACAACTAAGAATATAAAGTTTGTAATTCTGTCAGACAGATGTGGACTAAGCCAATCTCATCTATGAACATTTCATATTCACAAGTATTTATTAGGCTCTGTTTAGCATACTCCTACTTGTGAGAAACATACACATCTTTGTACCAACATGTAGGAATGATAATCACAATTGGTCTACGGCGTCTCCCACTCTTAGGCAACAACACAAGACTCTTCTCAGCTACTATGTTAATGTATAAAAGATATCAGATGGCTCCATAGTGAGGCAGAAGGTCTTCTAAACCTGTCCTACTTAGAATACTCATTTTAACTCATTAAGTTTCTGTTAGAAACTGAAATGGTTTCTCAGGAAGCCTTTGGCTCTATTCCAGTGAAGCTTCCCTTGGGAGACCTGTGAACTTCATCTGAGAGTTCATTTATTAAAGAAACCCACAGCTAACCCACCCTCCCCTAACTTTGGAAGAAATGCCTGGAGTGGGGTCAATGAAAGGAAGGGAAATTATCTACATCTATGCAAAGGGAATGTTCTCTTGAAAATAGGGTGTACCCTTCAACACCACTTTAGGCTCAGATGTATCCTAAAAGGCATTAGGATAGTAGATTTATCCAAACTCCTACGGATTAACTTGCATTTTCCCCCATAGATCCAGGAGGAGTGAATAATGAGATCTGCCTAGAAATTTTATCATTAACCCAACCCTTCCAACCAATAGGCTTCCTGGCTGGTTGTAGGCATACATCTGCAGTAGGAGACTTCCTCTTCCCACAAAT
Organism: Myotis brandtii; assembly: GCF_000412655.1. NCBI lineage: Eukaryota > Metazoa > Chordata > Mammalia > Chiroptera > Vespertilionidae > Myotis > Myotis brandtii. The sequence continues at coordinate 185,226 of NW_005370250.1, forward strand.
TCCTTTGGTAAACAGATAAGTGGTTTCAGGAGATAGTCTCAAGGTTAAATCTATCCTCACCTTTCATGGTCACTGCCCATGCCCTAATTCAGGTCCTTGGCATATCTCATATGGATTCTTGCAAAGTGTGCCAGTTGGATTTTGGCCTCTAGTCTTGCCCTCTTTAATCCATTCTCTACACTGTCCCCAAAGTATTCTTTCTAAAATGAATTGTCATGGGTGCTCTACAGAATAAAGTCTAAACTCCATAACTTGGTACTTAAGGTCCTCTCAAATGTAGGCATAACCTGGATTTCCAATCTTCATGTCTCTTTTTATCCTGACATGTCTAAGGGGATAACATCAATCATTAATGTCACATGAATTCTGTGTTACACTCTAAACTCAGTGGCTTGAAACAACAATATTTAGTCTCAGGCTGCGCGGTCTGAAAATTGGCTGGAGTGGCTCTGTTAATGTGTGCCCTTATGGGTGTTCCTTGACTGGTGCTTCTCTTTTCACTTGTGCCTTGATTAGGGTCCAGAACCCACAGCCATGTAAAGCCTTGAAGCTCTCCCTTTCATCTAAGAGGGAGAATTGTATCTGAAAGAGTAAGCATATCACAAAGGAGCCTGGAGAAATCCAGAGCCCTGAAGGCAGGAAGAATCCAGCAGCCAAGTCCAGCTCCCTAAATACACTCACACAAAGAGGGAGAGGGCCTGATCCAGGCATCTCACTGCAGATGTCCATCACAGGAGCCAGGCAGCGAGCCCTGTGGGCTTTGACATTTAAAGGTCACATCTCCTAGGAAGTCACGAAGATCAAATGAATGGTATATAAAGTAGCATTAACATACTTTTGAAAATCATTATTTATGTTAATGTTCCAGCCAGCTATCTTGGACACATGTCTATACACAAATATAAAAATAAATATGTACATAATACATAAACAAATATATTAATTTTTAAATTATACATTGAATCATGTCATAGATATGGGAGGAGGATGTACTAAAGTCTTTTCTTTTTTCTTTTTCTGCTGCTGGCATTCTCCAGATTTCTTACCCCCAGAGTGTTAAAACCAAGAAAGTATCTTTTCTCCATGTTCACATGCACACTTGTACATATATTAAGGGTCCTTACTTATTTAATAATAATGGAAATCATATTACACAAGCTTTGCAGCATCATGCATTTCTCAATAACAATATGTCATAGAAATTCCCCCAAGTCAAATCATATAACATAGTTCTAAATTATTCTTTTGAAAATTGCATAATATGTGTGGATGAGATTGGCCCATAATTTTTAAAATCTCTTCCTCTCTTAGTGGCACTTGTCTCCAGTTTGTTTGGTTGGTTGGTTAACAGTGGTTCTCAACCTTCCTAATGCTGCGACCCTTTAATACAGTTCCTCATGTTGTGGTGACCCCCAATTTCATTGTTACAAATTGAACATAATTAAAGCATAGTGATTAATCACAAAAACAATATGTAATTATATATGTGTTTTCCAATGGTCTTAGGCGACCCCTGTGAAAGGGTTGTTCGACCCCCAAAGGGGTCGCGACCCACAGGTTGAGAACCACTGGTTTAGTACGACAAACAAGACTGCAATAAGATCAATAGGTAGAGTTCCACATTTTAGTGTGTGTGTGTGTGTGTTTTTTTCTGTGAGTTATATGCCCAGGAAAGGGATTGCTGCTCAAAGGGTATATATATTTTGGCATGTCCGACTGCCAGCAATTGGACATCCTGCTCACAATCCTGGACTGCTGGCTTCTAATTGCTCACCTGCCTGCCTGCCTGGTCACCCCTAACTGCCCCACCCCAACTGGCCTGATCGCCCCTCACTGCCTCTGTGTGCTGGTCGCCCCCAACTGCCCCCTCCCTGCTGACCTGGTCACTCCTAACTGCCACCCCCACTGGCCTAGTCACCCCTTACTGCCCCTTCCGCCAGCCTGGTCGCCCCCAGTTGCCCCCCTGCCAACCTGGTCGCCCCATGCAGCCTGCTATTCAGTCATTTGGTTCAATCTGGGACCCTTCGGATATCCCACTCACAATCCAGGACTGCTGGCTCCTAACTGCTCACCTGCCTGCCTGCCTGATCACTCCCAACTGCCTCCCCTGTCGGCCTGGTCACCCCCAACTGCCCCTACCCCCACTGGCCTGGTCACCCCTTACTGCCCCTTCCGCCAGCCTGGTCGCCCCCAGTTGCCCCCCTGCCAACCTGGTCGCCCCATGCAGCCTGCTATTCAGTCATTTGGTTGTCCCTCACTAACCCCCCTGCCGGCCTGGTCCTAGGCAGCCATCTTGTGAGGGCGTGGGGGTTAATTTGCATACTACCTCTTTATTATATAGGATAAGAGCTCTTCAAATATTATAGACAAATTTTTTTGTCTTCTATATTGGAGCTATAGTTTTCCATATTTATCCTTTGTTTCTTGACATTTTTTGTAATCCTCATCCCAGGATATATTTCCATTCATTTTTAGAGAGAGTGGAAGGGAGGGGGAGAGAGAGAAAAAACATCGATATGAAAGAGACACACATCAATTGGTTGCCTCCTGCATGTGCCCTTGACCAGAGTCAAACCTGGGACCCTTCAGTCTTCAGGGCAGTTTCTTGACATTTTTTATTGTCTCTATTGATTTCACTGATTTACAGAGTCTGGTTCTTCTGTCTTGGTTAAGAAAGTATCTTCTAGCCTAGATGATTCATAAAGTTTTTTAGATTTTATTATATTTTGTTGTACTTTTTTGCATTTATATCTTTACTCTATCTGAAATTTACTTGATTTTTGAACATGGTGTAAAATAGAGTCTAATTTTATCTTTACCCAGATAAAGAAACAGTTGTGCCAGCACTACTTATTTAAAAATCCATCACCTTTGAAGTATATTAAATCCTCACAAGTACTTCAGTTGTTTTCTAGTTTCTTTATTCTGTTATGCTGGTCTAGTTATATATTCCTATGACAACATCATATTTATATGATTACAAATTGTTCTGATATCTGGTAAAGCAACTCCAACTCAAGAAAAGCCCTCTTCTTTTTATTCACATTTTTCTAACTATTCTTGGACATTTATTCTTTTATGTGATGTATAAGATTATTTTATCCAATTCCAAGGGGAAAATGTATTGAGATTCTCATTAAAGTTTGATTAAATTTTTACATTAGTTTTAGGAATGTTTATTCATAATTCTAAGGCTTTCTATTCAAGAGCAAAGTATGCCTTCATAAATCTTTACAATTGTTGCTGCTACTGACAATGAACTCTTTTCTCTATATTCATTTGAGGTGCTTATGCTAATATGGAGGAAAGCTAATGATTTGTATGCAATTATCTTATAGATAATTACCTACATAATTCTTTCATTAACTCTAGTATTTTTCAACTAGACACTCTGATTTCCAAGTGTACCCTTGCAGATCAAGCAAAAGAGATTATTTTTCTCCTTTTCCAAAGTTTATACAAATTATTTCATTTTTTAAAATATCATTGCATTTGCTAGAATCTCAAAGCCAATATTAGTAATAATATTGATGACAGGCAATCTCATCTTTTCCTGATTTTAATGGGAATGGTTTTAGCAGTTATGTAGTTTGGAGAAATACTCTTCACTTGCTGAGGCCGGCCCAGGGATTTTCCAGGAAGTGGCATGTTACCACTTTCTTGTAGGTCCATATCGAAGCGAGACGCAAAAGAAGCAGTGATCAGAGGGAGAACCAGGAGGGCAGAACTCCTCCCCTCCGCAGAGGAGTGGCTGCTTCCAGGAGCATCACACTGTAAGCAAAGTGAGAGCAGAGGTCAGGGCACAGGAAGCCATCTACTGTACTAGCAAGAACTCTCCACCTGTGCCTGACTGGTGTGGCTCAGTGGTTGAGTGTCGACCTAGTGTACTAGTAAGAACTCTCCACCTGTGCCTGACTGGTGTGGCTCAGCGGTTGAGTGTCGACCTATGAACCAGGTTATGGGCTCCAATCCCAGTAGGGGATGTGAAGGAAGCAGCAGATCAATGATTCTCTCTCATCATTGATGTTTCTGTCTTTCTCTCCCTCTCCCTTCCTCTCTGAAATCAATAAAAAAAATATTTTTAAAAAGAACTTTCCACCTGCCACCAAGTCACCAGGTTCTCCCCTCCTCCCTTTTACAGGATCAGTCACTTTCTATCAAACTCTTTAGTTCTTCCCAATCCAAACTTCTCATGCCACAAACCTGGGTATGCAAAGCCCAGCCCACCTCCAGCTCACTGCAGGCTTTCCCTTCCATCCCCTGGAGAACTCTTAAAGTCCCACCCCTTCCTCCAAGTAAGACACACTGGGCATGGGTTTCACAGGTTCCACTATTTATTATCGACCAGTGACAAGTCTCTGCAGTAACAGGCGCTGATACACATACACCAGTAACAATCTGGCCACCCAGGCACTGCAAAGGAGGATCATCAGCCATCATTAAAGAATTAACTCTCTAGGGCAGGGTTTCCCACCCTTAGCACTGTGTACATTTGGGGCTGGATAATTCTTTGTTGTGGAGGACTGCCCTATGCAAATATAAGATGTTTAGCAGCATCCTTGGCCTCCTTAAATAGCATCCCCATTTCCAGTTGTGACAACCAAAAATGTCTCCAAATAGCACCAAATGTTACACCCCAATATGGAGATAAGGATGGGGGGCAAAATCATCTCAGTTGAGAATCATTGCCCCAGGCTCTATGCCCCAAAGCACACTACCTAGTTGCCTGTGTATGACATAGCTCATTTGCAAATCATTGCCTATAAATGGAAGCATCTGCCCTTGTCTCTTTCAATTTGGAATCTATTTGAAACTACTGCTTCTTCTCTCTATTCAAAGAGTTTTAATATATATGGCTTGCTTCTTCTGACTGGCAGTCACCCAGGCCTCTTGTTGAAGGATGACGGCTCAGAGATCCTGTAAGATAATTTTGTGTGCCACAGTGTGGTCAGTTCACGCCAGTGTTATCTATTTTTAGTTGCAAGAGTAGGATCATTTTTATTTAGCTTGCTGATATATCACTCAGCATGAAGAAACATGTACGTTGGTTCCTATCGATGATGGAGATAAAATATGTGCAGCTTTCAGAATTGCAGTTTTCAGAAGGAAATTAGCTTTCCCCTGAGCAGCCTGACTACTGCAGTTTGGCTGATGACTTCCCAGTAAACAACCTACAAACAAACTCTTGACTCTAGAAAAAAGTAGGAGCTATTTATAGGCAAGAAATTATTTTCATGTGGGTGGGTCAAAGGGAAAAACGAGCTGAGAAAAGTCAGCAAGGAAACTCCCATTTACCCAGTACCTTGAAGAGAGGAACTGTAGGGCCATTTGCCAGAATGGAAAGTCTGCGTCAGAATTACTAACAGAGGAATGATGTTTCGGTGAATTTTCAGCCTGTTGAAAGTGTCAGCCCATTTTGTTTGGCACAACCACAGACTCAATTTAAAACATAAAACCTGAAGGCATGTCCTTAGGACTAAAGAAACAAAGGAATTTCAACCAGGATCTTGGAATCTGAGAAAAGAGTAAAGAAAAGCAATAGGGTCACTTTAACCAAGCTGCTAAAAGTGTTAACATTATGAAGGTTGAGGCATGAGCAAAGACCCATCCCATTCTTATTCTAACTAGCCTGGGAACTTCATTATTTTTTTAACATTCCAGTCCTGTGCCATTGCCTGGATATGCACGTGGACTTCCAGATAACCCTTAATTACCCCCTGAAGGACGCACATATACATCCACCTGACATCCATTATCCAGGCCACTGGATGAGACCAGACCTCCTGACACCCATCTTCCAGACCACCTGGCATCCATCATTCTGACCACTTGTCACCTGACTGATAACCATCCTGGACAAATCATAGGGCTAAGAATGCAGGGCATGATTATCAAGAATCATTAACTTTTACTGAGAGAACTTTTAACTTTTTCTCTTCTTTGAGACACTTCTGGGTTTTTACCTAGCTGTATTTCCAGTTTGCAAACTCTAAGACCCTTGAATAAATCTCTATCATTTATTTCTAGCAAAGCCTCCAGCCTCACTATTAGTTCCTTCAACACATCAATCATATGATGTGTGTCCTAGCAACAGGAATGCCAGAAAAAGGCCATCTTCCAGGAACCTGAGGTTTCCCACTGCAAGGCTATTTGAGATAGGTCTCCATGTGCATATGAACGTAAAGGGCCTCAACCTGCTGAAAGGCTGTCATGTCACTGCTGCTCTCTTTTTCACTGAGGAAGATTAGAAAACTTTGAATTGTATTTGGAGGAAGTCCAATTTGGGGCAGGAGACTGGGTAGCAAGCGGCTCTGAAGTCAAGGAGACAGCACCTGAAAGGGTCAATCTGGTGGGCCCTGCAAAGGCAAAAGATGCTTCTTAAGGAAGGTAAGCTCTTTGGTCATTGGACAGAGATGACGGTCTCCTTCCCAATCAGCCTCTCAGGGCTGTGGCTTCCGGTTCTTATGGCTCCTAACTTCCCTAGAATATAGGACAAAAGCTCAAGACAAAGAGCAGCAGTTGGTTGATGGAGAAACAGACTGATTCCCAGAGAACAGGGACCGTTTTTGATGGCAGTGATTTGAGTGTCTAAGACCTATATTTAGACCTATATGCAGGCAGGCCTCATTTGACTGAGCTCTGCTTTATTGTGCTTCACAGACATTGCACTTTTTACGGATTGAAGGTTTATGGCAACCCTGCATCAAGCAAGTCTATCAGTACCATTTTTCCAGTAGCATTGGCTCACTTTGTGTTTCTATGTCACATTTCAATAATTTTTGTAATTATTATCATTATTTCTTTCATTATTATCAAATTTGTTATGGTGATCTGTAATCAATGGTCTTTTATGTTGCTATTGTAATTGTTTGCCAAGCACCACACCCATGTAAGACAACAAACTTCATATATGTTGTAAGTGTTCTTATTGCTCCACCAAACATTCCTCTGTATCTCTCCCTCTCCTCAGGCTTCCCTATTCCCTGAGACACATCATTATTGAAGTTAAGCCAATTAATAACCCTACAATGGCCTCTAAGTGTACAAGTAAAAGGAAGAGTTGCATGTTTCTCAGTTTAAATCAAAAGCTAAAAATGATTAAGTTAGTGAGAAAGGCATGATGAAAGCCAAGACAAGCCAAAAGCTAGGTCTCTTGTGCCAAATATTTATCCAACTTGTGAATGCAAAGGAAAGGCTCCTGAAGGAAATGATAAGTGCTACTCCAGTGAATACACAAATAATAAGAAAATGAAACAGCCTGATTGCTGATATGGAGAAAGTTTTAGTGTTCTGGGTAGATCCATCTAGCCATAACATTCTCTTAAGCCAAACCCTAATCCAGAGCAAGGCCCTAACTCTCTTCAATTTCATTAAGGCTAACAGAGATGAGGAAGCTACAGAAGAAAAGTTTGAACTTAGCAAAGGTTAGTTCATGAGATTTAAGGGGAAAAGCCATCTTCATAACACAAAAGTGCAAGATGAAGCAGTAAAGAATGATGAAAAAGCTGCAGAAAGTTATCCAGAAGATCTAGCTAAGATAATTAGCAAAGGTGGTCACCCTAAACAACAGATCTTCAATGTAGATAAAACAGCCTTATATTGGAAAATGTCATCTAGGACTTTCATAGCTAAAGAGGATAACTGAAGAGAGAGAGAGAGAGAGAGAGAGAGAAGTTAAGTTAATGCCTGGCTTCAAAGGACAGGCTGGCTCTCTTGTTAGGGGGCTAATGCAGCTGGTAACTTTAAGTTAAAGCCAATGCTCATTTACCATTCTAAAAATTCTAAGGCCCTTAAAAATTATGACAAATCTACTCTGCCTTTGCTCTATAAATGGAACAACAAAACCTAGATGACAGCACATCTGTTTACAACATGGTTTGCTAAATATTTTAAGCCCATTATTAAGACCTACTGCTCAGAATAAAAGAAAATGTTCCTTTCAAAATATTATTTCTTATTGACAATGCACCTGGTCACCCAAGAGCTCTAATAGAGATGTACAATGAAATTAATGTTGTTTCTGCCTGTTAACACAGCATCCATTCTGCAGCCTATACATCAAGGAGTAATTTTGACTTTCAAGCCTTATTACTTAGGAAATGCATTTTGTAAGTCCATAGCTGCCATTGATAGTGATCCTTCTGATAGGTCTGGGCAAAGTAAATTGAAAACCTTTCGGAAAGGATTCATCATTCTAGATGCCAACTAATAACATTTGTGATTTATGGGAAAAAGTCAAAATATGAACATTAATAGGACTTTGGAAGAAGTTTGAAATTCCAACCCTCATGGGTGACACTGAGGGTTCAAGACTTCAAGTGGAGAAAGAAACTGCAGATGTGGTTGAAATAGCAAGAGAACTAGAATTAGAAGTGGATCCTGAAGATGTGACTAAATAGTTACAATCTCATGATAAATCTTTAACAGAAAAGAAGTTGCTCCTTATGGCTGACCAAAGAAAGTGGTTTCTTGATATAAAATCTACTCCTGATGAAGACTATTGAAATGACAAGAAAATATTTAGAATATTACATAAACTTAGTTGATAAAGCAGCGGCAGAGTTAAAGAATCGGCTCCACTTTTGAAAGAGGATCTACTGTGGGTAAAATGCTATCAAACAGCATTGCATGCTACAGAGAAATCATTCGTGAAAGGAAGTCTTTCAATGTAGCAAACTTCATTGTTGTCTTATGTTAAGCAATTATCTCAGCCACCCCAACCTTCAGCAACCATGACCCTGATCAGTCACCAACTATCAAGATTGAGGCAAGACCAAAAAAGAGGTTATGACTCACTGAAGGCTCAGATGATGGTTAGCATTTTTTTAGCAATAAAATATTTTCAAAGTAAGTTATGTATACTGGGGTGTTTTTTAGACATAATGCTATCTTACACTAAATAGATTAGAGCACAGTGGTAACATAGCTCTTACGTGCTGTGGGAAACCAAAAGGTTTGTGGAACTTGCTTTATTGGGATATTCACTTTATTGCAGTTGTCTGGAACCAAACACACAATATCTCTAAAATATGCCTGAGTAGATATTGTCAGTCTTGACCAGATATCAGCAAATTTTTCCTTTAAAAGACAAGGTAGTAAATATTTTAAGCTTGTCATACCATTAGGTCACAACTGTTCAACTATGCCAATGTAGCAACAAAGCATCCAAGACAATAGGTAAAAAAAAATGGGTATGGCTGTCTCCAAATAAAACTATACTCACACAAATAGGTGGTGAGCTGCATTTGGCCCATGGCCATAGCTTGCCAATTCCTGATCTTGAGGAAAGATATAAAACAAAGTTAATTCTCCCTGTCTGAAAAGGCCACTATTTCATTCACATCTTTCTGGCCCTTGCCCAAGTTCACTGTTTCTTTTCTCTAAATGCGTCCTCCTGACCCCAGTCTTTCCCTTCTCCAATAAACATTTTCCACTGCTAATAATATTATCTTCCTAGAATATATAATTAATTCTTCATCCCCACCTCAAAGTCTTTCATAGTTCCCCAATACTTAGAATAATAATCTAAATTCCTCAATATAGCATTCCGATCCCTTCATAATTCATTATGCCTTTACTAGTACATACACAGTGTAAGCTCCTGCCATGGTGGCCAAGGTGTCACTCTCCAAACATGCCAGGCAGTTACCCACCTCCAAACTTTGTCTAGACATGTCCCCTGCCCTGCATGAGCATCCCTATAGTTCCTACCTTCCAGTCATTTTCATCTTTACACTGTCACTTCAAATTCACTTTCTCAATGACACCTTTCCTTTCTGCCTACTATGATATGCCCCCTTCATGGGCTCTCATAGAATTGATTGCATCCCTCTCTTAAAACAGTATGCCTTAAATTAAAGTTATTTCCATTTGCTTCCCCCATTCAATAAATTACATGCTTCCTACTCTAGCTGGTGTGGCTTAGTTGGTTGAGTGTCATCCCATGTACCTAAAGGTCACCAGTTCAATTCCTCATCAGGGCTCATGCCCAGGTTGTAGGTTCAATCCCCTGTCAGGGTGTGTACAGGAGGCAACCAATAGATGTTTCTCTCTCACGACATTGTTTCTCTCTCTCCTTCACCCTTCCTCTCTCTCTGAAGTCAAATTTTAAAAATATTTTTTAAATAGAATCCTTTAAAAAAAATGACATGCTTCCTGGTCATCTGTTGTTTATCTTTATACTAGAGGCCTGGTGAACGAAATTCATGCACAGGTAGGGTCCCTAGGCCTGGCCCGGGATCAAGGCCGATCTGTGGGGCAACTAGCGGAGTGATCAGGACCCCCGCTCACACCCACCTAGGCCTGGCACTGCCTGCTCACCTGCTCCACCATCCCGCCATGGTCCTGCTCTCATCAGGGCTCATCAGGGCTGGCAGCACCTCCACTGCTGCCTACTGCCAGCACCGCATCACTGACACCCGCCATATTCCATGCCACCCCCTGATGGTCAGCGAACGTCTAACTCCCAGTCGGTTAAACTCCCGCCCATGGGGACAATTTGCATATTAGCCTTTTATTACATAGGACTAGTGTCCTGGTGCATGGATTCGTGCACATTGAAAGGAAATTAATTAGAAAAAATATTTTAATATTGCTATTTACCCTTTCTCTATAATAGAAGTGCCAACCAAATTCTCAATTGATAATGACAGATAGAAACACGCACATGCAATCGGCGCCAGCTAGAGCTTTATATGTATCATGCATGCGCGGGTCAACTTAGCCTTTTATATATATGTAGAATAAACTTGCTTAATTAGACCTGCTTTCTGATGTAGCTAAACTTTTTCCAGCCCAGTGAAGCACCCCAACTTCTTTTTCAGGTAATTGTCAGCAACACAGCAGTAAATATCAACAC
>NW_005370250.1:196450-204239 GCF_000412655.1 Myotis brandtii
GTGGGCTGCATTTTGCACCATGGGGTCTTGGCAGTGTTGGCTGCGATTTGGTGGAGTGTCGCTCTGGAGTGGCGGGGCCTGTGTCCCACTTGGGGGAAGCGGAGTGTTGGTTTGTCGGCACCAGGTCTGTGGTGCCATTTATTTTTAAATTGCCAGTGCGCATCACAGCAGCTCCTGCATTGAGCGTCTGCCCCCTGGTGGTCAGTGAGCGTCATAGCTACTGGTCGGACGAACACTTAGTCTTTTATATATATAGATATGCCACAGTATGTTCAATTCCATCATTTGATCATTTATCCATTAACAAGTATATTTTGAGTACCCACTATATGTTCTCAGTGCTGGGGAAACAGCCATAAACTAGACAATGTCCCTGCCTTCAGACTTACATGATAGTGAGGAAAGTCAGATATAAGTAAACAAATCAACATATAAGATCATTTCAGATAGAGATAAACACCATTATAAAAACAACACAGGGTAATTTGTTAGGAAAAGTGAGGGTGTGGGTAGGCACATAGCTACTTTTGCTACAGAGAACAGGGAACGCTCCTCTGAGATGATATTTGAACTGATACCAAGTATTGATGATGAATTGAAAATTGAATGATGAGAAGCAACCACTTGTGCAAAGCTCTGCCCAGAGAAAATATTTTTAAGTGTCCCTTAAATAAATAATAATTGAAAGTATTCCTACAATGTAATAAATTATAATACAGTTCTTTAAGAAGAATGAGGCAGGTATATCTATATGTACATATATGAAAAAATATTGATGATATACTGTTAAGTGACAATAAAAGCAACTTGCAGAGAGGTGTAAAATATGTTTCCATTTTTGAAATTTAAAAAAAATCATATGTATACATATGTTAATCCTTGCCTAAGAAATTTCTGGAAAGATACACAAATGAACATTAAGAGTGCTAATTTCTAGGGGCAATAATGAGGGGGTTTAATACTTCTTTTTTTCTATTTTGTACCTGTCTGTACCATTTAAAATTTTTACATGCATATATCCCTTCTATAAATTTACACACCAAAAAAATATATATTTCTCAAGGGATAAAAATCCCTTTATGAAGCCTTCTTTAGTTTTTTCAGTCTTTAACTGATGAGTGAATTTTCCCTGACATATCAGGTTGGGGGGGGGATCTTCTCATTCTCCTTATTATCTTATTATTATTGAAACATTTGTCTCTCCTTACTCCCAAGGGCAAGCATCCCCACCTTTTTAGTGCCCTTAACACACACACACACACACACACACACACACACACACACACATGCACACAGCTGCTCGCCCTCACAATTCACCAAGGGCATCTTTCCTGATATACCATGATGTCCCGTAGCATTGATTGGGATTCACTGTTTTAAACAGGCTAGATTACCAGATAAAATACAGGACACACAGTTAAGTTTGAGTTTCAGATAGATAGTGAATAATTTTTAATATAAATACAGTATGTCCCAAATATTTCCCATGAGAAATTATACTAAACGATTACTCTTTGTTCACCTGAGATTCAACTTTAACTGAGTGTCCTATATTTTTCTATTTGCTATATGGGACAGTTCCCAAACAGGCATAGATCCTGGATGAAAGATGCTGAAATCTTGGGTGAAGGCCACTAGGTCTCCATGAATGCTCCCTCCACTCAGTTGGGAGAACAAAGGTGCATTTTTCCAACCTTTGACTGTCTGAACACAGTCCCCATGGTTTGCTTTTCATTGCCTTCTCAAAAACAATATCTACACATGATCGAGCTTGATTGTGTGTGTCAGTATTTATTGCACTGTCCTTCCTTGAACCTTACCTACATCGTGCTGCCTTAGGTGGAGTCGGGCAGAGCGAGCCCCTGTCCTCCCACAGATCCACATCTTCCAGGTGTGAACTCAACTGCAGACCCAGGACTCCGCTTTCCCTTGGGCAGTGGTCCTGCCCTGACTGAACTTTAGAATCACCCATGCCCATGCCCAGACCACACACAAGACGAATGCAGAATCCTGAGCAGTGGGGCCCAGTCTAACATATTCTACAGTTGAGCCAGCGCTGTGAACAATTGCCTTAACACCTAGGCCATCTATCTGTACCTACTCTCACACTTTTAAGTTCCAGAACATAGTGCCTCTCAAACTTTTTGTGCACATCGGTGCTGTTAAAATACAGATTGCGATTCCATCGATCTGGGTGGGGCCTGAGAGTCTGCATTCACAAGCTCCCAGGTGATGCTGATGTTGCTAGTCCTTGAGACATACTTTGAGAAGCAAGGCCATCAACATACACACACACACACACACACACACACACACACACACACACGACTCACTCACCTTAAAATCAAAGTCATTGCCACTTTTCTTTTATAATTCATGTAATAGGCAAAATGCATCTTGCAGAGACTTGGCAGTGAAACTCTCCTTGGACCCACGATGGTCCTGAGACTCGCACCATATGTGCATTCCAGTTTCAAGTAGCAGCTTTGCTGGATTCATTTCCTACCCGTGGGAAGCTAAGAAGAATATCACACTGGTTCAGGTTTCAGCACACAGATTTTTTTTCAGACACAAATAGAAACCTCAGGCTAAAACGGCCTGTATAAGGGTCATGAAACCCCCCAAAATTTGTCCAACTTGGCCGTGGGATGACTTAACTCCCAACTATTTAGATTTGGGAGGGGCAACATCTTAGATTTGGAGACCAGCTGAGCAATATGTCCTCTGGAAGCAGGGAAATGGGCTAGGTCACCTCAGGAGGGCCCTGCAGCCCTACAGGGGCTACAACTCCACATTGCACATCCCCGACCCAGGAAACAGTCCGAGCGAACTTTCCAGGTGCAGATTTCATACGTAGTAGACAGGAGCGAGGTGCTGGATCTCTGCTCTCTCACTGACCAGCGCTGTGACCTGGCACATGTTATGTCACCTCCCTTATGCCTTAGATCCCTCGGGTATCTTCTGTGAAAAAGGAATACAAATGTACACTTAGATAAGGTTATAAGTAAAGTATTTGGTCGGTGCAGTGCCTGGCACGTTAGCAATATTAAATCTTAGCTGTAATTGTTAGGGGTCTTCCTCCATCTCTAAGGTAGGTGGAAATACTGGCCTTGGTGTCACTTACAGAGAGAAGCTGATTGCTACAGTCAAGTGCAGTACCCACGCCAAAGTCCTGTAACCTCTGCCCTGGCTTTGCTTCTAGCCTCTGACGGACAGCAATTGGTGCCCACAAGGAAAGAATAATAACCACACCATATCTGCACACATTTAAGAAACCATATCAGGCTTGAAGGCAAACAACATCCAGCAGGTTTTTTTCCCACTTCATGGAAAAGGAAGTCTGTCTTGTGACCAAAGCTACTTCCTTTCAAGGCCAAGGAAAGGGGAAGTAAGGACAGCTCAAGACTCCACACCCTTTACCGGAGCCCAGACCTACAGTGTGAGGCTCTGAGTGGGGCCTGCAAATGGCAGGGGAGAGGAGCCAGGGAAAAGAAAAGTGCCAGAGTTTTTAATATGGATGAGAAGCTGCCTGCTCTTTCCTAAGCAAATGAGGAACAAGAAAAGCAAAAATGTACCCTATGTACAGGTGGTCTCCTGAATAAAGGGGGAGACAGCAGAGATGTTGTGCGGAGCCATGTTTCAGTGCAAAACCTACTAGTATGGAGCCAGGCTTCTGGGAGACGATCTCTGACTTGTTTCAGGAAAGAGACGATAACAATGCAGAAATAGCAGATAACCCTTGAAATGCCAGTGTCAGCCCCAAAGAGCAACTTCCAGAGATGAGGAGTGGGTGGACTTCCAGAGACACAGATTCAGAGTCTAACTTTAGCATGAACTTTCTGAAACTGCTCAGCAGTCCCAGGGAAAAGATTTGGTGTGAAGGTGTCTAAGAATAGGAACTCAAATCAGACTGGAATCAGATGAATTTTTATCAGCCACATGTTGCCCCAGTGGCTCGTCTCCTCCCCAGCCTTGGGGGGATATGAGCACCCCTGACACTGGAGAGTTGAAGCTATGAGAAGGAGCTTAGACTCATAACAGTGAAAACAAGAGCTGACATTTATTGGGTGATTAGGACTCACAGGCCTTATGCTAAGCACTTTACACAGATCGATTCATTTTTTTTTCCTTGTTTAATTTTGTGTGTTTGTGATTTTATGTTGGAAATGATTTTTTAAATTCCCATCCCCTACTTCTCCCTCCCCTTTGGCAACTAATCAGCTTGTTCTCTATATCTATGGGTCTGTTTCTATTTTGTTTTGTTTATTCTTTATTTTGATTTTTAAGTTCCACATGTATGTGAGATCATTGAGTATTTTTATTTCTCTGTCTGACTTATTTCACTTAGCATAATACCCTCTACGTTCATCCATGTTGTTGCAAATGGCAAGATTTCATTCTTTTCATGACTGAATTATATATATATATATATATTTCCATCCCACGTTCAAAGGCTGTTAAATATATGACCATAGGGGTGCATATATTCTTTCAAATTAGTGTTTTAGGTTTATTTTAATAAATACCCAGAAGTGGAAATGCTAAGTTAAATCGCATTGTTTACCCATATCTTCAGAAAAAAATCACTTCTACTGTCGTGGTAAACAACCTGCTTCCCTATTTATAATGGTCTGGCCCTCTAGCAACTTCAGCGTGAAATTATAGCTAATTTGCCTACAAACGTCAGGTGGTCATAATAATCTGGCCACTCAGTGTATATATGCCATAGACTTTATCCATTCATCTATTGATGGATATCTAGATTGCTTCCATATCTTGGCCACTGTAAATAATGCTGCAGTGAACATAGGACTGCATATATCTTTTCAAATTAGTGTTTTGGATTTCTTTGGATAAATACCCAGAAGTGAGATTGTTGGGTCATATGGTAATCCTATTTTTAATTTTTTGAGAAACCTCTTTATTATTTCCCAGAGTGGCTGCACCAATTTATGATCCCACCAACAGTGCATGAGGGTTCCCTTTTCTCTACATCTTTGCAAACACTTGTTTGTTGATTTATTGATGGTAGCCATTCTGAAAGCCGTGAGGTGATATCTCATTGTGGTTTGAATTTGCGTTTCCCTGATGATTAGTGATGTTTAGTAGCCTTTCTTTTTTTAATCTTCAATTCCCTTTTATTTTTAATTTTTCAATTACACTTTAGTTTCAATATTATTTTTGTATTGGGTTCAGGTTTTAAACATAGTGGTTAGACAATCAGAAAGTTAAGTTGTGTTCCCCCAATATTTTTAGTACCCACCTGGTACCATTCATAAGTATTGCAATATAATTGACTATATTCCCTATCTTCAGGTTTTAAGCATAGTGGTTAGACAATTAGAAAGTTTACTGTGTTCCCCCAATATTTTCAGTACCCACCTGGTACCATTCATAAGTATTGCAATATAATTGACTATATTCCCTATGCTGTGCTTTATATCCCAATGACTATATCCCGATGACTATTTTTTAACTAATTTGTACTTCTTAATTCCTTCACCTCTTTCACCAAGTCCCCCAACTCCACTCCCCTCTGACATCCTCCACCAGTTCACTCTCTGTATATGAGTCAATTTAAATTTTGTTGTTCATTTATTTTGTTCATTAAATTACACATATAAGTGAAATCATATGATATTTGTCTTTCTCTGACTAACTTATTTGACTGAGCGTAATACCCTCTAGGTCCATTAATATTGTTGCAAATGGTAAACTTTCATTCTTTTTATGGCCAAGTAATATTCCATTGTATATATGTACCATAACTCTTATATCCAACCGTCTATTGATGAGCACTTGGGTTGCTTTCATATCTTTTCTATTATAAACTAGAGGCTCGGTACACAAAATTTGTGCACGGGGGGGAGGAGGTTCCCTCAGCCCAGCCTGCACCCTCTCCAATCCAGGACCCCTTGGGGGATGTCTGACTGACAGTTTAGGCCTGATCCCCGGGATCAGGCATAAACCGACAGTCAGACATCCCTCTCACAATCTGGGACTGCTAGCTCCTAACTGCTCACCTGCCTGTCTGCCTGGTCACCCCTAACTGCCCCCGCTGTCAGCCTGATCACCCCTAACCACTTCTGCCTGCCAGCCTGATCACCCCTAACTTCCCCCCCTGATGGCCTGGTCACCCCACACAGCCTGCTTGTTCAGTCATTTGGTCGTCCTCACTAACCCCCCTGCCGGCCTGGTCACCCCACGCAGCCTGCTGTTCAGTCGTTTGGTCGTCCCTCACTAACCCCCCTGCTGGCCTTGTTACCGGTTGTGACGACCCCTGGCTTTTTATATATTAGGATAACTCTGCAATGACCATAGGGGTGCATATATTCTTTCAAATTAGTGTTTTAGGTTTATTTTAATAAATACCCAGAAGTGGAAATGCTAAGTCATAAGGAAGTTCCATATTTAATTTTTTGAGGAACCTCCATACTGTTTTCATAGTGGCTGCACCAGTCTGCATTCCCATCAACCATGCACTAGGGTTCCCTTTTCTTCACATCCTGACCAACACTTGTCATTTGTAGATATATTGAAGATAGTCATTTTGACAGGGTGACATCTCATTGTGGTTTTAATTTACATTTCTCTGATGCTAACTGACATCAGTAACCTTTTTATATTTTACTTAATATTCGCATCTATACAAGGAGTACCTCCATTTTATAAGTGAGGATATTTATGTTTAGAAATATTAGAAAACTATTCAAGGTCACTCAGGCGGTTAAGTTATAGAGCTTAACAAAAAAGTGCTGGGAAATGGAAAGAAAAACTGAAAGAACTAGAAGATCAAGGACCTGACAAAGAGGGGAATCCTTCAAGTATAGAATGGGCTAAATAATGGGGAGATGCTATAATTCTCTCTATGAGAAATGAATAGTGATTTCTTACATTGCAGCAAGGGACAAGGAATTAGATTCAATCTAAGGGGGGTGGATTTTGGATTGAGAAACTGGGTAACATAAATATTCATTATTGTGGGGCAATGGAAAACTGGCTGTTAACTTTTTTAAAAATAGGGTGGTCTTGGAAGAACCAAGATGGCAGCATAAGGTATACACCTGTACGTGCTGCTTCTCACAACCACACAAAAACTACAACTAAAAGACAAAACGACTATCATCCAGAACCACGGGAAAGTTGGCTAAGTGGAAGTTCTACAACTAGAAGGAAAGAAAAAAGTGCATTGAGACTGGGTAGGAGGTGCAGAGGCAACAAGAGTGGAGGTACGAAGGAGTGCAAAATGGGCTGGCAACTGGGTACGCTGTTTTTTTCAATTTGAAGGGAGATACAAGCTCCCAACTACTCTGAACTCCAGTTTCCAGTGAGACTCTGGGTACCCAGACTCCTATGGGGAGAAACTGGACTGTCTGGTATCAGGTCAGAAAGCGAGGGTGGCTTTCTTGCAGAGGTGCTCACAGGGATCATTATTACTGCATGGGGGTGCGGGACACAGGGACGTGGAGACGCAGAGACTTGGAGACGCGAAGACACGGAGACAGCTGACTGGCAGCCATCGCTGTTTGCTCTGCCCTGGTGATTCCCTGAGATCCCACCCCACCCAATTTACAACCCCACCCAAGCTGTGTGCAGTGGCTTTTGCATATGAATGGCCTTTCTTTTTGCAGCCTAACCTAACAAACTGTAGCTAGGTCAGAGAGCTCCAAAACTTCCAAACCCCAAACAAAGAGGAGAAATCTGCTGATATCGCTGTAGCTACTGCTGGGTGGACTCACACAGTGGTTGACTTGGAGATCCAGGAGCGAGGGTACCCAGTGGTCAGATA
>NW_005370250.1:205395-239387 GCF_000412655.1 Myotis brandtii
AGTTACCTACAAGGGAGTACCCATATGACTGTCAGCTGATTTCTCAACAGAAACTATGCAGGCCAGAAGGGAGTGGCAAGAAATATTCAAAGTGATGAATAGCAAGAACCTACAACCAAGATTACTCTACCCAGCAAAGCTATCATTTAGAATTGAAGGTCAGATAAAGAGCTTCACAGACAAGAAAAAACTAAAGGAGTTCATTACCACCAAACCAGTATTATATGAAATGCTGAAAGGTATTCTTTAAGAAGAGGAAGAAGAAAAAAAGGTAAAGATAAAAATTATGAACAACAAAGTGACAACAAATACATATCTATCAACAAGTGAATCTAAACATTAAGTCAATAAAAAAATCTGATGAACAGAATAAACTGGTGAATATAATAGAAGCATGGGCATAGAAAGGGAGTGGACTGACAATTCTCATGGGGAAAGGGGTGTGAGGGGTGCGGGAAGAGATTGGACAAAAATCTTACACCTATGGATGAGGACAGTGGCAGGGGGTAAGGGTATGGGGTGGGGTGGGAACAAGGTGGAGGGGTGCTATGGGGGGAAAAAGAGGAACATCTGTAATAATCTGAACAATAAAGATTTATTTAAAAATAAAAATAAAGAAATAAAAATAAGGTGGTCTTGTACTTCTCCAGGTATGTCCCCCCAAAAAACCACTAATTTTTTTAAGACATTAATAGCTATAATCAAATACTCTTAGCAAATATGCTAAATAGAGTCAAACAGGTTTATCTACTGGGGAGCTCTAAAGAGCATTTGATTAGCTAATATACACTGTAACTCTCTAGTAGTAGAACATAGTAGGTGGTATTCAAACATTCAAACAGAATCCTTTTTCAAACTAGTCTTTTCTCAAATATGCATGGGGAAATCCTGGGGTTTTTAAAGATGACTTAATGTGGAACTTCCTGGAGGGCTAGGAACTGGCTTTGCTACTCAAAGTGTAGTCCATGCACTTTGTCATCTGTATAAGTATCACTTAGAAGCTGGTGAGAAATACAGAATCTCAACCCCACCCAGACCTACTGAATCAAAACCTGCCTTTTAACTATATGTCCTGATTATTTATTTGTAGAGTAAAGCTTAACAAACTCAAAATGTCTTCAAGCCTCAGGATTGGGTTACATAAAATCCCATAGCAACAGCAGCCTAGCATTAGCTATCTGCTGCATAACAAGCCACCCCAAAATTGACTTTGTCTTGAAACACTAACGATTCATTCCTCATGCTTCTGTAGTTTGACTTGGCTCCATCAGCAGAGTCTTCTGCTTGAAGTGGCATGGACTGGGGTCAATCACTAGGCTGCATTTTTGAGCTGGACTGCAAGATCCAAGATTTCACACAAATATCTGGCACCTCGATGTTCCTCTCTGGGGCTTCTCTGCATGAATAGCTTGGACCAGTGGTTCTCAACCTTCCTAATACCATGACCCTTTAATACAGTTCCTCATGTGTGGTGACCCCCAACCATAAAATTATTTTCGTTGCTACTTCATAACTGTAATTTTGCTACTGTTATGAATCGTAATGTAAATATCTGATATGCAGGATGTATTTTCATTGTTACAAATTGAACATAATTAAAGCATAGTGATTAATCACAAGAACAATATGTAATTATATATGTGTTTTCCGATGGTCTTAGGCAACCCCTGTGAAAGGGTCGTTCGACCCCCAAAGGGGTCGTGACCCACAGGTTGAGAACCGCTGGCTTGGACTTCCTCAAAATACAGCTTCCTCAGGATTTTGGACTTAATGGCAGACGATTTTCAAGAGAAAACTGATGCTGCCACTTCAATAAGGCCTAGGTTTGAAAGTCCCAGAACATCACCTACTGCATTCTATTTATTAGCTATAAAAAAAAAACAAAACACAAGGTGAATTAGATTCAAGGAGAGGAGAAATGGTTTCTACTTCTTGATGGGTGAATTAGCATGCATATGCAAGGAGAGAAGAAATTGGTGCTGGCCATCATTGAAGACTATCGACCATACTGCTCCTCTTGGGTGATACCAGATACTGTGCATGAGCCTTCCCTAAATTCTAAGTATTTTAAATGTTCTAATGTGTGTCCTAGACTGGCTTTTCCTCTAAAGTAAGCAAGCACTTCAACCTGCTTTACAACGGAAAAGTATGTCCCATCCATGGATCATGGCAATGCCAGAGGGATAGGAGAATGGATTAAATCTCACCATTTATCAACATCAACCAAAACTATTTATCCTGGAACTACTGTGTGCCAGGAATTTATTTCTGGGTACATAGCAGTGTGCAACATAGTTATAAGCATGCTCTCTGAAGCTTATACTCAAGTGGCTGAAAATAGTCAATAAACTACTAAACCATTAAATAAATAATAACTTTAGAAAGTGTTTAAAGACTATGAAGAAAATAAAATAGGCAATGTAATGGTGAGTAACCTCTGAGTTCATCTAGATTAGAAGGTCAAAGAAGGTCTCTTGGAGGTGGTGGTGTTGAACTGAGGTCTAAAGGATGAGAAGGAAGCAGATAGTCAAAGAACTGAGGTCAGAGTGGCTAAGGATGCAAGCACAAAGGCCCTGGGGCAGGACATGACCTACATGCTCAAGGACAGAAAGAAGGCCATTGTGCCTGGAGCACATTCTATAAGGGGAAGATAGTCTGAGATGAGGCTGGGGATGTGAGTGAGGACCAGGGCTTTGCAGGGCTCTGTAGACCAGAGTAGGAATAGAATGTGATAACATGATATTCTAACTGCAATGGAAAACTACATGCAGGAGGTGATATGGCTTGATTTCATATTTATAAGAAGACTCTGGCTGCTGTGTGAGAATCAGATGTTAGAGAGAGAAGCAAGGAGACCAGTTAGGAAGCTAATGCAACAACCGAGGTGAGAGAAAATGGCAGTGTGCACTCAGGTGGGGCTCTGAGTGCTGAGGGGCCATGTGGAATATCCCTGTCCCATCTATCTACCCATCATCATGGAAATGCAGTCAGACATCGTCACAGCCCTTGAGCTTCCACTTGAAGAAACACATCTTAATTTAGGCCTTCACAGAGTAGACTATTGCCCTGGGTGTCTATCTTCTTCACTGAATTGGGTTTATGTGATGAGGGAGAACAGGAGAATCTAGCCACGTATAATTTATTTGTGCCTTCGTTTAGGTTTAGGTGATGAGGGATTAGAATGCAAATTTTCTGCATATCCTTTTGTACCTAGAAATATGTGACTGTGAGACACTTCATTTCCTCCCGTAATCTTCCAAAGTCCTGACTCTAAACCCAAACTGGTCAGAGTTAGCAGAAGGCAAGTGTATTACCACAATGAACTATAGTAGGAGTTCCTAATAACCAGCTGATTAATTTTAATTATCTTTGTTCATGTTTCAAATATTTTGGCAAGGTCATTGCCTCTAGCCTTCTGAGAATAAACAGAAAGAAGCTAATATATAAATGCTGTCTCCCAGCTCGAACCCAGAATGTACATAGATGTCTTAGCTAGTGCCACCCCAATCCCATAGCTCCTCCTGAGTTGTGACCACACTAAGTGATGGTTTGTGTTTACTCATCCCAAGAACTTACATTTAAATCCTTTACATGTTTCAGCTTCTGATTTTGCAAGCCATGAGCATGGCACTACATGTTCAATCTTCTGAAATCACCCCAATTTTTATATACTTACTCTTTTCAACAAAGGTGATTCATTCAGTGGATACCAAAATAAAGTTCATATTTCTACTGTTGTAGTTATATGTAAATTCCAAAATCAAAAACAGCTTCTTGTAAATCCCAGTCTCCAACTTTTGTTTCTAAAATATATTCATCATCAATAACCTCTGCCTGTGAGAAAGCTATGGGAAGTGTGACTTTGTACATCACTGACTCCTTCAAAATAAGACATTCACTGCACACACACTACAGGCCAGGCTTGTGCCAGGTGCCCTCGGGATGCTCACAACCATGCAGTTTCAACCACAATGCTCTAATTAATTAAGAACTTAATAAATGACCTTTGGTCATCAAGAGCTAATTTTTTCTACCCTGTTGAATAGAATTTGTAACAAATAGCCTAGATAAACTACATGACAAGGACAGAGAACAGGAGAATCTAGCCACACATAACTTACTTGTGCCTTCACTTATTTTCCCCAAACCTCTTTTAACGTTTGCAGTGAAGGGGTTCAGGACAGGCCTCCCCAGGTTGTGCCACTTTGGCATGTGAATTATTTTGATCTGAAGGCAATCAAGAGCCTGCAGGCTCA
This sequence comes from Myotis brandtii, assembly GCF_000412655.1. Taxonomy (NCBI): domain Eukaryota; kingdom Metazoa; phylum Chordata; class Mammalia; order Chiroptera; family Vespertilionidae; genus Myotis; species Myotis brandtii. The sequence continues at coordinate 209,652 of NW_005370250.1, forward strand.
CAAGAAACTTTTATCTCTCCCTTAAATGATTTAAATTAGGGGACTTGACCACAATAAAAATTATCACCAGAAATAATCTTTTATGACCTTTACTAGAGGCCCAGTGCATGAAATTCATGCACGGGGGGGGGGTCCTCAGCCCAGCCTGCACCCTCTTTTTTTAAAAATAGATTTTATTGATTTTTTACAGAGAGGAAGGGAGAGGGATAGAGAGTTAGAAACATTGATGATAGAGAAACATCAATCAGCTGCCTCCTGCACACCTCCTCCTGGGGATGTGCCCGAAGCTAAGGTACATGCCCTTGGCCGGAATCGAACCTGGGACCTTTCAGTCCACAGGCCGATGCCCTGTCCACTGAGCCAAACCAGCCAGGGCGACCTGCACCCTCTTGCAATCCAGGACCCCTTGGGGGATGTCCAACTGCCAGTTTAGGCCCAATCCCTACAAGCCTAAACTGGCAGTCAGACATCTGTCTTGCAATCTGGGACCACTGGCTCCTAACCACTCACCTGCCTGATTGCCCCTAACCACTCACCTGCCTGCTTGATCACCCCTAACTGCTTGCCTGTCTGCCTGATTGCCCCTAACTGCTCATCTGCCTGCCTGGTCACCTCTAACCAGTCTGCCTGCTACCTGATTGCCCCTAACCAACTCTGCCTCAGCCCCCACCACTGCAGCTTCATCAGGAAGGACGTCCAAAATGATGTCTGGAAGGCTGTTCGGCTATCCAGTCTAATTAGCATATTACGCTTTTATTATTATAGATATATGGCAGGGCAAACTACTAATCCCTGAACATCTGCTCTTCTTATCATCCTGCAATGACCCTCTGAAGTCCCAATGTGCCTTACCTCAACCTTGCTCAGAATACCTCATTTTCCTTTCTGTCTGTGAACTTCTCATATATGTGGGGTCTCTGGCTCACTCATGTATGTGAAGTTCCCATATGTACATATGTAATTAAATTTGGTCATTTTTTTTCTTGTTATCTGTCTCATGTCGATTTGATCATTTAACCAGCAGGAAGACCCTCTAAGGGTATTGGAAAGTTTATTTCTCCCCCAGCAGCTAAGAGGAGAACAAGAAGTTTGGGTCCTCAGCCCTAATGCCCACATATAGATTGGTAAGAAATAGGGACATGATATTTTCAGGAGTTCGCCAATAAAGGAAAAGATGGCTTTCTTTTTCTTATTCCTGTAGGATCTTAGAATAATAGTAATGATTTTTGTGCACCATATTCTAGAAGCTGTTATTTGTAAACTAAGGCAATAAATAGGGTTATGGTGAGCTGGGCTGATAAGGGGAGGTGAGAGAGAGGAGAGAAGATGGTTAAATAAAGAAGAAAAAAACAGTGATGAGAGAATATTAAAAAGGAAGTGATGGGGTCGGGATCCCAGAATCCCAAACCAGAAATGCAAACTCATTTTTCCAATCCTTCTTAAAACAAAGAGATGGAGGCAAAGTGGCAGAAGTGGGACTTGATTCTCAGAGCTTTTTTCCCCTCCACATTTACAATATTATTATACATTGTGACTTTGAGGCACTGTCCCCATGTATAACTAAGGGTGACAGAGCACCTTGCACTGTATGGAACTCTGTAAATATTTAATGACACTAACCTAGGTAGAGATGATAAGTGCAATCATATTAGTATTAGAAGAAAGGTTTCTGCAGGCCCCTGAGAAGTTTTTAATAAGGAAAAGCAATGACAAGGGCAATAGCCCAGGGATAGAGCCTTGTAAAGATCTCTTGTTTATTTTTGGTTTGGAATTCCTCTGTTTCAGGGTTCTTTTTCAGTGAGATTCCCTCCCTAGTAGCTGCTGTAAGGAATGCAGGTGGTTGTCAGGAGGACAGGGAGACAAATGAAAGAATGAATTTTAGCTGCTCAAGGTCAATGGCATGACACGTTTCCAACCAATGTTAGCCCCTTGCTCAGGAGCTGGAATCCAAAAGAAAAAGCTCTCTGCAAAACGCCTGGCATAGGGCATTCCATAACTTTATAAAATTGTGATGACTAAGTAAATAACCCCGCATCCTGCTCCATCTCTCACAACACAATCTTGGCCACAGAGGAGAAGCTTAAACATACAAAAGGAGAAGAAGCTAAATAAAGAAAATGGAGAATAAAATTAAATAGCATGTTGGTTCCTCTAGTGCCTATATGTCTAGATCAAAACTATTTAATAGCTAGGAGTGTCCCTCGTGGAACTGTTATTCAAACATCCAACAACTGATACATCAGCCCTCAGTGGGTGACTGAAGGTGAGGTCAGTGTGTAATATGTGTGTATATGGGGGTGGGAGGAGGAGGGGGGGACTTGGGAAGTAACAAGCAGAACAAAAACAACAGAAAGAAGAGCCGCTAGGAGACTGGAGCGAAGGCAGCTCTGCCAGCCACACCTCTGCACTGCAGTTCTGACACTGACCTGAGCCCCTGGAAGCCTGTGGTAGGCAGTCTCTCATTCCTGGGCTCACGCTTAAGAGGAGAGGGAGGCTTAAAGGAGAAGGAGAAAAGGCAGTGAGTCACAATTTGTTTTTATACTGAAAGGTGAACATTCAGACATCCAAGCAAACAGGAAGACACAAAACCCAATTTTTAGTACGAGATAACCAAAAACTCACTTCTGACCCCTTTCAAACAAGTGAGTTGTATCCATCCGAGAAGTCTACAAAGACAGGGATGTGGCTGTACCTCCTTAGCACTTATATCTAGAAGCCCACGTGGCTCTAATAGTCCTCATGGTATCTCTTCTGTGAGATAAGTTCCTTCAGGGCAGGACCCATGGCATGTCTCTTCGTCTCTGTATCTTTCACAGTGTGAAGCACAGTAATTTGTACCCAAAACTCTCTGTTTGTTTAATGATTTATCTTGGAGGATGGCTATTTCATAGGCTTTCTAAGAGGTCCCTTGTCTTTCCTCACTAAATCTATACTTCAAAGCTCGATTAACCTTCATAATAAATGATTGAGTATGTCGTACGTGTACTCAAAAATTTCAATGGTGCCCTAGTGCACCCAGTTCATCGAATCCACTGTCAACGGCTGGTATGCACACCCATGCCAGTCTTGCCTCACACCATCTGCCTTCAAATACCCTCTACGTTCTGCACTCTACCTGCACCATTCCTTACTTTCAAATACTGTGCTTCTCCAATTCAGCATCTGTACTCACTCCTTCCTTCTGCCTAGAATAACAGCAGTAGGAGTCTGGACACTTGGCTTGAAATCTCACCTCTCTTAGTTCATTAGCTGTATGACCTATGGCATTTTTTAAAACCACTGATTCTCATTTCCCCATCTTCAAAATTAGAGATCATATTAACCCCACACAGTTGTTGTGGAGAGAGAGAAAAAATTAGATAACATTTGTGAACGCACCAAGCATAGTAGATACCCCAGCAGCATTTATCCATTTTCTTTGTGATCCTTCAAGCTTGAGCACAGATATATCTCATTACTGTGGACAGAAGAGCCTCTCCCCCCCTAATCTGAGCAAGTAGTTATGGGGGGTGTTCATGCAACAGTGGGGGAAGTTTCATTTCCTAGTCAGCCATGTCCCCCTGGGAAGCAAGGGCTGATAGATGATACAGCTATCTGTCCTCCAACACAGAAACCTGGAGTTAAAGAGCTAGAAAATCCTTACAGATTATTTGACCAGATCTTCTATTTTGTAGATAAGGAAATTGAAGCCCAGTGAGGAGCCAAGACTGGGCTCCTGCATTTTGTTCTTTGCTTTTCACAATGCCATGAATAAGGGCCAAAAGTCACCGAACCAATCAGACGCACAGCAATGCCCTGGCCTGAGACTGGAACTAGAATCACAGGCAAAAGAGCTTCCTCAGAAGTGTCTAGTCCACTACCTTATTCCAGACAGGTGTGCGCCTTCCACTGACTCAGCACTTATTGGGTTCCTACAAAGTGTCAAGTCCACACCTATGAGGAAGATAATAAAATGCCTGAGACAGACATCATCCCATCCTTAAGATTCACAACCTAGCTAGGGAGGAGTCATGTGTTCAAATAATTGCCATGCAGTGTGAGAAATGCATCCTCCTACCTGGTGATGCTACCTGGGAGAGCAGAAAAGTTCTCACAAAGGAGACAAATGCGTTGGGCCTTGATGACTAAGCAGCTCATTAAGTGTCCAGGTGTTGGGAAGGGCATTCCCACTTGGTCTTTTACTTTCATGGTGCAAACAATTACAGTAGCATATGCTGGAGGTGAAGCTGCACACCTGTGTCCGCTGGTGACTATCTTCTGATCACAACAGAAGATCCAGCTCCATGAACGGTAGCCAAGGACTGTCCCAGGGAATCAAATGCCAGTTACCCAATATCTTCCCTAATTTATCTGTTTTACACAAATTACTTCCAAGAGTCCCTCTTCACTTTCTTTACTGCTAGGATTGAGGTGGGCCTCGATAAGAGAAATCAGAATCTCAGATATGGGAGGTTTTGTTCAGGGGATAAAGGGGAAAAACACACAAAGGTAAGTGGAAAAGCTCTTAAGTGAGAAATAAATGAGTAACTTCTCAAAAGAAAAGGTGTTTTTGCACAGTGGGCTGACTGGTTCCGCCAGGAAGCAGATGCCAAGACCGAGTTAGGAATCCAAGAGATTTGTTGGCAGCGATACTTTTGTGAAAGAGAAAGAGGAGAGAAAGCAGCAGTAGGTGGGGAAAGGCTTCAGATAATGACAGAGGTCTGGTCCCTGTGAAAGGAAAGGCATAGGAGGGAGGATGGGGTAACAAGCTTAGGTGAAAAGATCGCCCATAGTGAAGAAATGGCTGCTCCTTGTACTTGCTGAGCTCACTCACGACCAGGGCTGCTCAGTGAGAGATCTGTTCCAAAGCCCAGGCAGATTCCAAATGAACTTTCAGCTGTCAGCAGCCCTCACAGCGGGTTCTCTCTCAGGGAGATCTGAGCAACACTTCTCCGTGGCTGCTGAACACATGCATCATCCTGGAGTGAAGAATTTAAAGGGGAATTTACTGCGTGGATAGTGACAAATGTGTTTTAGGTGTGCAAGTGTGTGAAGTAAACCCTGATCTTAAGATAACAGATGAAGGGTAGGCTCTGTTTATTAGTTAATTATTGACATACCTGGAAGGAAAAACTCCATGACTGGTATTTATGACTGGCCTGGGTTGAGGGTAAACTTTCACTTCTGGAGCTCTTAGCTCTCTAGAAACCAATTCTTTGGTTGAGCAAGTCTCTCAACTGTCTGATCCCTAACTGAAAAGAAATATAAGTCAACATTCTCAGCCAGGGAGATAGAACAGGGGAGGGAAAGAGGTATACAGTCATGCACTTCAGAAGGTTTCAGACAGCAGCAGATCATGTGTGTGGTAATGGTACCCCATGTAGCCTGGATGTGTGGTAGGCTATGCCATCTAGATTTTTGTACATGCGCTCTATGATGTTCCCACAATGACAGAATTACCTAATGATGCATTTCTCAGAATGTATCCCCATTATTAAGAGGCGTGTAACTGTAATCCACTAGGCCTTGAGCACTCTGAATACAGGAGCCCATCAGTGTTTTCCCTCAGTGAATGGCTATCTGCTCCCAGTGTCTGGCCTTCAATAAATATGGCATGAATGAATGAATGAATGAATGAATGAACAGATGAATGTTAACCACCAACTGCAAATAAAAGTTCTCTTTTGTGAGGCTGCAGGATGGGGAAGCTGACTGCGGAGCTGATGGAGCAGTACACCAGCGCCGTGCGGGACGCGAGCTGGACCTGCAGGGATATAACATTCCTGTCATGGAAAATCTGGGTGCGACCTTAGACCAGTTTGATGCTATTGATTTTTCTGACAATGCAATCCGGAAACTGGATGGCTCTCCTTTGTTGAGAAGACTGAAGACACTTCTGGTGAACAACAATAGAATATGCCTCACGGGCGGGGCGCTGGGCTGAGCTCATTCTCACCAACAACAGCCTCGTGGAGCTGGGTGACCTGGGGACCCTTTGGCATCTCTCGAGTCACTGGCTTAGCTGAGGATTCTAAGAAACCCCGTGGCAAACCAGAAGCATTACGGACTCTATGTCATTTACAAAATTCCCAAGTCAGAGTGCTGGGTTTCCAGAAGGTGAAGCTGAAAGAGCATCAGGAAGCAGAGAACATGTTCAAGGGCAAACGGGGTGCACAGCTCGCAAAGGATATTGCCAGGAGAAGCACAACGTTCACCCCAGGTGCTGGTTTGCCCACTGACAAAAGAATGGCGTCCGATCCCCGGGGCCATGGAAGCGATCAAGAACCCCAGAGCGAACACGGATGCTGGCGGAGGTGGAGCGGCCTAAGGGCCTGCTGCAGTCAGGCTAGAGAGCGCCGAGGACGCCCCAGCAACGACCGGAGGGAGGAGATGGAAGAAGACACCCTCCCCCACGGGTCCTGAGCAGCGGGCCGAGTGTCCACGAGGCGTGGGGCCTGGTTGGGGACAGGGTCCTGCTTTTGAACGTGGAACAACAGTCTTGTGTCAGCAAAGAGGGGTTCCCAAGCATCGCTGAAGGGCTCCAAACTGCTGCTGGTCGTTTTTTAATACACCTTTTGAGATCTAAATGCCTGTTTTTTACAAATAGTAAAAATAAAGACCACCAGGTGCCTGGGCTGTGTGTGCAGTGGGTGTGTGTCTGCCTTTAAGCTGGAAATGCAGGAGGCATCGTTTCTGATCAGGCCTCCGTCCTCTGTAAAATGTTTGGATGTTTAAATCCTTAATAAAATGGGTTTTAAGTGGCAAATAAATAAATAAATAATAAAAGAAATCTCTTTTCCACTTATCCCTTCCTGTGTTTAACTTCTCAGACATATTTTGATACTGTTTCCTATATATTCTTTACACACCATGCTGTACCCTTTGGGGTTTAGTGGTAGAGAACAGCATCCTGTCTAGTAGGTGATGCAGGAAGCGATTGATTTCAGGGTATTAAATGGCTTATAGAATCGTTGGGAGGACTGCAGAAACAGACTCCAGGCTGAGCTGTCAGGAAAGCCTCCCTAAGCACTCTGCAGAACCGGCCCATCAAGGAAGCTGCCTCAGAACCAGGAAACCACCTTCACCAGAACTACACGACAGCTGCTGCCACCGGGATGCTGCCAAGATCAGGAATCTTCCACTGCTGCCAGCTCCAGATGACACCACACCTGCTGGGTTAGAAATGAATGCCCCACACTCTGCCTCTCAACACCCATGTGAGTGACAGACTCTGGAAAGGCCAAATGCCTCCATGTGCTTGTTGGCCCTCAGAAGCAGCGGACGCAAGGCCCTTGCCCCATGCCTGTCTTCTGAAACTACGTGAGTGCCACTGGTGGGTAAAACTTGAATCATGTACTAGCTTCCAGGGAGTTGAGAAAATGTAGTTTTTAGACTTCCAGTGTCTACAGAATAAAAGAAAACACTCTAGAAGGAGGGCAGAATGAATTGATGACCCATTCCACCATATCCCCCTTTGAGGAAACAAAGAGAAGGTCTTATCCTCTTATGTTCTATCAATGGCATCTTCAGGCCAATCCTAAGGTAGGGTGGTATCCTCACTTGTGTTTGAAACAACTTTTGTGCATTTTCTACGGATATAGAAAAGCAGGAGTCATAGGTCTTCCACAAAGGGACATTATCTGTGGGCTCTGTGGACACTCTACCTCATTCATGAGATCATTAATGTTGCCTTGTGGTTGTGATTCTTGTGAGATCAAATAGTTAACAATTCTTAACTAGTTCATAGAAATCCCAAACCACAACTTCTAGGGTTCATTTTTTGTGCTCTTCTGACACCTGTGTCTCCATGTAGAGAGTTCTAGTGCAATTATTATAACCTTTTGACGTTACTCAGTGAAAAGATATTTATTGGACACTTGCTGTATGCCAAGCACTGTTTGCATACGTAATAAGTATGTTGAGTAAGTATGACTCATGATATACTCAAAACTGTTTATGTCCCTTAATGGTTTATCAGTAGGTTAACCTTCCCTACCCCTAAATAAAAACCCTGGCTCACTCCTGGGAAATAGAAGAGTACTGGAGTTACTTTAAGTCACAAAGACATTCTCACTTTGATTATAAACATGTCCGGTCCCATGTAATGATCAAGAGGCTGAACTTAATATTAAATCCTCTCTCCTCAAGTCTGGCTCAGGCTGGAAGTCCACAGTCAGAAAGAAGGCTTGACATTTCAGCCCTTCTCTTCATATCATAATCTTTCCCACTCCCTCACTGTCAGACCTAAAAGAGAGGAGGAGGGGGGAGAAGCGAGGAGAAAGGACAGTACTTACTTGACTGGATGGCTCTGTGCTCTCCGGGCCTAGCACAAGGCTAATGCTGGTGTCCCTGGGTAGAACTCTCTCTTATAATGAGCTTTTATAGTTCTTCATGAGTCTCCTCCTAGACTCATCTCTCCTACAGTCCCCTTTGACCTAGTGAAAACAATCTCTATTCTTGGTCACCTCTTATAGCTCCTTCCTGATCCCGTGGGCATTGGGCAACATACCTCTGGCCCTTTTCAATGAAGATCTCCTCCCCTTTGGAGATAAGTCCTTTCCTATTGGGGCCAACCAAAGATGGCCCACCTCATCTCTCTCCTAAGTAGGAGAAGAAGTAAGGAAAGAGGACAGTACTTACTTGACTGGATGGCTCTGTGCTCTCTGGGCCTTGCACAAGGCTAATGCTGGTGTCCCTGGGTAGAACTCTTTCTCTTATAATGAGCTTTTATAGTTCTTCATGGGTCTCCTGCTAGACTCATCTCTCCTGCAGTCCCCTTTGACAATGTGAAAATAATCTCTATTCTTGGTGGCCTCTTACAGCTCCTTCCTGATCCCCCAGGCATTGGGCAACATACCTCTGGCCCTTTTCAATAAAGATTCTCCTCTCCTTTGGAGACAAGTCCTCTCCTATTGGGCCAACCAAAGATGGCCCACCTCATCTCTCTCCTAAGTGGCCTTCATCTAGTCCACAGAAAACAGGGCAATATATATGGCATCCTTGCCCTGAAACATACTTGATCTGGTTGAGGGGGGAATGAGTCTTTAGAGTTATTTCCTCGGTAAATCTGCAGAGTGTGGAGGTGTAGGATTTGTCTCCTACTCCCTTTGGTAACTGATAACTTTCATATTGGTGCCTCGGTGAAAACAGCGGCAGGAATGGTTCCATTGTAACATCCTGCCACACATGCCTTCTAATGTCATTTCACAGAGATTTGCCCTGACCCTCCCTTTGTACAGTGAGTTATTCAGCAATAGAAATCATGCTCATGTTGTTCTGTTCCATCATTATCCTTCCCCTTCACATTCTTCAAGATCCAGCTCATCTCCCACTTTTTTGATGAAGCATGAAGTCTTTCTAGATCTTTCTGACTGTTTAAAATGTCTCAGTTTTCACATGCTTCTCAGTCTTTCACATGTCCCTGTTGAGTTTGCCCTGATCAACCTGTATGCTCTCCAACACAATTGAGCTCCCTCCTTAGAGCTCCCTTAGGACCTTTATATACATCTATTACTATATTTTGTGTTGTTATTTTCCAACTGTTTGCCTTACATAGTAGCCTAGGAACTCTTCAAGGGCAGTGCCCATGTTTTAGCCAACTCATACCTCTGGTCAACTCATACCATACTACACTTAGTCAGCTTATACCTCTAGTACCATACCCAGTCCATCAAATCAACTCATCTTCCGTGAATTTATTCAACTACTACAGGCACTGAGGACACCATGGTGAACCAGACAGATGGGGCCTTTGCCTTCATGGCACTTGACAGAACCCAAGTACATTTGTGGCACCTCATTGAATCCCCCTCACTCAAGTCCTGGTTTGTGCTGGACCCCTCATGGAGAACAGGTACATCCCAGAGAAGTGTCACAGTGAGATTCTCAACTACTTAACATGGAGGTCCAGGACCCTTCTAAACAATTGCCACACTACTTCTGGAAAACTCTGACTTGATCTACTAATGTGGACTCACCCATTCAGTGACACAATTTATTCAAAACAAGGACTGATAAGTGTCCTGAAAATTCCATTATTGGGGAACATTTCATGCTTCATGAGAAAGGTAACACTCCCCACAAGGGGTGTGGCCTTCCTCATGAATCACCTGTGCACACATGCAGTCCAGGACTCCCAGCAATGACAACATGTCTGTGCATGCAGAGAGGGAGAAAAAAATATGGGTACACAGCAAGCTTTCTTATCTTCACTTCTAATAAGAGAGCATGGCTCATTGAGGTTCTAGGTCAGTGATGGCGAACCTATGACATGCGTGTCAGAGGTGACACGTGAACTCATTTTTTTGGTTGATTTTTCTTTGTTAAATGGCATTTAAATATAGAAAATAATAAATATCAAAAATATAAATTGTTTTTTTACTGTTTGCAAATATCAAAAAAAAAATTCTATATGTGACACGGCACCAGAGTTAAGTTAGGGTTTTTCAAAATGCTGACACACCGAGCTCAAAAGGTTCGCCATCACTGTTCTAGGTTATGGAACTATTATTATGTTGCACGTCTTTATATGGGCTAAGGGGGAAGGAAGGACAGTAACAACAAGTCAAATCATACATGAACATTAGAGATGAAGAATATCTGAGTCTGAATGTCAGTGCTAACAAATATTATGCATCAAGCTCATTGACATCAACAATCTCCTCATAAAAGGCGACCTATGGGTTATAGGACTTGGCAAGACTTTTCTACCCAAAGACTATTTCTCCCCTCACTTTACATCACAAAGCAAGAAAATACCACCATGGAACTCAAGCTAAGGTAAATTGTCTCTAGCAGCTCTGTGTTTAGGTAGCTATGAAGGACAGTAGGCATCAAAAACTCCAGTAATGGTTGTTGACAACATAGGTTCCTGGGCCCTAAATATTTTTATTCAGAGAGTACCCCAAACACTATAGGATTTGCTATAGCTTTTGCTGGATTTGATATCAGATTTACTCTGCATAGGTTCAATTTGTTAAATGCCTGTACTTAATATCAAAGGACAGAGGATAGGGGAAACCTGACAAGGGAAAAGTTGACAGACCATATCCAGACTTTGGGTTGACACAGAAAAGAGCACGTGGAGGCAAAGCTGTGGGAGCTGGGCCCTGGAGGAAGGGATCCCTCAGAAACACAAACTCCACATCAGATCAAAGCACAGGCTGCTGGTTCCTAGGAAGAAGTGGGGCAATAGTTCTGTGTTCAACATGGAGTTAGATATATGGCAATGACACACGGCACATTTTTCTGTTAAAATCTTTTTAGTTTCTCAGAAGCCTTCCTGAGCTAAGACTGCTCTGTCCTTCATAAACCTTTCCTGTAAAAGAGGGTGTCAGTACCACAAACCAAATTGTGAGGCAGCTGAGCTGCTGACTTCCTGGAGGCCATCACCAAACCCACGGCAGGGCTTAGATTAGACTAAACTGTCTGTTCCAGTTGTCTTGACCCAACCAGCCAATCCACTGCTTCCCTGTGAAAATGAGGTATCACTTCAGCAAACACCAGTGGTCCTCCCTTGTCATTTGGAGCCAGTTTTACTGTGTGGAACTAACAGTAGAGACTAGGAGTAGAAATGAGACATTCTCAAAGCTAACTAGAGGTTACCTAGCTTTACCACCAGGACCAGCAGGAACACAGCTCCACTCAGCTTATAAGACACTGCTACAACAATAGGCCAAGACGATGCTGAATCTGCAAATGCAAATGTAAAATTTAAGCATGATAGTCTGCTTCAGTAGTTCTCCTCTTTGGACCTGCTGCTCCTGTTTCATAGGTCTCATTATTTCAAACATCCCTCCTCTGCCACCCCCAACAGATGCTGTGGAAAGTCCACATTTCCTGCATTTGCTCCTCCTGGCCCCCCAGTCTGGAATGTTCCCACCTTATATCTCTGTATCTCACACCTTCTAAGATCCAGTTCTAATTTTCAACCTTCTATCAAGGCACACTTGACTATTCTGAACTCCAGAAATCCTTACCTATAGTGGTGGTTCTATAGTGGTGTTCCAAAATCTGGAACAAAGCAAAACTCTTTGATGAGCTTTTTAAGTATTTATTATCACTCTCCTCAGACTGTCTATATTTGAAATTTGAGGAGTGAGGTTGGGAAATATGCCTTTTTTCGTTTATTTGTTTGTTGTTTAATGTTCCCATAAGCGCTCACTTAAGAATCATTCGTCTATAAAGAGCCAAGTCATGTTTGATATATACTATAATATTGTTTTTCACTTGTTTTGAGTTTTCTGATTTTTTATTGAATTTATTGTGGTGACATTGGTCAATAAAATTATATAGGTTTTAGGTATATAATTCTGTAATACATAATCTGTATATTGTATTGTGTGTTCACCACCCCAAGTCAAGTCTCCTTCTATCACCATTTATTCCCCCTTTACCCTGTTCTACCTCCCCTCACCTCCCTCTCCCTTTGGTAATCACCATATTGTTGTCTGTATCTAATAGTCCTTTGAAAGACAGTTTGGCAGTTTCTTATAAAACTAAGCATACTCTTACCATATGATCTTGCAATCACACTTCCTGGTATTTATTCAAATGAGTTGAAAACGATGTTCACACAAAAACCTGAACATGGATATTTATCTCAGCTTTATTCATAATTATGAAAACATGAAGCAACCAAGGTGTCCTTCAGTGGGTGAATAGATAAATAAGTTGTGGTACATCCAGACAATGGAATATTACTCAGTGCTAAAAAGGATGTCATGAAAAGACATGGAGGAAACTTAAAAGCATGTTGCTGAGAGAATGAAGCCAATGTGAAAAGGCTTCATACTGTATTATTCCAACTACATGACATTCTGGACAAGGCAAAACCATGGAGACGGTAGAAAGATCGGGACTTGTCAGGGGTTGGGTGGAGGGAGAAATGAATAGATGGAGCACAGAGGATGTTTACGGCAGTGAAACTACTCTGTATGATACTATAAAGATGGATACATGTCATTATTATTTTGTCCAAACCCATAGAATATAAAACACTAAAGTGAACCTTAATGTAAATAATGGACTTTGGGTGATGATAATGTGTCAATGCAAGTTCATCAGGTTGTTTTTTTTTAAATTATATTTTATTGATTTTTTACAGAGAGGAAGGGAGAGGGATAGAGAGTTAGAAACATCCATGAGAGAGAAACATCGATCAGCTGCCTCCTGCACACCCCCTACTGGGGATGTGTCCGCAACCAAGGCACATGTCCTTGACTGGAATCGAACCTGGTACCCTTCAGTCCGCAGGTCGGTGCTCTATCCACTGAGCCAAACCGGTTAGGGCAGGTTCATCAGTTTTAACCAAGGTACCACACTGGAGGATATTGATAATAGCAGAGGCTGCGCATGTGTGTGTGTGTGGATGGGGAGGTGTGCGTATGGGACATCTCCATGTTTTATGCTCAATTTTTCTGTGACCCTAAAACTGCTCTAAAAAATAAAGTCTATTTTTTTAAATGGGGAGAGGGTTAGTTATTCCTGTAACTTTACCATCCAGTCTCACTCTAGTGAAGGAGGGTTATGATGGGATGCAGAGATGATGGGATCTTAGAAAAGGAAATTAAGTCAAGTCAGGCCTTAGAGAACTAAAAAGCCATCCAAAATATTAATAATAATTATGATAACAGCTATTATTTTATGAGAGCTGATTATGTGCCAGCCACTGTAGGAAGCAATTCACCTGATAGAGATATCATCATCCCCACTTTAAAGATGAAGAAATTGAGTCCTGGGGAAGTTAGGCAATTAGTCCATGTTCACAAATGACAGAGTCCAGATTCCCACCCGCGCCTAACAGACCCCAGAGCCAGAGTGTTTAACCATTTTTGTCTTTCTTTCTTAGCATCCAGCAAGACTGCCTCATCCCTAGGGCTTTCTTACAAAGAGACTCTTATCTTTATGACCCCTAATTCAAATTCTTGAGAAAATAGGACTATCCAATGAATTGGTTGATTTTGAGACAGGTATTCATTCAGAGTCCAATCAGCCATAGCCAGGAGTGTTACCCAGAACTATAGGTAGTATAGGCAAATTGCCTGAGGTGTCCTTCATTCCAGGACATCACTAACTATCCTTGAATCCAGAACCCTGGAGGAGGCATTGTTAAATTGCTACTTTTCACACATGTAGAATCATGTGTGATAATAATATACCCTTATGGTGCTATTATGAGATTTAAAGTTATTCTATGTGAAATGCATAAAACAGCGTCTAGCACATGGCCATTGCTATGAATAGCATTATTATTCAAGCTGCACTGCAACCACTTTGGCTCTTGCTTTCCGGTATGCTATTCCCTTGACTCCCAACTTAGCTTCTTTGCCTTGACTCATCCCTTTCAAAAGCATGTGCCTCAACAATTGCCAAATTTAACCATCTCTGCAAACTCATTCTTTTCTAGTTCAGATTTGATAACACCCTTAGAAAACCAAAGTAAATAATTCCAGGTCTGAAAATGTCCATGGCCATTCTAAAATCACACAAACCAATGCTAACCTTTACCTTTGGGAAGATATTTTCAAAACCAGGTTTTAAAGAAAGTTGAGGTCACAAAAGTGATAGCCATTTGCACGATAAATAATGCTACCACGACACGCTGGGGAATTTAAATATTTCCAGAGGATTGCTTTGAATCTTGGTATAGTTCTAGAATCAAATCAAGCAGTGCATTCAGACTTTTGTTGGCAAAGAGAGGCATCACTGCCATGAAGCAACATCCAAATAAAATGAGGTTTCTTAGCCCGTATATCACAACAACCACCAACTTACATTTGTTTATTTAAAATTTCTCATTTGATTATTCCCAACTATTGCCCTGCAAGCAAAGTAAGGCCACTATTCTCCAATTTTACAGATGATAAAATTGAGGCTAAGCAACTTGCTACCACTTGGCACAGCTAGTAGGATGAGCATAGAACAAGAACCCAGGTCTCCTGCTCCATAATATCTCCCCAATGAAAACTGAAAGGAAACTTCCAAGGAGTAAAAGCAACTTGTTGAGAAATCATCGGTGTCTCTCAAAGTGTGCTTCTTAAATCACTCTTGTGTCATGATACTCTGAGAATAAGCTCAGAAATTACTGCTCACCAGGTGGTCCCTCTTGGTTTATAATACACATTAGCTTATTAAAGGCCCTGAGAAATTCTACCTAATTTCTAGCTAATTTATATTAACCCTGTATTTTTCAAACTTATTTGACCACAAAACTCTTATTGTGTGTGTTATCTATTAATATCACATAGAGGAATATTCTTTGAAAAGCATTTTAGACTGTTAAAAACAGTTGTTTAGTGATATAAGTGAATTAACTAAAAAAGAAGTGCTTTAACTAAAAAAAATTATTCTACTTTGCCTGATCCCAGTTTCTTAGTCCTAAACTAATTTCGGAAGTCATTCTAAACTAATTTCGGAAGTCATACTAATTCTAGGGAAGTTTTCTGGGCAGGCTGTTAGGAGACATATAGGAGAAGCGAGACTTTGAAGAATTGAAGCAGGCTTTAAGGGGGCAGATAAATATAAAAATAGAGCTTCTGTATCCAACCTCCAAGTGGCCGGGAAACTCCAGGTAGCCTTCTGTCCTCATGTGTTCTCTCTAACTCCACATCTTTCCATCATCTAGGCCTGGGTCAGTAGTGTGGGTGAGATATTTCTCCTTTCCTTCCTCATCTTGTGGCTTTCCTCGCAAAGAGAACTTCCTCTAATCCTCAAATCTTTGGCTTCCAGTAGATCAACATCTTATACATAAAGTAGGAAGGTCACCCTGTGGTTGCCAGGAATGATGACGGTGGCATTAAGGAAAAGGGAATGCAATTTGCATGCCTTTCAAAAACCTCTACCAAGCACTAGTTACCCAACAACTCAAAAGTCACCACATAACCAGAGTGAGCCCTTTCATTCTTAAACCACTTTCTCAGACCTTCTTGTCAATGGCTACAGCTCCCCAATAACTACTACAGCAACTTCTCTTGAAAGAATTAACTTTGCCTCTTCTTAACTCCAACCCTTTACATCCAGCTTAAACTCATTGAACCAGGTTGCCAATTTACTGCATATATTTGCCACTTGGGGAAACACATGAGCTTCCTTGCCTAGGGCCAATCCCAGGAGCAGTAGTGTTTTAAGATGTTTTTCTACTCTGGGCCTCACCCTGGGCCTGGGGACAGTTGAGGAGACTGGCTGCTCTCTGAAACTGTGTGTTTTCCTTCCCACACGAGCCAACATGGCCTTGGCCTATCAGAGGCATTTCTCTTCCTCAGATTCTCAGCTCTATAGTTTCTTCTTTACTATTGAGCAGTTTCTTCCAGGAAACAGTCTCAAGGCAGCACACCCAGAGGTCAGCTGGCAGGCTGTGGACGTCACTTCCTCACTGGCCCAGCTTCTCCCACAAGCAGGGAATGTGTTTATTCTCAGAGGTTTCCCAAGAGTCAGAGGGGTGAGCACCTGCCTGAGTGCCAGCTGGATAGTGGATATGGGGGTCCACAGCCCCCCTTCCACCTTCCTTGCCTCCTCATCTATCTCCTGGTCCCTGAAGCAGATGCTCCCCAACAAGATAGAGTGCCCTTCACAGTTCCTCTCTGAGAACTTGGGCCCTGGAGCAGGAACCGCCCACTCCATCATTTAGTCAGAACTGATTGGCCAACACTTTATTTAAAATATGTTTTTATTGATTTTTAGAGAGAGAGGAAGGGAGAGGGATAGAGAGAAATGTCGATAAGAGGGAAACATTATTGATCAGCTGCTTCCTGCATGGCCCCTTCTGGGCATGTGCCCTGATCTAGAATCAAACTGTGACTTCCTGGTTCACAGGTCGACGCTTAACCACTGAGCCATGCCAGCCAGGCAACACAGAGCACTTTTGAGTCACCTTTCTGGAAAGTCCTCTGTGCTACCCTCAGAGCAAGAGCAAACTTAATTTTCTAAATATTGCAGAGTAAAAGACTCTTTCTTGAGGTTAACCACCCATGACAGAAAAAAGCACCCCTCCTCAAATGAGTGCCCTTCTTAGCTGCATGTGATGCCCTTGGTACCATTTATATCACTCTACTTGAGTTAAAATGGCACTTTTCTTAAAGGTTAAGAATAACATTTTAAAATAATAAGTATTGTTATTTTAATAATATAATCAAGCACAGGTGAAATGCACATAAATGCTTTATAATATTACTAGAGGCCCAGTGTATGCAATTCATGCACAGGGTGGGGGTGTGTGTTCCTCATCCCAGCCTGCACCCTCTCCAATCTGGGACATCCTTCTCACAATCCAGGACTGCTGGCTCCCAACTGCTCGCCTGACTGCCTGCCTGATTGCCCCTAACCGCTTCTGCCTGCCAGCCTGACCACTCCCTAACCACTCCCCTGCCAGCCTGATCGATGCCTAACTGCTCTTCTACCGGCCCGATTGCCCCTAACTGCCCCCTTACCTGCGGACCTGGTCACCCCTAACTGTCTTCCCCTGCAGGCCTGGTCGCCCCCAACTGCCCTCCCCTACTGGCCTGGTCACCCCTAACTTCCTCCCTAGCCTGATTGCCCCCAACTGCGCTTCCCTGCAGGCCTGGTCACCCCTAACTGCCTTCCCCTACTGGCCTGGTTGCCCCAACTGCCCTCCCCTGCAGGCCATCTTTGACCACATGGGGCAGCCATCTTGTGTGTTGGAGTGATGGTCAATTTGCATATCACCTCTTTCTTATATAGGATTGACATATTTTTGAAATTTTGATTGACTTTAGAAAGAGAAAGGGAAAGAGAGGGACAGAGAGAGTGACATCGACCCATTGTTCCACCTATTTATGCATTCATTGATTGAATCCTATATGTATCCTGACCAAGGATGGAACCCACAACCTTGGCTCATTGGGGAAAATGCTCCAACCAACTGTCCTTCCTGGCCAGGGCAATATGGTTGATATTGTATAAAATAATATTAGTAAACTCACATAACAATGTTATGAGATAGGTACTGTTATTATTTCCATTTTACAGATTAAAAAACTGATGAGGAGAAGGGTAAATTCCCTTTACAGACAGTATAGTGAGTGGGAGGGCTGGTTTTACTTTTTCCTCCCAGACTCTTTGTCCTTGTGTCCCCTTCACTGAGAGGTGTTACTCCCTCTGGAAAAATCTCTCCCTCTCTCTCTCTCCCTCTCTCTCTCTCTCTCTCTCTCTCTCTCTCCCTCTCTCCCTCTTTCCCCCTTTCCCTCTCTCCCCCTCTCTCCCTCTCTTCCTCTCCTCTTCTTTCCCTCTCTCCCTCTCACACATAGACACTGTTAAAGAAAAAAATTATTCTGACACTTGTTAAAACATTAAGGAGGACTTCGTTCAAGACTATTGCAGTAGCGGTATTGCAGTAGGGAAGAGAGATTGAGCTCAACTCCAAATACAGCAATGACAAGTGGGGGTTTATAGCCAGGAAGCAGAGGGAAGGGGTCGGTAGGTAGAAAATTAATAAGAAGAGACATCAAGGGGAGGAGGATTCTTGCTAAACTGACCAACAAGGATTCTTGCTGAAGGCAGGCCAAGGACTTGGATGTTAAAAGTGGTTGATGAAGATCTTGATCAGATATCAGTGGTGAGGGGATTCTTTCTAAAATAACTTAGCAGGATTCTTGCTAAAACTGCACTAAACAAACCCAAGACAGGTCAAGGTCCAAAGTCAGAGGGCTCACAGAGAGGAGCCTAACTAAAGTTTGGTAAGGGTGAAAGTTTTTATCAACACACACACACACACACACACACCCCAAGTTTGACCTCTAACAGCCCCCTTTATTCCTTTTCTAAGAAACTGAGTTCTGAATATTGCCTCCCCCTTGCTCTACCTATATATCCTTGAGCCCTAGGATAACTAAAGATACACTGAACAGCATTCTCCTTTTCTTGGAACTCCCTGAGAAAGTGCCAGGTGGGAAAGGCACATCAGAACAGCCATCCAGGCTCAATCACTGGCATGAGGTGGTCAGTGGAAGGCAGGGAAGTCAGCCAGTGAGCTGCCCTGTGCAGGTTTCAAGGAGAACTAAGTGCACATTTTAACTGGTGTTCAACCACATAACAATGTTGCAAGGGGGAAAATTAGTGCTACCTGGTGTTTTCTGCCATGATTTCAAAGGATGTTTAACATCTCTGCAGATTTAAGCACAAGGAAAATTGTGAAAAAAAACTTTGAAATGAGCAAACTGATTATTGAGTATCCTTCCCATGGAAGGCTAGTGTCTGAAGGACTCTCTCAAGGATGTCTGATGCATTGAAGGTCTGAGTCTTTCTTGGTCTTCAACTATTTTGCAACTCTGTAGAGACAGACTTCAACTTGTGGAGAACTGATAGTGATGCAAATGATTTCTGTCCATAAAAAAGCAAATAAATTTTGTCCTGTGAAATTACAATTAATCCCCACCTGTGAAACAGGCTGTTTTTGCATCTAGTAGCAAATTAAAAGCAGTGTTTCTGATTGCCTATGTAAATGACTGGTCTCTGGCTTTTTATTTGAGCTAGTTGTAATTACTTATTAGTTCTCTCAATATTCATGAGTTAAATCAAATATTTGACATGTCTTCTTTCTACGTTTGTATGGGCCATAGTTTTGTCTTTTTAGAAAATTACTCTGTAAGGATAGAGATTCCACAATTTGGTAGCTAACACTAAAATCTTTCTCCCTCCTCTGTTCTGGGCTATCACCTAAAATTAGACCAGATGCACATCATGCTGACTCTCAAAAAGAGGCAGCTTTAACAGTTAATAAAGTTTAAGAAGTTTCCTTGCAAGGGAACTAAGACTCCTAAGCCATCTTTAACTCATTGGTAGAGACACCTGGAGCACTGAAGAGAGCAAGGGATAATTCTAACTTATATTACATAAGTTACTTAAGAATTGGGGTTCCTTTAGTATTTTTGTATAGTCCTCACTTAACTATTCTTGCTTTTGTTGCTTGTGCTTTTAGTGGCATATACAAGAAATTATTGCTGAGACCAGTGGAATATTACTTGGCCTTTAAAAATCAGGAAATCCAGCCACATATGACAACATGAATTGACCCTGGAGGACATTATACTAAGTGAAATAAGTCATCACTGAATGACAAATACTGCATGATTCCACATAGATGAGGTATCTAACATAGTCAAACTCATGGGAACAGAGAGTCAAATGGTGGCTGCTAGGGGCCGGAGGGAGGGGAAATGGGTTTGCTGGAAAATGGGTATGAAGTTTCAATTATATAAAATATAAGATCAAGAGATCTTCTGTCTGACATTGTGCCTATAGTCAACAATACTGTGTTGAACACAAAAAAAATTGTTAAGAGAGTAGATCTCATTTTATATGTTCTTGCTATAATCAATCAATCAATCAATCAATCAATCACAGTAACAGACAATAAACTTGCAAAAAGAAAAATAACAATTGGGGACTCTCTAGATCCCAACCTTTCTCCAATATATTAGCTCAAACATAATATACCAGACATGGCTATAAAGCTCGGAGGTGGGCCCCGACATTACTGAGCAGCGATCCACTCCACGCTCCTGATTTTTGGTCTCCTTTATCCTGCGTCACGTGAGAAAGAAAGGATCAGAGGCAGTGAGCAGTGGGCCGCGCACCATCACACAGCTGCCCGACTTCCCATGCCTTGCTTCTCTCACTGCCCCTGCCCCTCACTACAGACAACAGCAGACAAGAAACACCACCACAAAGGCAAGTAGCCTAGTGTCATTAAATAAGCGACAGAAAGGAGCCCCAAGGCTCAACTAATTTCCAAGCGTGGTCCAAAGACCACCTGCATCAGAATCACCTGGTTAGATGAGCTTGTTAGAAATGCAGACGCCTGCTCTCCTCCCCTAAGGGATTCTGCATCAGTGGTGATGATTCATATGAAGTTTTAGTCCAGATAGCAAAAAGATGGGGGCATGTTGCTTATCCTCCATAGGCCTTAAAACCCATCAGGGCCGTGTCAGGACCAGGCTCCGGGTGCCCCCACATGCGGGCTTTCCCCACGTGCCCACTGCCTCTCGGGCGGTTAAGATGGAGAAGTGAAACTCGCTTCATAAAAGTGTTTTGCTCTTTACCATCTGTTTACCATTTTCAAACCATCTGTTCCTTCTCACGAGCTGTTTTGGCTCATGAAGGCACTAGAGGGTGGTGATTAGAGCTGGATTCTGGTAGAATACCAGGATTTGAATTCTGACTTTGCCAATTCCTGGCTTTGATCTCAGGCAGTTAAGATGGAGAAGTGAAACTCGCTTCATAAAAGTGTTTTGCTCTTTACCATCTGTTTACCATTTTCAAACCATCTGTTCCTTCTCACGAGCTGTTTTGGCTCATGAAGGCACTAGAGGGTGGTGATTAGAGCTGGATTCTGGTAGAATACCAGGATTTGAATTCTGACTTTGCCAATTCCTGGCTTTGAAACCCTAGGTAAGGTACTTAATCTTTCTGTGCCTCAGTTTTCTCATCTATAATAACAGCATTCACTATTGGTTGTTGTGAGAGATACAGTAATTAGTACAAGTTGTGACAGTTTAGATAACACAGGTTGTGAGAATTCAAGTTATAATGTATGTAAAGAATGTAAAACAGAGGCTGGTGTGTGATAAGTGCTCAGTATTAACTGTCACCCTTATTATTATTGGCTTCTCTCCTATGATTATTCCTTCAGGTAGGAGGAGGGTTTACGAATTAGTTTGGCTATCCTAGGTGTAATCCTGAGAGTCCAGTGCCCAGCTACAATCTTAGCCCACTGGCCCATGACTCCTCCCATAGTTGGCCATATCGGTCAAGGTCACTGTACTAGGGCAGAACTGTATGGGCAGAGACATAAAGGGAAACCCACTCACGTTTCTGTGACTATGGGGTATGTCATTGTAAGTTACTTTTCTCTCGGTTAGCTTTCCGTAGAATTAAGATGTGTGTTAATATTCCACCCCCAACAAAAATCAGAGAGGCATCTGCTTAGACATGGCACAGGATCCTCAGGTAAGAAAAGTCTGAGCCATCTCCCCTCCCACCCCGATTGGATCTTGTTCTTGTAAACCCCACCCCATGCCTTCTTCCCAGATCCTAGTTAAAGGACGCTCTTGGTGTAAAGATAAATGCTAAGATCAATTCAACACAACATGTTGCAGAAAAGGAAAACTAGGTTTCCTCAGTGTTTATAGCATGAATAGTGTCTTTTTAAAAGACGGCGATATTAAGAAGTGGTAACTGCCAAAGTCTGTCATTTAAATAAAGAGCAGGTGTTACTTATGATGGGGCGAAGTGTGTTGCCCTAGAAATGAGAATCACTTTAGAGAATCACTCTTCTTCCTTTTAAGAGAACTGGTGAGACTCGCCTTGCACACTGGGTTGGGAAGTCCTTAAAACTGCTGAAGCATGTCATGTTGCAGGGCCCTTGCAGCACAACTCCTGGACTGCCCGGAGGGAGCACAGACCAGTGAGCATCATGAGCGTCTGAGATGCTGCTATTAAGCAAGTGTTTGTCCTATGATGTCCTGGGCACTCAGGCCACGGCGGATGTATGAGACTGCTCTGAATGGCCACTTGCTGTCTGAGTTGAAGTAAATAATGCACATCCCTTTAAAGTTCAGCTTCCTCACTTGGGACATAGGAAGCAAAACGTTAGTTAGGATGCTTTCTTTGGGTGCAAGTTAGAGAAAAAGTATGACTCAAGAGCTTTAACAATCATGGGAAGTCCCATCTCACATTATAGGGAGTGCCCAGCTGTGCCAGGAGCCAGGAGGCCTGCCTCTTCTTCGCTTGGCTCTGGCCTCCTCTCTGTGTTGACTTTCTCTACAGCTATAGAAATTTCAGGCACACATCCAGACAGCACAACACCCAAAGTAGAGAAGAGGGATGTCTCTTCCTACCTGCCTCTTTTTCATCAATGAGGAACCTTCCCCAAGCCCCCATCCCCAAGCAGCGGGGCTTGCCCTCATGCCTCACTGGCTAAAATGAGGTAACGTGACTCCCTGGACCAGTTGCTGGTGATGGATGCCATAATTGGTTTAAACTATTCCACACTTACCTCTGGGCTATGAGCGGAATCACTTCTCAAAGAATAGGATGATAGGAGGACAAACACCTAAACAGCAGCAGGATTTTCCGACAAAGAGGAAGAAGTAGCTGGTTGGAGTGCAGGCAATGGACAGTGTTTACTGTGCCAGCCCACCAAATTCTTGTGATGAATAGATGAGATGGTGGATGAAAAATCGCCCACTCAGTGCCTGGCATATGGAAATAATAATAGCAGGTGAGTTTTTTAATGGCTCTTTATATGAATTCTCTGAGTCAATTAGTGCCCTGTGAGGTAGGCACCATCATTACAGATAAGGGGACTGGAACACAGGTGAGTTAAGTACCTTGATCAAGGCAGCGTCTGCATTTAAACTCAGGCTGCCTGACTTCAAGGTCCATTTTCTAAAGGACTACCATTTTCTCCACTGAAATGGTAGTCCAACCCTTCACCTCATCTCTTCCCTGATCTCAAGAAATGTGTAAATTTTGAGTTCAATGGGATTCACGTACATGAAAAATTAGAGACCAATATAATATAGCAGCTAGTGACAATCTCAGTGGTATAACAGAGGAAGAAGTAACCCATGTGTTGAGTGGGCAGCAGGGGCTGGACCTGGAAGGAGGAGTGATATTGAAGAGGCAGTGGAGAGCATGCCAGACTGGTATAGCGGCTTGTAGTTTTCAAGAATAAAAATCTACTCTTATGTGAGTTGGGTAAAGGGATGTGGCTTAGAATCCACTCTGGAGAAGTACAGGCATAGCAGGACTCCAGCCACATTCAACTTAAGGAGAGACTTTGAAGGTTGTTTTACCCACAAAACCATTGACTCATGAGCTGGACTTCGTGAGTCACAAAACTTCTGTGCAAGGGAAACCGAATCACATTGATAAACTCTAAAATTTTCCTAATATTCTCTTATAACTACTGCCTGTAAGTCCCAATCTATGGCATTGTTAACTTCCAAGAGAAGTTTGATATTGATGGAAGACTTGGAATTTCCCCCACAAAAGCATGGCAAGATCTCTAGTAGATTTGGGTGGGACAAAAGGTGGTGCTAGAGTTAAAACTCAAGGTAATTATGCACTTATCCTCATCTCCCCCCTAGCCCCAGGATTACATCCTCATGCCTGCAGTTTGGGTACCAAGTCTTCTGAAATGACTCGAGATTTGGACCTAAACCTCACATTCTTATGAAGAGTGCCCTGGGTGTCCCAGTCACAGATGATGTTAGAATGTTGAACACTAGATGGTATTTCCCAAAGGAACCTGCTTGAGGAAGAGATTTCTCTTTATATCTCACACCACTTCCTGTGACACCAACTTTCATGCCAAGAGAGGACCTCCAAGGATGTGTTCTGGGCAGGTTTTGGGGTCATGTTGTTTTCCAATATTAATGTGTTAGAATCTAATCCATGTGTTTATATTCTATTTAGTCTTGTCTGTCATCAGGTTCTTGTTCGTCATCTTTTACCTTATTAGTCTTAGTATTACTTTCCAAATTCCTCTGCAATCTGACATTTAGGCAACAGGTACCTTTCTAGGTTAATACAATCTATCAAGTTGGGGAAGGATGGTCTCCGGAGTCAGAGAGTGAGTTTAGATTGCAGCACCATCACTCACTGCTGATGCCTCTGGATCCAGGACTGAACTTGTGAGGTGAAGACCTTGTGTTCAACACAGCACGATGCCCATCCTCTGTCTGAGTTGAAGTAAATAATGCACATCCCTTTAAAGTTCAGTTTCCTCACTTGGGACATAGGAAGCAAAATGTTAGTTAGGATGCTTTCTTTGGGTGCAAGTTATAGAAAAAGTATGACTCAAGAGCTTTAACAATCATGGGAAGTCCCATCTCACATTATAGGGAGTGCCCAGCTGTGCCAGGAGCCAGGAGGCCTGCCTCTTCTTCGCTTGGCTCTGGCCTCCTCTCTGTGTTGACTTTCTCTACAGCTATAGAAATTTCAGGCACACATCCAGACAGCACAACACCCAAAGTAGAGAAGAGGGATGTCTCTTCCTACCTGCCTCTTTTTCATCAATGAGGAACCTTCCCCAAGCCCCCATCCCCAAGCAGCGGGGCTTGCCCTCATGCCTCACTGGCTAAAATGAGGTAACGTGACTCCCTGGACCAGTTGCTGGTGATGGATGCCATAATTGGTTTAAACTATTCCACACTTACCTCTGGGCTATGAGCGGAATCACTTCTCAAAGAATAGGATGATAGGAGGACAAACACCTAAACAGCAGCAGGATTTTCCGACAAAGAGGAAGAAGTAGCTGGTTGGAGTGCAGGCAATGGACAGTGTTTACTGTGCCAGCCCACCAAATTCTTGTGATGAATAGATGAGATGGTGGATGAAAAATCGCCCACTCAGTGCCTGGCATATGGAAATAATAATAGCAGGTGAGTTTTTTAATGGCTCTTTATATGAATTCTCTGAGTCAATTAGTGCCCTGTGAGGTAGGCACCATCATTACAGATAAGGGGACTGGAACACAGGTGAGTTAAGTACCTTGATCAAGGCAGCGTCTGCATTTAAACTCAGGCTGCCTGACTTCAAGGTCCATTTTCTAAAGGACTACCATTTTCTTCACTGAAATGGTAGTCCAACCCTTCACCTCATCTCTTCCCTGATCTCAAGAAATGTGTAAATTTTGAGTTCAATGGGATTCACGTACATGAAAAATTAGAGACCAATATAATATAGCAGCTAGTGACAATCTCAGTGGTATAACAGAGGAAGAAGTAACCCATGTGTTGAGTGGGCAGCAGGGGCTGGACCTGGAAGGAGGAGTGATATTGAAGAGGCAGTGGAGAGCATGCCAGACTGGTATAGCGGCTTGTAGTTTTCAAGAATAAAAATCTACTCTTATGTGAGTTGGGTAAAGGGATGTGGCTTAGAATCCACTCTGGAGAAGTACAGGCATAGCAGGACTCCAGCCACATTCAACTTAAGGAGAGACTTTGAAGGTTGTTTTACCCACAAAACCATTGACTCATGAGCTGGACTTCGTGAGTCACAAAACTTCTGCGCAAGGGAAACCGAATCACATTGGTAAACTCTAAAATTTTCCTAATATTCTCTTATAACTACTGCCTGTAAGTCCCAATCTATGGCATTGTTAACTTCCAAGAGAAGTTTGATATTGATGGAAGACTTGGAATTTCCCCCACAAAAGCATGGCAAGATCTCTAGTAGATTTGGGTGGGACAAAAGGTGGTGCTAGAGTTAAAACTCAAGGTAATTATGCACTTATCCTCATCTCCCCTAGCCCCTTAGGATTACATCCTCATGCCTGCAGTTTTCCAATATTAATGTGTTAGAATCTAATCCATGTGTTTATATTCTATTTAGTCTTGTCTGTCATCAGGTTCTTGTTCGTCATCTTTTACCTTATTAGTCTTAGTATTACTTTCCAAATTCCTCTGCAATCTGACATTTAGGCAACAGGTACCTTTCTAGGTTAATACAATCTATCAAGTTGGGGAAGGATGGTCTCCGGAGTCAGAGAGTGAGTTTAGATTGCAGCACCATCACTCACTGCTGATGCCTCTGGATCCAGGACTGAACTTGTGAGGTGAAGACCTTGTGTTCAACACAGCACGATGCCCATCCTGACCAGGTGAACAAAGTAAAAGGAAGGTGCTCAGATCATTGCCTGGCACATAATTGCTGTTTTAAATATTAGTTTTTTCCTTCCTTAGAGGGGGAAGGGAGACGAAGGTTCAAATGCAGTAAAGGCAAAAGAGTATTTGTGTAGTTTTCAGGAAACCTGATTATGCCACTAAGTTACTGTGTACCCTTTGGTGAGACTTACCTTCTCTGGTTCCTTTTCTCATGTACAAAAAGAGGAGGTTATATTTTATATTCCTGAAGTCACCTGTATATTTAAAATTATATCCTGTCTACATTCCCCAAGTTCTGAATCACCGGAATTCCCCCAATTCATCTGTCACATGCAGGCTCCCAAGTCATCTCCCTCAGGTGGGTGTAGCCCAGTTTCTCCCCTTTCAACTTGGCCTTCAGGATCCCCCCCGCTTCTGACCTGTTGTGAAATGGCTGCTATCTAAGATTAACTAGTACCTGCTGACCACTTAGGGAGGGCATGATGGGGACCCAGAGATACCATCTCAGACCTGTCTAGACAGCCAGCAAGCAGTTCAATCAAAGCACCTGATAACAAAGATGTCATTGGAAAGAAACATGAGGTCATCTCAACCCATAATCTGCAAACTGTGTGCCCCAGAGATCTGAAGGTTCTTCAGAGCCCATGGCAGCTGAGCGGACAGGAGGCAGAAAGAGACCAGCCCAGCACCACTCCACCAGAGTGGGCTCACCTCTGACTCATTTACTTTCTGGGTTTCTGCTAGGAGAGTCTACTGGCTAATAAGAACAGAGAAAAAAAGCAGAAGCTGCCAGACTATCCGATTGTATTATGATTGGGGTGGGGGTCGAAAGTTTTCTTTACTTATCTATATTTCTTTTTTTTTAATATATTTTATTGATTTTTTTTACAAATAAGGTGACTGTACTTCATACTTCAAAAGCTACAGAATGATTCCCACACCCTTTAGATCCTGTAATTCCACTTTCATATAAGTTCTATCCCAAAAAAAACTATTTATGGATTTGTGAAAGTTTCAAGAAGGTTCTTTATACCATAGTTTAAATAGAGAAAAACTGGAAGCACCAGTAAGAAAGGAGTAGTTGAACACATATTGGTACATCCCCAAACACGGAATACTAGGAAGTCCCATGTATCAAAGAAAGAATAACTTACATGGAAAAAAAAGCTTATCTATATTTCTTATCTTTACTACAATGAACACATATAGCTTTTATAATAAAAATGAAAAGTTATTTTTAAAAAGAGAATTCTAGTCTGGAATGTCTCTAACACCCACTGATTTATCCAGAGCGACAATGTCCAGGAACTTTGGAGAGAAGGAACTTTTGGCTGAAACAGCACTCAGGAACACCGGGCTTCCCCCAAAATGAACTGAGACAATGGATTTAGAGGTGAGCAGGCACAGGAAGAAAAGGAAACAAACTGGAAAAAAAATAAACATTAGGCTAAAAAAGAAAAGTCAAAATATACATGAAAGTGAATCCTCAGACACTTTACAAATCGAGGTGAAGGAGGCAGATAGAGCAAAGGTCAATCAACTGGCCTACGAGGAGCACACACATGGCATAGCAAGGTGTTTACCGCAACTTCCTTTAGCAGACTCTTCAAGGTTCCTTCCACTGGGGCATCTATGCAAGCCTCCCAAGAAGCAGGCTTTTCTACAGATTTTCCCTAGCCTTTTTTCTCCCCACCAAAATATACTTGCCTTATTCTAAGGGCAATAGTCATAGACATGTCATTAAGTTCATGTCATGGGGTAAAGGAAGGAGGCACATTCTAGAACAGCCATGGGCAAACTACGGCCCGCGGATCCGGCCCGTTTGAAATGAATAAAACTAAAAAAAAAAACAAACCGTACTCTTTTATGTAATGATGTTTACTTTGAATTTATATTAGTTCACACAAACACTCCATCCATGCTTTTGTTCCGGCCCTCCGGTCCAGTTTAAGAACCCATTGTGGCCCTCGAGTCAAAAAGTTTGCCCACCCCTGAATTAGCTCAAAGAAATTTGTATTGAGGAAAATATAGCTCTTAATAAGCTCTTAAGACATGTGTCTTAGAAGTGGTCAAAGTCATAGACCCAGATCCTATTGCCAGACGTAATTTAACTCTGATTATTCAGGAAAAGGACTGAAAGCTTATAGAAAATGTCTAGCAGAAGAAGAGTGATTTTTACAGACCCATCCAAGCAGCATTCAGTCTTCTTCAGTCCAAGGAGCTACTGGACATTGTAGCATCCCATGTTCATGGACATGGTAGGCTCATCCACAGTGTGACTCAGAGCAGTCATACCACAGAGAATAACCTTGTAATAAAAGCCCTGCCTTTTTATGGCAGAGTTGGGTCTTGAAGAAAGTTCTCCTTGATGTCCAGTCTTTAATTTTCAGTCCTTAGGCTTAAACAATTTTAGAACATTTTGGCATTTGAGGATTTATTAAATACTAATTACCTATAATAATAAAAGCGTAATATGCTTATTAGACTGGAAGTCCTTTCAGACGACCTTCTGGACGGGGCCGAAGCAGAGGCAGCCATGGCAGCGACGGGGGGGCCAAGCCCCTTGCACGGATTTCGTGCATCGGGCCTCTAGTATGTCTAGTAAGTACTGTGCTTGGGGAAATAGAGGGATCTGAAATAGAATTGACACTTAGTGGAACTTATCCTTTTTTCTGAAGGGAACCAAAGTCCCAAATAACTGAGATTTGTGATCTTGCCACGTTGCTATACTGGGTGCTCCTATGCGTACTGGAAAGTAAGGCCTATTTTTAAATAGTATCTTTTATTTATTTTATCTTATTTATTTGAATTTATTGGGTGACTTTGGTTCACAAAACCATACATATTTCAAGTGTACAACTTAATAAAACATCATCTGAAGACAGCATTGTACACACCTTGCCCCAAGCAAAGTCTCTTTTGGTCCCCATTCCTCGTCCATGCCCCCCTCCTTGCCCACCTCCATTCACCTTTCCCTCTGGCAATCACTGCACAGTTGTGTGTCTATGGGTTATGTGTATATGTTTTTGGTAATCTCTTCACCTTCTTTCATCCAGTGGTATTCCCCCAAACCCCTCCCCTCTGACAGCAATAAATAGTATCTTTTTAAAAAATATATTTTATTGATTTT
>NW_005370250.1:256265-276837 GCF_000412655.1 Myotis brandtii
AAAAAAACTATTTATGGATTTGTGAAAGTTTCAAGAAGGTTCTTTATACCATAGTTTAAATAGAGAAAAACTGGAAGCACCAGTAAGAAAGGAGTAGTTGAACACATATTGGTACATCCCCAAACACGGAATACTAGGAAGTCCCATGTATCAAAGAAAGAATAACTTACATGGAAAAAAAAGTGCTCATACTCTATTGCTAAGTGGAACACACACACACACACACACACACACACACACACACACAAGTACACACTTCTAACATCGCCATTCCTTTCATAGAAGACTATCTCGGAGCCTCTAAGTGGGACATCATTATATGCATGGTCATCTACAGTTTAACTGTGGCATTTATCTGTCCCTTCTCTCACCTACCAGTTCTCTCTCATGCACGACCTCTACCACTGCCACCATAAGAACAAGCATGTCCATGTGACATTGGCACATCCAGATGTTTCAGTGCTTCCATTACTGGTACATCAGAAGTCTGCTGGGTTCTTGGCAAAAGCAGGTAATTCTGAGCCACATTTCCCTTGATCCTCAAGCAGCAGTTCATGTGCCCAAAGCCACACAGTCTTTCTGCAAAGTTTCCATCCATTTCTTGTCATCACCATCTATCAAGCAGGTCTCAAGTTCACTTCTTCAGCCAGAACTAGAAAAGACATCACATAACCTTCTACTCTCCCTTTCTGCTTTTACTTTTCCCTCTCCCCCCCACACCAAAGAACACAAACTCCTCACTATTCCTCAATTTATAACAATAAACATTTGCATGTACAAAAATGGAGACAAATGGATGATGGAATGTATTTTTTTTATTAGGAAGTTGTGATAGACAGAATAATGGATACCCCCAAAATGTCCAAATCTTAATCCCTGACTTGTGAATCTGCTCATTTACATGGCAACAGAGACTTTGCAGGTGGAGAGTAAGGATCTTGAGAAGAGAAGATTACTTGGTAGGCCCAGTGTAATCACAAGGATTCTTATAATAGGAGGCAAGAGGGACAAAGTAAAAAACAGGAGATGTGACCATGAAATAGGGATTGGAGTGCCGTGCTCTGAAGATGGAGGAAGGGACCACAAGCAAGGGGTCCTGGCAGCTTATAGAAGTGAGAAAGGTTAAGCAAGTTGATTCTTCCTGGAGCCTCCAGAAGGAACTTAGCCGCATATGACTTATGTAGGACTTCTGACCTACTGAACAGGAAGGTTATAAGTGTTGTTTAAAGTCATCAAAGTAGGAGTCATTGTTACAGCAGTGGTAGGAAACCAATGTCATGCCAGTAGCCTGTTTTGGAAGGCTTCAAGTCATATATATATTATTATAATGAGATATATAATTATATATAGTATCATTATGTTAAAATATTATAACAACCTTATATAATATCTATAATAATAAAAGCACAATATGCTAATTAGACTGGACAGCCGGATGTCCTTCAGACAAAGCCACAGCAACCGGCAGCAGCAGCAGTGTTGGGGTGATGGGGCTGGTGCCTTCCCCTGATTGGCCTGGTCACCTCCCGCAGAGGGAGGCCAGACTGCTCCCCCAGGGGGAGTGGGCCTAGCCATCAGTAGGACATCCCCTGAGGGCTCCCAGACTGTGAAAGGGGGAAGGCCAGGCTGTTCCGGCCCTCCGGTCCAGTTTAAGAACCCATTGTGGCCCTCGAGTCAAAAAGTTTGCCCACCCCTGTTCTAAAACAAGCTCTCCCCAATAGAAATACAATGCAAGCCACATATGTCATTTTTAATCTTCTGGTGATCACACTTAAAAACATTAAAATAACTAGATGAAACTAATTTTTACAATATATTTTATTTAACTCAATATAGCCAAAATTTTATTTCAACACTTAATCAATGTTACAATGATACTAATGAGATATTTTGCATTTTTCACTTCATGCTAAGTCTTCAGAATTTGATGTATATTTTGCACTTAAAGCACATCTCAGTTTGGACATTTTAAGTGTCTAATAGCTGTGTCTAGCTAATAAAGTATTGTGCAGGTCAGGACAGTTCTAGGTTAAAAGAAATTAAAGAGACCTAATGACCAAGGCCAGTGGGGAGTCTAGCCTGGACCCTAGTTCTAAAGAAATGAGCTATACAAGATAATTATAGAACATTTGAATAGTAGCTGAACAACTGGAAAAAGATAACTATGAACTAGCTATCTATTAAATATTATCATAGAATTATTGTTAGTTATAAGTGAAATATGGGTGTGGGAGAGTGTCCTTATATTTAGGAGACTTAGGCTGAAGTAGTTAAGGGCGAAGTGTCATGAGGTCTGAAAATTATTCCTGAAAAGAATATTTTCAAAAGGAAGAAAGCAAATAATCAAACTGTTAATAATTATTGAATCTAGGTAGAGAGTAAATGGATGGTCTATGTACTATTTTTTAACTTCTCACTTTGTCTAAAATTCATAGTAAACACTTAGGGCAAACACACACACACACACACACACACACACACACACACACACACACAAACAACACCTGCCCTAGACCTCATTTCAAGTAGAGACCATTTATCTGTTGAATGCTATTAATCTGCTGAATTAATAGTGCTAAAATATTTATAGGGTAGAAAATTTTATGGAGGAGGCAACATGGTTAATAGTAAAAACACTAAATTTAAAGACAAAAAAATCAAGATTCCAGTTCTAAGTTTACCATTTACTAGTTATCTAATCTGAGTAGCCTGTTTTGGAAGGCTTCAAGTCATATATATATTATTATAATGAGATATATAATTATATATAGTATCATTATGTTAAAATATTATAACAACCTTATATAATATCTATAATAATAAAAGCACAATATGCTAATTAGACTGGACAGCCGGATGTCCTTCAGACAAAGCCACAGCAACCGGCAGCAGCAGCAGTGTTGGGGTGATGGGGCTGGTGCCTTCCCCTGATTGGCCTGGTCACCTCCCGCAGAGGGAGGCCAGACTGCTCCCCCAGGGGGAGTGGGCCTAGCCATCAGTAGGACATCCCCTGAGGGCTCCCAGACTGTGAAAGAGCAGCAGCATGTTGGGGTGATGGGGCTGGTGCCTTCCCCTGATTGGCCTGGTCACCTCCCGCAGAGGGAGGCCAGACTGCTCCCCCAGGGGGAGTGGGCCTAGCCATCAGTAGGACATCCCCTGAGGGCTCCCAGACTGTGAGAGGGGGAAGGCCAGGCTGAGAGACCCCTCCAGTGCACAAATTTTCCTGCATAGGGCCTCTAGTATCCTATATAATAAAAGGGTAATATGCAAATTGACCGAATGGCAGAATGACCAGTCACTATGATGCACACTGACCACCAGGGGACAGACGCTCAATACAGGTGTTGCCCCCTGGTAGTCAGTGCGCTCCCACAGAGGAGGGGCCACTCAGCCACAAGACGGGCTGACGGCTGAGGAGCACAGCGGCAATGGTGTCAGTCGGACTGGGCTGAGAAGACCCTCCACCCCTAAGTGCGTGAATGTTGTGCACCAGGCTTCTAGTAGCTTTATATTATAATATACTAGTGGCCCTGTTCTAATATACTAGGGGTCTGTTTCACTACGGGTTCCGTTGGGGCTTTGGCATTTCTCTGCTTCCTAGTGGCATCTGGCTGTGTGGGATGGCCAAGCTGGTGCTCCAGTGGCTGCCGGTTCCCTGAGCCCGAGAAGAACGTGCGGTAAAATACGGAGAAAAGATCGCCTTGTAAGCAAGTTCAGGCTGCCCCATTTCAACATTAAGGAATCAACAGCACCCATCACATACGGTGTCCTTTCAATGGAAACACAGAGAGCGCTGCCCCGAGCACGCACAGTGCTGGCTCACCGGGGCCCACAGACCAGCAGCAATGGTCTTTGAATGTCAAAGGCTCTTTCTACAGGAATCCCAGGCCTTGGAGCCAAGTGAGTGAGGAAGCTATTTTTGTTGGGAGGAAGCCCAGTGATAGCATTTTAGTACCTCTCTATTTGGTTCACAGTGCTGGCTGGCATCCTGGAAAGAGATTGTTGGTACTGCTACAGTTTCTCTATGCACGTTTAAACCATCCGCGTTCTTCCAGAAAGAAGGGCTTTTTCTCCCACTCTGGACGGCCACGCTCCCCCGGGGGCGCCTGAGGACCGGGGCCTACATGGTGCCCTACCCTCGCTGGCCCCGCAGGCCACTGCCCTAACAGCTCTGTACCTCTACTGCCCTCTGCGCAGCCCGCTGGCGCTGTCCAGCGTGGTCCGTCCATCTGCACGGCCCCTGAGGCCACCCGGCCACAGGAGAAAAGATCGCCTTGTAAGCAAGTTCAGGCTGCCCCATTTCAACATTAAGGAATCAACAGCACCCATCACATACGGTGTCCTTTCTATGGAAACACAGAGAGCGCTGCCCCGAGCACGCACAGTGCTGGCTCACCGGGGCCCACAGACCAGCAGCAATGGTCTTTGAATGTCAAAGGCTCTTTCTACAGGAATCCCAGGCCTTGGAGCCAAGTGAGTGAGGAAGCTATTTTTGTTGGGAGGAAGCCCAGTGATAGCATTTTAGTACCTCTCTATTTGGTTCACAGTGCTGGCTGGCATCCTGGAAAGAGATAGTTTCTCCAAAGGCCCCTTCCCTGGCCACATGCTCCTGAGCTGTGGCAAGAAAGTTCTGCCCTGCACAGGCTTCAGCACCACTGCTCCAGGGTTGGTAAGCAGAACCACCAGCAAGAGACAGTGGGCAGGCTGGGTTCAGAGATAGGTGGAAAGGGCTTTGAAACTATGAAATGCCAAATACTATCTGGAAGTAGCAAATTCCAAATAATACAGGAAGAAAGCATCCCCGTGGACAATGAACACTTAATGTCCACAAAAATACTTGTTTGGGAATAGAATCCACTTATCCTCAGAGCACCACAGTCAGTGCAAAACGAAGAGAAAGCAGACCTACCTGTGCAGGCCACGTCTGTCATTTAAACTCTGGCAATTTGTCAGCATCAAAGGGCCAGTAAGAAAGACTCTACTAACCAGACTAAAGGCTCCTGGAGGAACTTTGCATGTTTGTGTTCTTCCTAAAAACTGGTAGAATTGTAATTAATTATTTTACTCATGACCAGAGTTGGGAATAGAATACAGGTCTCTTGTTCTAAGATAGGAATCTCAAAATCCATCCATTATCCCCAAACATAAACACTATGCACATGTAGAAATAACCATCTGCCTCAGAAATTCTATTCTGGTGGGTTCCATTTTTTATTCTGCCAAAGATCTTAGTATTTACGATGAAGTCATGCCAGCCTGTTACATCCCCCTTTGTTTTTTATGCTGTGAAGTCTCTCTCTCTTGCTTTCACTTAACTTCAGAATTCTGATATGATTTTTTCCCCTTTTCCATATAGGTGACTTCTGTCGCCCTTGATCTTGTCCCTGTCCCTGCTTCCTTCAACTCTTTTGGCACTGAAATTTATCATCATAGCACACACACCTGCATAGTGCACACACTCTGACACATATAAATACATGCACCTAAACAGGCTCACATATCTGAACACCACACTTAAATCCCAGAGGTTCATAGATTACCCTTGAAAAGTTGTAGTCTTGTAAGTCACCCCAAACCTCATAACATTATGACAGCTAGTTAAACTCAAGTGTGGACTGATTGGTGTGAAAAAGGCTCATGTCATGGGTTTGTTTGTTTTTTAAGTCTCATCTACAGAATATCTTTAAGGACATGGAGTTTTGTAGTGTTGTTTTTATTTTTAACTTCGTAGAACATATATTAATTGAAGATTCTTTTAGAATTCTGCTCACTTTAGAATGTTGCTAAACTTCTCTGTAATTAGTAGCAGCAACATTTAAAAAGTATTTGCATCTTAAAAGGTAGTTTCCTTCTTAGCAAGTTAACTATTTGCTCCTATAATCATGCTTAGGCTTAATAAACACTTTCTTCATATATGTGGTAGGCTTCATCTCATACCTCTGGAATTACTAATCTCTAAAGGTATTGAGTCTGGATTAATAACATATTTCTGTATCACTTATCTGATGGAAGAGCATGGAATTAGTGAGGTGAGAATTATCATAGAGCACCACTATAAAGACCAAGAATTTAGAAGTAACTGATTTGTCTATTGTGTTAAAGAAACAAAGAGTTGAACTAACAACCTAACACTAAATGTTTACTTAAAAGCTTGAGAAAGTGCAGAACTCAAAGTCTAATGGCCCTGACCCCTCTCCAGGCCCTATCACTTTGGAAACTAGTTTTTGGGTATCCTGGCTGGGGCAGCTCCAGAAGAGAAGGGAGGGGACTAAACCTCTGAGACCATCTGGTCCCTCCAGAAATTCATAAGATTCCTGATCTATGTTTTTAGGAAATTTTTTTTCTCAGCAAAACAAGCTATGAAATTCAGATTTTTAACATTTATATTCATAGTAAATGTGTGTGTATTTTCAGTTTACAGATATATGCCCCTGATTAAAAATCAAGTGACATATTCAAGGTCAACACTAAAACTGCTCTTAGGAATCAAGTACTTGCTTCCATAAACTATAAGATCAGATGCAACACAGCAAGTGTTGCAATGGGGATGGTTTCCATGATGTAGATAATTTTAATATGCCATTTTAATAATTTTTATTGCACAGATATCTTCCTTTTTTAATGAAACAAAATAATTCAAGAGAGAGCAAGCATATAAAAATCAAATGGTATACTGTTAATCAATTACAAAGGCTAATCAGACATTTCAGATAATACCTGCTAGAAACCAGGAAACAGAAATGAGATGAAGAAAGGCACAGACAAATGCTTCACTATGTGTGACACAATCTTTTCAAGAAAGACTCGATGCTGACTTGGTCAAAATGTCAAGCTAGACTTTGAAGATAAGATACAATTCTCAATTTGTCAATGACTCACCCTATGGCCCAAAACAAGTCACTTATCTCTGTGCCTTGGGAAGGACTCATGGGTAATGAACAAAGAACAGGGATGGAAAGTCCTCTGCGAACTAAGAGGAACCAGCTGTCTACTGAAATCCCTGGAAAATTTCAGGAAGGTTTGGGATTTTCCACTTCTCAACCCTGAATGCCTGGACCTGCATGCTTCATTCAGTCCCTATCATGAAGGCTCAGTCTAACATGCTTGCAAGGGTCTCTCACAACCCTGAGCCTCCCCCAGGGAACCATCCATCTTTACAGGTCATAGGCTCCTTGGAGGCCTCAGGGCACTGGGCCTTCCCAGCTGTGTCCAGAAGAGGATTCACTTTTTACATTCAACACCAGTTGATAAGACCCTCCTGAGCCCTCCAGATGATATCTGAGTTAAACCGTCTTAAGAAACAAGTAGACCTCAACAGCTTTCGAAAGGAGTTTAAAAAAAAAAAAAAAGGAAGGCAGGAAAGGAAGAGTGGGGGGGAGAGCAAGAGCGAAAGGAAGGAGGGGAGGAAGGAAGGAAGGAAGGAAGGAAGGAAGGAAGGAAGGAAGGAAGGAAGGGAGGGAGGGAGCGAGGGAGGAAGGGAGGGAGGGAGGAAGGAAGGAAGGAAAGAGACATAGGGCATAAGGAACCTGGTAAACTGGAATGATACTCTTCTGTTCGATAGTTACCTGTAACTACAGCCATGCCCCTCATGAAATACAAGATGAAAATATGTACAGATACAACAGAAAAGAGTTATCTATCTCTCCCCGTCCCAGATAAACTTTATGCTGAGCAGTAAGCACTCCATATCCCTGAATGGCAGCTGACCTCCCAGTCCAAGTGGGCTTGGAGTCCAGACGCCACAGTTCCGCGTGCTTTCTCCCTGCAAAAGGAGCAACCTTGGCTCAGTGAGGGATGAAACCCTGAATACCGGGGACTGAAAGGACTTTTGTTTTAGACAGTCTTTGAAAGCTTCATTTTCCTTAGCTCTGGTCCTATTCATGTCAGTCGACAATGACTTACTGTTCAGAAAGAGCTGCATCTGCCAAAAGCATTGGGCCTTGAGAGTCTGCATCAGAAGCTACCCCTGGCTCTCAGAAGCCTGCCCTAGGTTTGGGATATCCACAGCCTAGTGAAGTTAAAGCTGCGGTGTAAAAAATATTGACAGTTGTCAGTCCTAGGCAGTCCAGCCCCCTGGCCCCAGGTGATGAGGAAAAAACACAAGTCTGAGCAGAGAACAGAGCTTTCCCTAGCGGATGAACCCGAACCTATCCCGCTTCTTTGTAGCAGAAGCTGGAAAGTAGGTGACGCATCCTACTTGCTGCATCTTCTTGTATCCCCTTATCCAGGGGTCCTCAAACTTTTTAAACAGGGGACTAGTTCACTGTCCCTCAGACCGTTGGAGGGCCGGACTATAGTTTAAAAAAAAAAAACTATGAACAAATTCCTATGCACACTGCACATATCTTATTTTGAAGTAAAAAAAAAAACAAAATGGGAACAAATACAATATTTGTATTTGCATGTGGCCCGCGGGCTGTAGTTTGAGGACCCCTGCCCTTATCTGTAGCCCCCTGTCTATGTTATAGGCATCTGGACAGGTGACCATCTGACTCTTCCTTCATGAACTCCAGTGTTTGTAGGGACATGCCCTCTCAGGGCTGGCAGAGATGCCAGGCATCGTGCTACATAGAAGATCAAATAAAAAGTGGTCCTTGCCCTAGCCAGTTTGGCTCAGTGGATAGAGTGTTGGCCTATGGCCTGAAGGGTCTCGGGTTTGATTTCTGGTCAAGGGCACGCACTTCAGTTGCAGGCTCCATCCCCGGCCCGGTCCCGGTGTGTTCGGTGTGTTCGGGAGGCAACCAATCTCTCTCACTGTCTCTACCTCTCCCTTCCACTCTCTCTAAAAATCAATGGAAAAATATCCTCGGGTGAGGATTAACACCAAAAAAAGCGGCCCTTAAATGTCTGGAAGAGGAAAAGAGAGAATGAGACACTGGTGGGGGAGCAGGAAGTGGAAGCCTGGGTGTCCCTGTGAGTCTTCCTAAGAGGCTGGGGACCAGGAAGGAAAGCAGCCCTGCTGAGTCAGGAACTTCCTAGCAGGCAATCTGCCCTGTGTTGAAAGCAAGGGGAGAAAGAGACCCTTTTTCTTCAGCGCCCAGATCCGTATCAGAAGCTGTAAACAGGCTGGGTAGGGCCACTGGAATGAAGATGCTGAGAACACTGAGTTTCTGAGATGTTCCAGGAAATGACAGCCCATGGTGGGAACTTATAGGGACTGAACAAAATAATCCATAAAACAGAAAAGTCAAAATCAGTCTTAAATCCTAATTTCAACAGATTAGACTAAATGTCTGAAATTGTATCTACACCACAGAAAAAATATGCATAACTCTTGAAAGTAGATTTTCAAATTGGAGTACAATTGCATTAATAGCTCAGTCATGAGACCTGTTTTATCAGTAAAAGTACACAGTAGTTTCTCCTTATCCACGGTTTTGCTTTCTGCAGTTTCAGATACCTGCAGTCAACTGCAGTCCAAAAATACTAAATGGGAAATTCCACCTCACTTCATCTCATCACATGGGCATTGTATCATCTCACATCATCACAAGAAGGGTGAGTACAGTACAATAAGATATTTTGAGAGAAAAATCACATCCACATAACTTTTATTACTTCATATTGTTATAATTGTTCTATTTTATTATTAGTTACTAGTGGTCTGGTGCACAAAATTCATGCACATTAAAAGGGAATTAATTAGAGGAAATTTTGAAGTGTCAGAGATGAAAGAAAATTAGTAAAATGTATATGAAAATCTCCCTCCTGTCAGAGTCCAGGGCGCGCTGCAGAGCCCAGAATCAAGTCCCCGCCCACCTGCACGCATCTCAAAATTGCAAGAG
Source organism: Myotis brandtii (assembly GCF_000412655.1). NCBI lineage: Eukaryota > Metazoa > Chordata > Mammalia > Chiroptera > Vespertilionidae > Myotis > Myotis brandtii. The sequence goes on from NW_005370250.1 coordinate 266,051, forward strand.
ACCCAGACCCAGTCGGCCCCACTCCCATCAAGCCCTGCAGGGTGGGAGGCACAGCCTCAGGTCCCCCATCAAGTCCCATCAAACCCCGCCGGGCAGGGGGGCAGCCTCAGGTCCCCCGGCACAGCCTCAGGTCCCCTGGCCCTGGTGCTGCTACAGGGGGCACGGCCTCAGGTCCCCCGGCCCCAGCACAAGGGCACAAGGGCACAAGGGCGTGATATTTGCATATTAGCTCTTTATTATATAGGACTAGAGGCCCAATGCATGAAATTCGTGCAAGAGTAGGCCTTCCTTCTCCCAGCTGCCAGCACCGGCTTTCCTCCGGCACCTGGGACCCAGGCTTCCCTCCCAGCCCTGGCTTTCGTCTGGAAGGTCGTCCTGAAGGATGTCCAGTCTAATTAGCATATTATGCTTTTATTATTATAGATTGTTGTTAGTCTCTTATTGTGCCTAATTTATCAATTAAACTTTATAAGATGTATGTGTGTACAGGAAAAACAGTATATATAAGGTTCAGTACTATCAGCGGTTTCAGGCATCCACTGGGGGCATCTTGGAATATATCTCCCGTGAATAAAGGGGGGGAGGAGCTAGTGTAATAATGAGCTAAAAATCTTGTTAAATAAATAAATAAACAGCCCTAGCCAGTTTGGCTGAGTGGATAGAGCATCAGCCTGTGGACTGAAGGGTCCCAGGTTTGGTACCGATCAAGGGCACATGCCAGTTGCAGCTCAATCCCTGGAGGAGGGTGTGCAGGAGGCAGCTGATCAATGATTCTCTCTCATCATTGATGCTTCTATCTCTCTCTCCCTCTCCCTTCCTCTCTGAAATCAATAAAAATATATTTTAAAAAGTAAGTAAGTAAATAAATAAACAAAAACTCTTGGGTTGTAGTAAGAACGTCCTAAGGAATAATACTTGAATCACTTCATCTATGAAATCCCCATTTCTTAAAGAGAGAACCAAAGCCCTTAAAATCAGAATCATGGAGAAGACAATGTCATAGGAAACATGTTTTTATCCCAATCTGTTAAGGAAACATTCACATGTGCAGACAGACACACACACACAGGTTATGTATCTATCACATGAGAACTGATATATAAAGGTAGCATGGCCCCCACTAACATATTAATAGCACATGGGCAACAATTATACTTTCACTTTTCAAATAACTGAAAGAGAACTTGGCGTAGGGCCTGAAGGAGCCTTAAGTCCATGGCTCTCCCTCCCCCACCAGTGGCCACGCCTTTTTAGAGGCAATCTTAGCTTGAGCTAGGCCGGGGAGAAGCTGTAACCAGACAGAAAGTCTCCCTGTGATGCTCTGGTTTGTAAGTTGTGGTTGATACGGCAGCTAAAAAGTTAGTGCTTCATTGAGACCATCAATAATATAGTTAGTGCTGGTTATTCATCCTCCTACCTCATCCAGATTTTGTAATGTGTAACATCTAACAAGCACAACGGTTTTGGATGCAAAATCTAATACCTTCTGAGCAGGCAGCATAGCAGATCGGTGATAAGCTTGCATTCCAGAATGACAATGTCTTGAAACCCAGCTTCACTGTTCAACAGCTCTGTGTCCTTCGGCAAGTGCCTTACCCTTTCTGAGCCCCAAATCCCCCATGTGTGAAGAGGGGACAACAATGGTAAATCATCATTTTCTTGTGAGGATGAAGTGAAATCGTGCACTCTGACTTCCTGGCACAGTGCTTGACAGGTAGGAAGTACCCAATGTGTTGGCTCATATACTATTAATCATCATGAGCAATTTAGGGTAAACAGAGATGCAGAGAAAAAAGTAAAAAGCATTCTGTTTGATCATAGAATTCTGCTCAGCATACCTGGACTCTCTGGCCTGGGATGACCTTCAGGGCCCCTCGTATTGAAGAGGACCATGTGTTCATCTCTCTTCCCCAGGCAGCCTTCACTCCATCCCATTTCTCACCTCACTGCTTTCCCGGCGATTTCGTGTTTCTCCTTACTGCTTGTCCAACAAAGGTGAAGAGGGAGCCTCCGCTTCTCCAAAACTCACCTGATATCCTTATTTTACACCGTTTCTCAACAGCCAGAAGCCACTAACTCTCCTGGAGAAAAAAAAAAAAAGGAGTCAGCCAACCTCCCAGGACTCACTGATCAGGGAGGTACATTGTCTAGAGTCCACAGTACTTACAGGGGCACACGACAGTGTTTTAATTTAATTCCTTTTAAAATCAGAAGAAAAAAAAATAAATATGATAAGAATGAATGTATAATAATGAATCTAGTCTAGATTATATTTATCTTTATGGCAACACAATCAGAAAATATATTTTTAATGTATTTTTATGAAGGAAGGACCCAGGAATGTCAAAATGGGGCCCAGTCACTCCTTCAGAGTAGGGAGGGCCTGACAAACTCCTCCTCCTCCCAGGCCTGCCTCTCACTCCTACCTCCCACTGGACCTACTTACTTCCTCTGGCTGGTGCAACACAAAAGTCACAGCAACTTAGGTTTTTAAGAGGATCGTTTTAAACAATCGCCAGCATTGATTATTTATAACTTGTCTATTTCTGTCATAACTCTAACCCAGATCTCCTCACACCCCCACCCAAATACAAACTAACCACATCAAAGCAATAATGCTACAGCAGGATAGCACCTGCATGGGCCAAATTAAGGTCCAGCATGAGGCAACTGTCCTCGGGGAGCAAAGTCTCGCTTCCTGGAAATCACACAACATGGGTACTGACTGGGTTTTCACAACATATGGCAATGCTTTCCCTGATGTTTAATTTATTGCAAATCATTAAAGCCAGACACTTGGTTCACTATCTTGATTGACCAGCAGGTCTCTGTCCGTACTTGTGAAGCCTTGGCACAGACTCCTCCAGCTCACACTTTGTTCAGAGTTGTGTTCTGAGTTAGATGCAAAATGAAAGAAAGAAAAAGAAAAAAAACAACACAATACAAAACAACAGAAAAACAGTTTTCTTTTACTGTAAATTTTGGGTGTCATTTGGATGGATTCTGAGAAACTACTTTAACCAAAACACTTGAGTCAGTTGCCAATTAAACATGGGAACAGATCTGTCTTGATAGATACTTGCAGCAAATTTAAGCTTTCAGTTTTATTTTTAAATCAATACATTTCTCATTTGCATGATGCCCTCTTAGTGTGAAACGCAAATTTTGTCCTCAGGGAACAGATCCCACAGCATTAAGACACACCCTCCTTAGTCCACCACTTCCAAAGCCAGAGGAACATAAAAGATTATTCTATCCCCATTTATACTTTCCTAGAGCTGCTTTCTGGCCACAGAGTTTCCCTCCCCATTCCCATGACAAAGAACAGACTTACACCCCATGGAGGGGAAGACTGGGCGTGGCCCAGAGCAGTGGGATATTAGAACTCCACTGTCAAAGTCAAGAGGTAAAATGCTTGCAAGTTGCATGTGAAATGGCCTACTTTCATATTTCTGAGATATGAGTAAAGTATGAACCCTTCTAAAGGGAGAGAATTTCTTCTGGACCGTTAAGGATGCATCTGCCGATGATCCCAGTTTGAGAAACACCCACCCACGTTCATTTACAATGATTTTCTCCACGACGTCCATGCAAGTGTATCTATTCAAGTGTATCTATTGATACTCGGGAGTTTTCACTTCGATATTATGCTTATCACAGTACTTTTTGAAATGCATATTAAACAGTTTTTGTACCCAGAAAACCACATCCTTGGGCTGGTCAGGCCATTTGAATCTTTCTATGAACTGCTGTGTGTGTGTGTGTGTGTGTGTGTGTGTGTGTGTGTGTGTGTGTGTGTGTTCCAGCTTTTACTCATGTGTCCTTGTAGTTGTTAAATTACTGAGCACTATTAATGCTAGTACAGGTAGGGTGCAAGCTAGGAGTTGTTAAAATAGTGGTTGCATCGCTAAACTACTTTTGGCCTTTAAATTACTGCTGCTTCATTGCAATGCCAGCCCCGTGAAAAGAAGCCCCCCTCCCCCCATGCTGAATTGTAATGAGCTCAGTCCTCAGTTCTGCAGCACTCATCTCACACGCCCAAAGGCAAGCTGGAGAGTGGTGTTAATTGAATCGCATCTAAAGTGGAGGGAGGGATCTAAGGAGCCCATGGGACTCTCCAAGGTGTAAAGCCTCTGGGGTCTGTAAAGGGAATAAGATTAAGTCAGACTTGAGAACCTTATTTATATACAGATGGGGGTGGAGGGATCAGAATTAAGTTCCTGAGTCTTGTAGTTCAGCAAAGCACCTTGCTCTTCTCTTCCTCACCCCTGCATCTTCCTTTTCTCTGAAACAGTCACTTCTCCTCTGCCCTCAACTTCTATTCATCTCACCCTTTGCATCTTAACCTACACACTTCACTTCCTCTGAGAAGTTGGCTCCCCATCAACCAAGAACTAGGGGAGGTGTCCCTTGGATGTGATCACATAGCACTCACTAGGTTCCTGAAATGCTCAGCTGTGTGCCCACAACCTGACACAGGGTAATCAGTCAAAACATCAACATTTCTTCAGTGGTTACTGTATGCTGGGCGCAGACATGGTCCATATAATCATTAGTAAAGTTCCATGAGTAGGCCTTCTTTGGACCCATTTTTGCAGACATGGAAACTGAGGCTTAGAGAAGTTAACTTGCTCTAGGTCATGACACTAGGAAGCATTAGGGCTGAAATTAAAAATCAACCTAACTGCAGAGCTTTCAACCACTGTACCATTCTGCCTCCCAGATGCTTGTGAAAAAATGTTGTTTGATTTTTTAAATCCTCATCTGAAGATATGTTTTTGGAGAGAGGAAAGGGAAGAGAAAGAGAGAGAGAGAGAGAGAGAGAGAGAGAGAGAGAGAGAGAGAGAGAGAGGGAGGTGAGAGAGAAACATCCATCTGTTGCTAAACTCAAAACCTAGGCATGTGCCCTGATGGGGAATTGAACCAACAACCTTTTTGGTGTATGGGATGACACGCCGAGAGAGAGAGGGAGGTGAGAGAGAAACATCCATCGGTTGCTAAACTCAAAACCTAGGCATGTGCCCTGACGGGGAATCGAACCAACAACCTTTTTGGTGTATGGGATGACACGCCAACCAACTAACCATGCAGTCAGGTCTTGTTTGGTGTATTCTGATAAATTTAAGCAAAACAAATTCACCAGCAACTCACTTTTGCCAACCCCAGCCTCTGGTTTTGTAAAGCGACTCAGGTCAGAATTGGAAAGCAGGAAGTTTTTTTGCCATAATGATTCAAAATAGAATTTATTTATTGAATAGTTGTATAACACAAAAATTAAAAGTACAAAAGGGGAAACAATGAAAAGTAAAATTTTCCCCTACTCAATGCCACCTGGTTCCCATCTCCTGAGGTAACTATGGAGATCTATTGTTATCATGAGAGGTCGACCTAGAGCTGTATTTTATAAACTATGATCCCAACCCAGTAATGGATCACTTCAGTAGATGCTGACCATCATTTACTTATTTGTCTATCTATTTATTTGTTTTAAGAAAGCATTCCATTTCTACCCATTGCTTCAAATAATAGTGGTCCATTTTTTAAAAATATGTCTTTATTGATTATATAGAGACAGGAAGGGAGAGGGAGAGAGGGGGAAATATCGGCTGCCTCCTGCATGCCCCCACTGGGGATTGAGCTACAACCCTGGCATATGCCCTGACCTGGAGTGGAACCAACAACCTCTCGGTGAAAACACTCAACCAACTGAGCCACATGGGCTGAGGCCAGACCAGCATTTATTTTTTAATGTCATTAAACAAGATTTAAAAACATAAAAAGATCCGAACAGCCCTAACCGGTTTGGCTCAGTGTATAGAGCGTCGGCCTGCGGACTGAAAGGTCCCAGGTTCGATTCCAGTCAAGGGCATGTACCTTGGTTGCGGGCACATCCCCAGTAGGGGGTGTACAGGAAGCAGCTGATCAATGTTTCTCTCTCATCAATGTTTCTAACTCTCTATCCCTCTGCCTTCCTCTCTGTAAAAAAAATCAGTAAAATATATTTTTTAAAAAATAAAAATTAAAAAAAAAAAAAGTTCAGAACAGACCACATGCAGCCAGGGTAAATATTGCTTCTCAGGCTGTTTCAGTTTTACCTGAGTCCGAGTGTAAAGTGTGACTTTATTCTTCTTACCATGGAGCAATGTTCACAACAATCTGAAAGCCACCAACCTGGCAGACCCGCCCAGCTGGAAATTATGAAGGTGCTCCACCCAGAGCCTGCTGCCCTTCCTTCCCATGAGTTGCTCAGGGACTCAGCAGCCTAGCCTGCGAGTCCCTATGAAGCAGATGTCAGATCCAGTCTCTCATCTCTTCAAAGCCCTGCAGGGACTCCCATCCTACTAGGAGTAAAAGTCAGGAGACAACATGTATTTCTATTTGTTTGTTGTATTAGCATCCTAAGCAACCTCCAAAATCAAATTTGATCAAATTTGAGGCCGATCTCACTGAGAATGTGGGCTGTGATGGGCCTCAGGGGGCTTCACAGAGACGCCCTGCATCCTTCAAAGCAGCTGAAAACAAGAGTAGATATTCACAGTCAGGGCCTGTGTATAGGATGATCTATCTCAAAATGTAATTCACAGGGCAACCATACAATTCCCTTTGGAGAATCCTGGGGATACCGCAAGGAGACAGACATTTTCCTGAACAGCTGGCCCAGAGATGGAGAGACCAGAGTGGCTTGCCACTGGGTCCCGGAGAAGATGCCCAGGACAAAAAAAAAAGCAGGCATCCAACCACATGCCCGCAACCTACAGGTCTGCAGCAAAAGGAGTCGCTTCTCACAGGAGAAGTCCCTCTAGCCTTGGTCCAAAGTGAGCAGCAGCAGGAACTCAGTCGCAATCATGAAATATTAAGGCCAATTCCCCTGTCTCAGAAATCGCGGCAGCACTCAGCAGGAGAGTGGAGGATGGGGCCACACCCTCTCCCCTCTTTCCCTCTCCATCTCTCTCCACTCTCCTCCGGAGCTCTCGGCTCCTAAATGTGGCCGTTTTCTGCTCGCAGGCCCATGTGGGGCCCCAAACAGGATACATCATGGTATCCCCCATGAGGGCAGGGGTAACCTGACTCTGAGGTGGCAGCTCCTGGAAATCAGGGTGTAAAACTGTGGTGTGTTTACTTCCTTGTTGACTTGGTTACTGTCTGCTTGTTAGATATGTAAGCTCTTGTGAACAAAGATCTTATCTGCCTTGTTGTCTACCAGATTCTCAATGACAAGGACAGCATCTGACACTCAGTAGGCACCAGTGAACATGTCCTAAATGAATGAACACATGGTAGACAACAGCGTGGAAGCTGTGGTAGCCAGTAGGCTCTCAAAGCACAAGAGTCTTCAAGCAGGTTCTGAAGGGGAGTTTGCACACCTATGCACCTGGGAGGCATCCCTGTGTGTGCCCCCTCCGGTGACTTGCCAGTTTGACATGGCTATGCTATAACTGTCCCTTTGTGTGTGTACCAGGCAGAAGGAAGTACACAAGCAAAAGCACCAAGGCTTGTAGGGGGACAGTTCACAGCAAGGATCAGGAGTGACCAAGGTGCAACCTAAGAGATCAGGGGCCTGGGAGGGCATGGCTGGAGGTCAGATTGGACAGGCAAGGTCCATTCTGTAGGTGACTGGGGATTCCTTGGCAATTTGAAAGCAGAGACATGGCATGATCAGGTAAATCTGAGAGCAGCATGAAAGAAGGATCCGAGAAGAGGAGGTTCTGTTATTGGCGGGGGAGGGGCAGTTATAAAGCTATAACACATGTTCAGATTCTGAGATAATGGGGGCCAAGAAGTGGAGAGGATGTCTTGTGGGATAATTAAAGGAGGTGATCAGTTGGAAATATGGGTGTGGATGTTAGATTTCAAGGCTGTGTATTCCAACCTTACAGTCCTGTGGGTCCCGATGAAGTCATGGAAGAAAATAAAAACACCTGATTTGAGCAAAATGAAAGTCTATGCACATCAGTTGAGAATGCCTGATTGAAAAGCAAAAGAATGACAGAGAGTCCCATGGATTGAGCTCACCCAAGGGGCAGGCAGAGGAAGAAAGTGGTCCCCAACCTTTCTCAACTGCTACAGACATTGACTACTGCCCATCCAAGAGGTTAGAGAAGCAGAAGAGAGGGTAAGAGAGGAGAACAAGAGAAAAGAACTTTGTGCTTCAAGTCAGAGGCACCTCAGACAATACCAGGGAGACTAACCTCATGGCAAAGATGAAGAAAGATAGGGAGCTAACTTCTAGGTTTTTAGACGTCAGAAAAGACAAATTGCTCAAATAGGAGCAGCCAGGAGGCCTCATCAAAGAGCTCAGGTGGGCCGAGAAACAGAATCAGGTGTAACTAGAGTGCAGAGCTCTCAGGAAGCTGGAGAGGAGGAAACTTCAGGCCAGAATCAGGCCTCGTTCGTTACAGAATTCAGCAAGACTTGTTTCTGAATGAACTAATAATTTCTATACTTATCCACATAACGAACTGCAGGTGTACAGGTGTGTGCAAATGCCTACATGTGTGCTTAGTACTGTGTATGCACCAAATAGCCTATCTATCTACATATACATACATTTACATACAGTTATGCATTTACATAAATGTATATATTTACCATTTGTGTACAGATATATGCATATCCTATCTAACAATAGACAAACATGGTAAATGACCGTACCTTCGCTACGCCTCCCATTGGCTAATCAGAACGATATGCAAATTAATGACCAACAAAGATGACGGCTAATTTGCATACTGCAGGCAGGGCGGGCCAGCACGAGCCGCCATCTGGGCCCCCGTGTGCCGCCTAAGCCTCGCCCCCAGCTGGGATCCCCCTTGTGCGGCCCTGGGCGGGGGGACCCCCCATGTGCGGCCTTGGGTGGGCGGGACCCCTGTGTGCGGCCCTGGGCGGTGGGGCTTGGCGGTGCGATCTGCCCGAGGAAGCCCTATTCTTGCACCCCAACCCCCTGATTGGCCCTGCCGTGTGCACGATCCGGGGCGGCACCCCAACCCCCCAATCGACCCTGCCCTGTGCATGACCGAGGGCAGCGCCCCAACCCCCCAATTGGCCCTGCCGTGTGCACAACCTGGGGCGGCACCCCAACCCCCTGATCGGCCCTGTCCTGTGTGCAACCCGGGGAGGCAGGGCAGGCACCTAGGGATCGGGCCTGCCATCTGCCACCCGGGAGCGGGCCTAAGCCAGCAGGTGGTTATCTCCCGAGGGGTCCCAGCTGAGGGACACCCTCCCCCCCCCGCCAGTGCAGAAATTTTTGTGCACCGGGCCTCTAGTACAGTATAATTCTGGAAGAGTGTCATTATTTAATAGTTACTGAACATCCACATACCCTCTTTATATATGCTGTAACTGAGGACTTGGTTCTTTCTATCACCTCAAAGTTCATGGGGATTTTTTTAGAGAAATTTTTTTCTGGTCTCAGTATCAAGAATAGTTGATCTTCTCTTAAGCAATTTTCTTTTTTCCTTTTCTTTTCTTCTTTTTTGTCTTGCATGTGTCAGGAATTTTTAGGTAAGTCTTCTCTTTTGAACTTGACGGCTAGAAATCTGGGAGACAAGTTTTCATCCCACTTGTAGCAAGTGTATTGGACTCTATGTGATGAATTTTAGAAAACGACTTTCATTTCTGGCTCCATTCTATATACTTTATTTTTCACTGTACATTTTCATACTTCTTTTGTAGCTTATGTACATAAGCTATCTTGAATACCCTTTTTTCAGGACAAGGTGGCATATAAATATAAGGAAATGTATGAATGAAGTTGCAGAAGGAGTCTTTAAGGTCCAAACACTGTGGCTGTGGTTATGGCGTGAGACAATGACACTGCTGTTATCAGGGCAGCCCAGCAGTGATTACAGGGAGTCAGATCTCAGCCCAGTCATAGTTCTCTCTGCTGTTTACTAGTTGTGTAATGGAAGGTGTAGTATTCTCTAAACCTTAATTTTCTCATCTTTAAAACAGTGACCTTTTGGTATTTGGGGGAGATGGGTTAAATGAGGCAGTGTATAGCAAGCACTTAGTGAAACGTACTCAACACTAGCTTTCCTTATCATCACTTGGAAGCAATGGCTGGCCACCATTCCTGGCCAGGTCTGCTGTCACAAACTTCTCTCCACCCCTCCCCACCCGTCTCCCTCCCCCCACATCTACCTACAGAGGCCAGGCGGTGGTCTCCCACCAGATATGCAACAGGCCCCCAGAGAGCACCTCCACCCACCGCCTCTTGCACCGTACAGTGCATGTATCTCCAGCCCAGTCTTGCAAAGTGCTACCAAGAAGACACCCAAAGGCGCAGGCTAAAGCAAATCCACAACTTTGTATTAGTTCCTTACCCGGCCCGGCTCTGAGCTCTGCTATATACAAAAGAGGCCTGCGAGAGCACCAGGGGTGCTCAGGAGCCATGCTGAAATGCAGAACGGCAGGGGGCCAAGGAAGCAGAGGGAGGGGGCGTTGGGGGAGGGAGAGAGGGTGTTGCCCTGAGAGACGCTGAGCGAAGCCCGTGCCCTTGGGAGCACACCTGCTGTCCAGCCGCGGGTTTGGTGGGATCCAAGGCACCCGGAGCCTCCCCAGCCCTCCCGCTCCCCTGGAACGCACCGTCGGGCTGGGAGAGGTAGACGGCTGGGGCCAAAGGCGAGGGCTGGGAGAGGTGCTGGCCTCCGGGCACAGCCCAGTACTGGGGGCAGGATTCAGAAAAGAGCCGTGGCCGCCGCACAGTTCCTACAGCTGATAACATCAGTGGGCGTGTCAGGCGGTGCCGGGGAGAGAGTGCGCGCGCCGGGGAAGGAGGGAGGGCGCGC
>NW_005370250.1:277070-293907 GCF_000412655.1 Myotis brandtii
GCCAACGTCCTTCATCGGGGCGGGGGCCGGGGTGCGGGCAGCCTCCTGAGGCTCTCGGGGGTAGAATGTGGGGCGGACGACACGGGAGTCTTCTCTAGGGGAAGTTGCCGGCGACTAATGGGGACGGCAGGCTCAGGTCTCGGCTGATGTCGGGGGAGATGCGCGCTGCGGAGATCAGCGCAAGGGACGGTTGCGCCTGGAGTGCCCAGCCCGTCGCACCGGGAAATGGGGAAGGGAGCTGGGTTGTGCGGCCAGAGTTCGCCCGGCAAGCTCCGGGATTGCAATGACCGGCCTCCTCCCCCAGCTCCTCGCTGCCACGCACCTGGGACTCCCACTCGTGGACTTTCCCGGACGGCCGCACCTGCCGGGGCTCCGAGCTCCGGGCTCCGGGAACGCCACCTGGCGGTCTCTGCCGGCCCTGCAGGTCTCGGGAGGACCCAGAAAGGCCAGCAGGGCTTGCAGCGAACAAGCAGAGGTCAGGGGACCATAGCCCCTGGGGGGAAACCTGTATTCCCTTCCACCCCACTGTGACTCTAGAGAGATGTTTTAGGAGGGTCTTGGGGTGCAGAATATGAAGAGTGACAGTGAGTGAAAAAGCTCTTATCAGGAGAAAGAGGCCTGGAAGTGCCAGGCAACTTTGAGTTTGTCCCCCAAAAGGCTGGAATGGGACAGCTGCCTAGACAGGGGACTGTGCACTTCCCACCTCCATCCACATGGACTCTGTGTGCCCGCGCCAGGCCCAGAGGACGCAGGAAGCTTTGCCCTGCTGGACTTTCTAGAGCTAAAGATCCTCGCCCCTGTATGCACCCCGCCCTGTATCACCGGGGGTCCGACACTGTACCCTGCACCAGATTGAGGGGAAGGGCCTCAGTACTTTAAATTGAGCCATTTTGGGGGAGCCATTCTGAACAGGACTGGAAGGAATCCTCACTAGAAGCCAATAAAAGCCACCTTGCACTGCAAAGAAAGCCGTGGAAGTTTCCATCAAAAGTGACCTCCACTGAGGAAACCTGTGCCTGGAGAGGATTTCATTTGAACCAGTTCTGAGTTTTGACAGTGTCTTTCAGCAAACTTAATAGGGCCTTAGCCAATTTGGGCCTCAGAAACCACCTTAAGTTAATTTGTTTCTCTCGGGGATTTTTTTGTTTGTTTTGTGTTTTGTGTTCTTTTTAATTCACAAGGAAATGGCTACTGTCCTTTAAAGATATGCCTTTGAAGATTAGGGTCTATTTATTCTATGGATTACAACACCTTCAAGACCTGACTGTAGAGAAGTCTTTTATTAATCCTATGGACAGCCATTTCACCCGAAGAGGCAGTTTTGAAAGGTTTGTCACAAAGCAGCCAGTCAAGAAGCTGCACAGAAGAGCTGAGTTCCCCCAGGTCATGGTTCAGATAACCCCCATCTCCCTAGACCTCTCAGGTCACAATTTGGTTTTTAGTAGTTCCTCTCCTCCCCAGTTTCTCATGCCCCAGCGCTCGAGTCTCTCTGGGCTCCATAGTTCCCAGGTTGCATTTTTCACACGTACACACACCAATACTTCAAGCTTTTTCTTTCTACTTGAATCTACCCCAGTCCTTTTTAGTTCCGGTAAAAGCATCTCACCTTGTGAACCAAAGTGGTTTCTGTTACTGCTGACATGAGGAACCATCACTAGAATTAGAACCAGGGCAGTTTTCAGGGTCCTCAATGATCACTGCTACCAACTGAGAGAGAAAGTGGGATTTTCCTGTATCCGCCAGCTGAGAGACTGAGGGAGACACCTCCGGGCCTGAGGGAAGAGCTATGTGTGGAGGCCCAGCCTCTGGTTGCAGGTGCCTCTTCTCCAGGGGTCAGGGAGAGGTACTGGAAGGCCTAAGAGAAAAAGAGGCTGTACTGAGAAGGACTGTATTGTTCTCTTTCTCAACTCTGCCTTGGGTGGAGATCTTAATGGTAAAAAGGCAGCCGCTCAGGCAGAAAGCTGACTAATCCCAACAGCTGACAACCAGCCCCAGGTTTAGAGATTGTCAGTGCCTCCTGGAAGGGGAAGGTGCCCAGGTGGGGAGCAAGGCATGGGCACAGGAGGCCTGGCTTCTGCCTGTCTCTGCACTGGTGGCTGGTCCCGTTGCCCTTCTGATCCTGGACCCACACCCATCTAGTGAAGGGCTTGGAGGATGTCCATGGAGAGCCCACGCAGCCTCTGCTCTGAGAACAGTTCCGGCGACAGGCAGAAGGAGGAGGGCCCCTGATTCAGCCTTTATATTAGCAGCTATGATTTCAGAGGACGTTACTTTTGTCTTAGGTTGAATTGACCTTTCAGCCTCTCATGCTTATTCTGATGGAGTGAAAAGTGCATAGTTCCAGGCACAGTAACTCTTGATTAAGCAAATAGAGCCAGAGAGGCGCCCAGTACAAATCCCAGATCTAGCACATGGGAGTTGTACTTGACCAAGTCATTTAGCCTCTCTTAGATGCAGTTTCAACATCATGGAATGGAGATCATGTCTCTCTGGGACGTAAGCTTTAAAAACCATGCAGATCCCCGGCACAGTGCCTGCCATGTCATAGGTTCTCAATTCATGGTGGCCACTATTATTTCCTCTCATTTTCAGGTACTGATCTGCTCCTGGCGCTATCTTAGGCCCTGGGTAAAAATCAGTAATGGCCAGAAGTCCTGTAACACCATCTTTCAGAAATCCCTGCCTCTGGTTAGTAGATTCCTAATAGCCAATGACTGGTTCAGTTTCACTGGGACCACCCTCGGTCAGAACAGAGCTCAGCAGCCACTGCCGGCCCAGCACCCTGGAGGGATTTTGAAATGCAGGGTGTTCCCTCCACAGGTCTGGCTGTGCACTGAGTGGCCCCATCGTTCAGTAACCTCATTTCACAGGCTGGTTTTCCAAATTCTGTGTATGCCCCAGTGTCTTATTTTGATTTCAGCACTTTTTTAGCCCCTTCTGGGTGAGATTTCCTGTCAGAGAAACTTTTCTCCAACACTCCAGCTGCAACTGGTTCTCCCTTCTCTGAGGACAGCACAGCCCTTCCCCTTGCCACTCACAGGACACTTAGGATTGATAGAGCTATCTTTCCTTGGTCTGGGTCTGATTCTCCAACTAGAGTTTTGTATTGAAGAACTTACAGATAGATGACCTTCCTACAACATCAGCTAACATGTAGTTAGTATGATGTACAGTTTACAGAGTGCCATCGCAGAGACTGTCCTACTGGCCTTCCCCGGCCCATCGCGATGTCTTACCCATGGAAAAAGCACTCACTGATTAATGGGTGCCTCATGGGTTCAGCAAAACACATGGGGAGTCGCTAAAGTTATGGATCTGAGGTATATTTCTCTTTCCTTTTTTTTCTTGCCTCCTCTTTGTAAACTGTGAAATAAGCAGGCACAGTGGGGAGAGAAGAGTTAACGATATGCTCAAAGAAGTTACAAGTAACAACACCCATCACTAGTGAACCTTCAGAGATGATGGAAATGTGCCTGTGTGTGTTTATGTTTTTTAATGGAAGGGAAAACGAAATGCTTAATTAACCTTCATGTATCATTTTGCAAACAACGTGACTTATACTGAGAGGTCATGATCAAAGGTAAAGCTCTGTGAGAGTGGGCAGAGGTGACCTATAGGCACTCCTAAGCCTTTCCATATCCAAGTGTTTTCTTTTGGATTCAGTTCTGGAATGAAGCTCTCATGAGCTCTGCTCCTCCACACCCCCCTCTCTCCCCCCTCCCCAATAGGTAAGGACCCAAGTACAGACTTAATGGAATGGTGTTTAATGATAAAAATGACTCATAATGATTACCTGTATTATCTATCATGAAAGACAGAATCTTAAAACCCACCAAGATTTGTGAGAAAGGCAGGACTAGCTTAAAATCTAAATATCACCACCCTCACCCCTCACCCCTCCTCACTTCCTGCACACGGGTCCTCAGTCTTTGACTTTCCTCCCCAAAGTCCTTAAAGATGTTTCCGAGGCTACCTGGGTTTCTGCAGCGTCTCAGGTGTTGTTCAAGATGAATGAATTTAGCCAAAGATGAGACCACCTGAAACTCAATTCTTAAGACCCAAGTCAGTGGCCTCGAGGCTGAAATGAAAAAGTATTGCTAGGACCCGAGAACTGCCAAGGTAGCCCTGCCTCTGCCTCTCCCCTCAGGCAATGGAGACAACAGGGCAAAGCAATCCTAACCCCCAGAGGACCAGCCCTAGATGCAGCCCTGAAATCTCACCTTGTTATTTGCTTGGGAGATGTTTCTTTAACAGCCAACCAGTCCGTTTGGTGCATCTGCCAAGTGGGAGGGGTGTATCTTCTATCAGCCCAACTCCCAGGATTAATTGTCTTATCTCTAGTCCTTCCTCTCTAATCTGCCTTCAGAGCGTGGAGCTGCCCCTGTGTTCGCCCCCTGGCCGCTCCGCTTGCACTCACTGCCTCCTCTCTTTCCCCAGGAAACCTTCTCATGGCTGCAGAGCTGCCCCTAAAGCAAAACTAGAGGCGAAGCCAGCCAGCAGCCCCTTCCCCTCCCATCCCAGCCTGGCCCAGATCACCCAGTTCCGAATGATGGTGTCTCTGGGACATTTGGCCAAAGGAGCCAGCCTGGACGATCTCATCGATAGCTGCATTCAATCCTTTGGTGAGTTGCCCACATGTATAAACATCACTCTCTTACTTTGTTCTTCCTTAACAAGTGCTTCATAGAATAGCAACCTAGATTGCATTTTGGCTTTAAAAATAGCTTTTGAGCCTTTGAAATGTTGGAGAGGGTGCGCAGTGCCTGTGGCACATGACTGTGTGGGTGTATTAGGTCGTGATGAGAGGTGTGATTTAAAGTGAGAAAAGTTACCGAGGAGAGTTTGTATGTTTCTTCGGACGGAGGTTTTTCTCGTGACAAAAAAAAAAAAAAATTATACAATGCTGTTGTGCGTCTGGTGCTCTGACTTTTTGTCCTTGTGTTCTTGGGGCACTCAAAACCTAGGTTCCATGAGCAGACTCTGTTATCAAAAAGAAATGTGAAAGTCTTTGAATCATTTGGACAGAAAGTCTTAATAATTCCCTGTCCAATCTGAATGGTACTTACAAAGGAATAGGAAGGGATCGGGTAAAGCTGGCATCTCTGTGACTGGAAGATACTGATTAATAAGCATTGCAATTGGGGGTCAGAGGTCTGAGAAGCATACAGACTCACGTTGGCAGTGAATTACCTAAACCAGGGGTGGGCAAACTTTTTGACTCGAGGGCCACAATGGGTTCTTAAACTGGACCGGAGGGCCGGAACAAAAGCATGGATGGAGTGTTTGTGTGAACTAATATAAATTCAAAGTAAACATCATTACATAAAAGGGTACGGTCTTTTTTTTTTTAGTTTTATTCATTTCAAACTGGCCGGATCCGGCCCGCGGGCCGTAGTTTGCCCACAGCTGACCTAAACGCTGTCCTCCGTCATCACCCGTAATCACTGTGAAGGATGCACACCCTAGTGCAGCTGACAAGCAGTTATCTACAAAGATGCCCTATTTTTAAAAAATTTTATAAGCACTGTCTTTCTCTTGGTTGTTATTTGTGAAATAGTGATGTAAAAGTACTAAATATTTTCTCCCTTCAAAAAAAGGAATGATTAAAATGGATGGAAAAGTCATAGATTTCCCCTCTGTGTCCCCCCCCCCCCTTTGAGCCCCTCATCTCCCACCAAGAAGCAGAGGAGCCATAGTGGCTCATCTCGAAAGCGCCTGCCCAGCCGGTGCCAGGAGCGTCCGGGGAGGTGATCACGTCCCAGGTAGCACGGCATGCAGATGTGCTGGAACTCAGAGCTGGGATTCCTGGCCGGACTTGTTTAGTGCTTGGCCAGACCTTATTTCTAAAATTGGGAAAGGCTTGACACCAGGAACACTCATTTAGTGCGCTTTATTACAACACTGAAAAGAATAGTTTTGATGATTTCAACACTGTTTAAAGCAAATGTTCTCAACTGTTAGTGCAGAATCACATGGAGGATTTTTTTTATAATACATTTGCTCCACCCCTCAAAGTTTCTGCTCCAATGGGCCTGGGGTGTGGCCCATAATTTACATTTCTAACAAGTTCCCAGGCAGCGATGCTGATACAGCTGATCCAAACAGCCCGCTTTGCTTTTTAACCAGGAAAAGAGGGAGCATTTTTGTTGTTACTTGGACCTTAATTTTAATTAAATTTCTGTTTATTTACACTTTAATTTTTCAGTCAGGGATGAAGTCGGAAGCAGAATGAATGGTTTTCTATTTCAAATTAACCTCCTTAGGAAGCATGCGTGCAAGGAGAAGCACTAGGACACAGTGGAGCCTGGAGGAAGCGCGGCTGTGATAAGTTGTTATGTCACCTCGCTCCCAATCTAATACACGGCAGAGTGCCTCACACGGGCCTGGTAGTCATAGTGCACTGGTCTTTAGCAGGACACTAAGACTATTTCACGCACAAAGATTTTTATTCTCTTTCCATTTCACTGTTGAGAAAGCGGCGACCAGCAAAGTATTTATTTATCATGCTTTCTTCCTCCCATGTCACTCATGCAGCTGCTGGCTGATTATTAACCTTCAGATAATCATGACATCAACCTGAAAAATACATGACTGATTCTGCAGTCCTTCCCTGAAAGAACCAAGCCCAGTCCACGGCCCTCAACAAGTAGTACATTGTTTCCTAGAATATGTTGAACTGAAAGATGTACCTTAAAATCCCAAAGCTGTAAAAATCCCATAGAGCCTGAGAGTCTTTTATGCTTTATCAAGAAGCGTTGAAGTCCCTGATTGTGACGCTGTGCTGGGCAATGCACACGGAGAATGGCAGGGACTGAACCCCTGTCCCATGATTGGAGCTTAGAATACCTGAGATCTGCTCTGTTCAAAAGAAAAAGATACAAAACACAGGGCAGTCACAAGCGAAGTGCAGGGAGAATAACTCCTTTATACCATGTAGAGTTTGAATCAGTTCACCTCCAAGGTGAGGACATAGATTCGGGAAAGCAGCCAGTGTTTGTTCAAACCCCTCTTGGGGCCGTGGGAATGTTTCAGGAAGGCAGGGAGGTTAAGATCTCAGGGCTTCTCGTACTATATTCTGCGGAGTTTCCTGCCACAGAATTTACATGAAAGGGGCAAAGAAGAAAAGACACCGTATGTCTGGAGAGAACGGGAGACAGCACTCAGCCTGTGATTTTGAGTGGTTGGTTATCAGTTGACGTGTCTAGTGGGGGGAGGGGAGTGAGATTGAGCCGCAGAGGTAAGGGGGGTGGGGATGGGCAGCAGCAGAAGAGCTATGTCCTTGGGCTCCTACCTGTCGGCCTCCTCAGAGGCGATGGGAGAAGGGTGCAGAGTGAGGCTAATGTTTCTCCCTGGTTATTTCTCAGCCTTGGGTAGAAAAGTTGTTTTATAGGATAAAGTCATCTAGTTTAGCTTTGTGTTAATGAGTTTAGATACCATCTCAGTTTAATATTCATAAAATATGGACGGAAATAGTACTGGAGGATTAGTGAAACCTGTTCTTATTTTCTGGTAATCTCTCACTTCAGACCTTGATAGAGGCCACTTCTTCCAACGTGAAAAAAAAATTGTTTTGAACATAAAGACTGACTAATGAGTTCATGTATGTGCTACTGCTTCCCCAGCCTCACTTGCATGCAGTTGCTTTGAGGGGTTTGAATTGGCTAGAGCTGTGCTGTCCAATATGGTGGCCACTAGCCGCACATGGCTGTTTACATAGACATTTTAATGAATTAAATTATATCAGGTGTGAAATTTAGTTCCTATTTCAAATGCTCAACGGCCACAAGTGGTAGCCGCCTCTGGACAGAGTAATAGAAAAATTCCCATCATCGCAGGAAGTCTGTGGGGCATGCTGGGCAGGGTAGACGGCCGACTTGGAAGGGAAAAGCAACAGACAAATTTTCTGGAAACTGAGGCATTTGCATTTTCCTAGCATCTCTAGGTAATAGTCTGAGTACTCCCTGAGGCCTCGTGTGCACTTGGCAGTCTTTACTGGTGGCTCTGTCTTGAGTAATATTGGCCACTAGTTACCACCCACACTGTTCTCAGAGGAAGGACTTACTACAATACTTTTAAGAATGAATGATCAGCCCTGGCCCATTTGGCTCAGTGGGTAGAGGATCGGCCCGTGGACTGATGGGTCCTGGGTTTGATTCCGGTCAAGGGCACGTACCTCGGTTGTAGGCTCCATCTGTGTGTGCGGGAGACAACCAATCAATGTGTCTTTCTCACATCGATGTTTCTCTCTGTCTGTCTCTCTCCCACCCTCCCAGGCTCTCTAAAAATCAATGGAAAAATATCCTCTGGGTGAGGATTAAATAAATAAATAAGTAAATAAATAAATAAATAGTTAAAAAAGGAACGAGTGATCAGCACCCACAAAGTAAGCATCCATTGCAGGCCTCGAGCAAGCCTCCCAGGGTCACATACAAGGTTACAGATTTGGGATTAGAAACTCAGAACCTTGAGTCAGTCCATTGCTTTGCCACAAAGCAACCACCCCCACCTTCTGTTTCAATCACAGGCCATGCGTTACATTCTCAGAGTATTATGGGGAGTTAATCCGCTCTTCAGCTGAGCACAATGAGGCAAATCATCACAACCTGGTACATTGATGTCAGATGCATGTGAGTCACACCCTCTGTTTCAGAGGTAGAAAAGACTGACAAAAGCATCTGGGCTTTTTAAAACGTTTTTCACTTCGTAGGAGGGCTGCCAGCATTGGGGACCGAGTGGAAGGCTTCAGACGTCCAAACTCCCAAAGCTCTTCTCTCGTCCTTTTCTGAAAGCAAGACAACTTCTGACAGCATCAGAAAGAAGGCTGCAAACACATCCCAGAAAGGGACCCTCCGGAGGCAGCTCTGCTGCTCTCCGCTGGGGTGTGGGAGGAAGCTGCAGGTCTTTGTCTTACCTGTCAGTGTAAGGGGGCAACGCAGCTTAGCCTAATATCTTACATTTAGAACTAGAGGCCCAATGCACAAATTTCATGCAAGGGTAGGCCTTCGCAGCCCCAGCCACCTCAGCTGCTGCTTCATAGCCCCAGCCACCTCCCTTGTAGCCCCGGCCACCTCTGCCGGCCCCCCAGCCTTGGCTTTGTCCAGAAGTTGGTTCTGCTGTTCGGCCGTTTGGTCGATTTGCATATTATGCTTTTATTATTATAGATCAGTGATGGCGAACCTTTTGAGCTCGGTGTGTCAGCATTTTGAAAAACCCTAACTTAACTCTGGTGCTGTGTCACATATAGAAATTTTTTGATATTTGCAACCATAGTAAAACAAAGACTTATGTTTTTGGTATTTATTTTATATATTTAAATGCCATTTAACAAAGAAAAATCAACCAAAAAAATGAGTTCGCGTGTCACCTCTGACGTGCGTGTCATAGGTTCGCCATCACTGTTATAGATGTTGATTTTTTTTTTCTTGGAGTCCCATATGTATTGATTTCTTTTAAACTCAAACCAACTCTGAAAAAGGCAGGTCAGCTATTATTGTCTCCATTGGACAAATGAGAAAATAAATTGAGCCTCATGCCCCCAATCTAAGGAGAAAACATGCTACTCACGTGCTCCTTCCTCTGCCCCCAGCAGCCCCTTGGCCCCTGAGCTGAGGCAGGCTCAGGTCCCTCTCCTAGAACAGGTTCCCTTCGCTCAGGGGGAGCCCACAGGCCACACAGGGCAGGCCTGTGTCCTGGCCCCACAGCCTCCCCCAGACTGGAAATTAAACTCCATGAAATATAAGAACTTTATGTTGGACCCCATCTTCATAACAGGTGTCTGCCTGAAATTTTCTCTTGAACAAAGTGTTAATTGATTGAAATTACCATGTGCCTTATATTAATGCTATCCAAAGACCTCCCAAACTAGAAATACCCCAAAACTTTCAGGTATATTTCCCACACCATGGAGCAGCTGGATGTTCAGGGTAAAACACTACACCTATTTTTAAAATTAGAGCCAAAGAAGGCAAACACTCACTTGGGACCACACACAGTTCCCTCCATGGCAAAGGGAGGGGTAGGAATTCCTCACCACTCTGCCACTTAGAGTCTGCACCAAAGCGATGTGCCCCTAGGCAGCAGGGGCACAAGACCAGAAGCCCGGGACTGTGATAGCCAAGGGCACTCGGACCCAAGAATGGGCAACTCCAGGCTACAAAGCCAAGTGTAGGATCAGCAAGGGGCTCACGCCTGGGCCACTGTTGATGACAGGCCCTCGCAGAGAAGACCACAGCTGACAAGTAGCGTCCTCACTGGAACGCCCAGTTGCTGGAAGTCATGGCCACAGGTTTCACATGTAAAGGATGGTCCTCCGGGCAGTCACTTCCTAAAGGCTTCCAGGCGTCAGAGCAGCTCGCAGGCATGACTGTCCTTTTTGAAATTCATGGACTGAATTAATTAGCATTCTGTGATCAAGATGCTGTTTATCCCAAGGAGCCTCTTTGCTGCATCTTTGACAGGCTGGCAACACCCCATGCCCCGGGCTGGCATGTCTGCCTCTCATGGGTGTGAGTTACCATGACTGCCATCCCTGTGAAATGAGGAAATGGGAACCCCCTTTACTCTCTCATCTGTGCTCTCCTGTAGGGAGGGAGGGTATTTATTGCCGACCTCCCACAGTAGTAGAGAACAGCAGCAGTCATAAAAAGGCTTATGCATGAGGATGACAGTGTCTTGGGAATTCTGAGCACTGTATTTCAGTTAAGTCCATCCAGAGCGATGAGATGGACTGCTGAGAGAGAGACAGGCAGGCAGACAGATAGGTCTAGACCAGCGGTTCTCAACCTGTGGGTCGCAACCCCTTTGGGGGTCGAACGACCCTTTCACAGGGGTCGCCTAAGACCATCGGAAAACACATATATAATTACATATTGTTTTTGTGATTAATCACTATGCTTTAATGATGTTCAATTTGTAACAATGAAATTGGGGGTCACCACAACATGAGGAACTGTATTAAAGGGTCGCAGCATTAGGAAGGTTGAGAACCACTGGTCTAGACTGATGGTGGTTGGCTCTGTAGGCTGCTGGGCCTTTACCTGAATGGGTGCCATGAATATTTTTTTGCCTTTCAATTGATAGAAAATTGAACCTCAGGGACATTGAAAAACCTATGGATAGTGGCCCAGCTCATTAGTGAGAGGGTCGCTGAGATCTGAACCCGGACATTTATGTCCCAGGCCCATGTTCTTCCCATTCTACCAGAGGTTCTCCGCCCTAAACATGAGCAGGAATCGGGGAGGGGGGTTCATCTTTCAGATTCCTGAGGGTCCACTCCAGAGATTCCCACTCAGCCAGCAGTCACTGTGATTTTGATGGAGGTGACACACGAACTGATGGCATGCTTGCTTTTTGGACACCCCGGAGCATTTTCTTGGGCTTTCTAGGAAAACATGGAAAACTGAAGGGTACAAATCCTCTGAGAAGCGATAGAGCCAAGTAGGTTTTTCAACTATATGAACTAGAAAAGCACCTGGTGAGGCCAGCCACCCAGGTAACTCTAATGCAACCCCCTCCCCGCAGATCTAAGTAGAGACAGCCCTGCCACTAAGCAGGTTTGCAACATTTGCAACGTCTTTCAGAGTTTCCTGCATTTCTATTCCTTTTCTACGACAGAAACTCCCTTCAAAACTGTCAGCCTGTTCATCTTTGGCCATGGAAATAAGTAGAATGCAGGGGTCTGTTATTACTGTGGTTTGGTCCTTTGCATTCAAAGGCAGCATTCCTATTCTGCATTTCCACCTTCAAGTTTACTGTGGTTCTATAGAACCTTGCTCCCTAATGTATGCCTGTCCCCCTTGGGTCAGAGGCCAAAAATAGTAACTTAGCTGGTTGGGAGGGGGGTGGGAGGAACGGGACTGGAGAGGCGCTTTCTGTGAGAACTCCAAAAGTACCACTTTTCCAACAGATTTTTTAAGGCCATAGGTTGACGTGAAAGTTATAAAGTTCATGATGGAAACACATTAGGAAATAGTGTGACAGCAAAAGCTGTGTACTCGGTGATTGACGGAAACAGCAGTGGTTGGGCAGTGAGACCACTGGAAAAGGTCCTCCGAAGTGGAAGCTACTCCCAGATCCACCTCCTCGTGGAAGGACCTGCCCACCTGTGCTGGGAGCAGTTATAGCTGCTGGACTTGGTGACTGGTTCTGCAAATGGTTGGGGTCATCTTAGCTCGAGTGGTTGGGAAGGAAACAGCAGGGAAAGAGCAGGAGGGTAAGCAGGGCCAGCTTCAGGGGCACACCCTGGGCAGACATGCAGGCTCCCACACTTCGTTAAATACTGTCACAGTCTTGAAAATATTAACCTGCAAGAGCAGATTGCTAAATTTTCAGAAATTTTGCCAGCCAGTTGTTAAACACAGCCATCATTAAAGATTAAATTATAGCCTGGCCAGTATGGGTCAGTGGTTGAGCATCAGCCCATGAACCGGGAGGTCATGGTTCAATTCTGAATCAGGGCACATGCCTGGGTTGTGGGCTCAACCCCGTGTAGGGGGTGGGCAAGGCAACCAATAGATGTTTCTTTTCATGGATGTTTCTATCCCTCACCCTTCCTCTCTCTAAAATCAATTTTTAAAAAATTAAATTGTATAAACTTACAAGATAAATCCTTAAAACTCATCATTGCCTAATGTATTACCACATTTTACTGTCATCTAAGCTCTTGAGGTTGTCTATTGTTTCCATATGGTAGGAATGCTGTATAGTGGTAAGCAATGGTATGCACATCTCTTCCCAGCTCCATTTTCAGTGAAGTGGTGCTAGTAGCTTGACATTGTCTATGTTGGGAGTATTTACACCATGGAAATGGACAAGCACCGCTAACCAGGGCTTCTTCTTACACCCCAACCCTGAAGAGGCCATTGTTGAACATCACTTTGCCCAGCTGCAAGGGTGCTTACATAGCAGAGTTTTGAGGTGAGAAGGCAAGCTAAAACTGGAAATTTAATTTTGCATAACCTAATTAGGAGAAGGCAATATTTGCCATTGTTTTGCTCCTTTTATCTAGTATCTTATAAAACAACTCTCCATGTGTTCGTCAAAGAAAAGGAACATTATACCTTAAAGAAAAGGAAATCAAATATCAGTGAAATTGAAAATTTTTCTTAAAAAAGAGACAATGGAACTTCAAAACTAAAACTGAGATAATCATTCTGGAGTCAAAGTTATCACTCTCTAGGGTTTTTAAATTTTGTTTTGTCTTTGTCTTATATTTACCTCCTCTAAAAATTCTCCATTGTTTAACTATCCCTTATTTTTGACCGACCAACCCTCAATTTTGTGAACTTCTGTTCTTCATGTCTTACATGCTGTCACTATTTGTTTCTGATTCCATCTGTTTAATCATTTGCCTTCATTTCATGCTACATGGTAACAGGGTCTATTGTATAACCAAGCTTTTGTTGAGTGTGTTTTCATAAGTTTGTTTGCTAACTATATCTCCAATTTTGTAAACTATCTGTTCATATCCTTTGCCTATTTATCACATTATTATTAGATGGTTGCAAAAGCTTTTTACCAAAAAAAAAAAAAAAAAAAAAAAAAAAAATTTTTTAACTCTTGGAATACCATGCTTCAGGAATTTTTTTTTTCTCATTCTCATTTACATTTTTACATTGGTTTATATTGGGGATTTTAATGTACAGAAATTTTACATTTTTATGTAGTTAAATTTTCCATGTTTTCTGTTATCTTTTCTTTTATTAACTTGAAAAAATATCCCTATTCCAAAGATTTGGTGAATATTCCATTATTGTTTTCATCACTGTTTTATTAAATCTATTCTGTGATATACAGTAATTCTATAATTCACTGTGTGGCTGGTCAATAAAAGCTTGTCAGTAAGTTTTTGCTGGAGAAAAAGAAGCCTTCAGATTTGTTTCTGAGATTGTCACTGGCTTGAAACCAGAGTGTTTACAGTCACTGTAACACAGAGCCGCCGTTTCCTCTCCCTGTGGTTCTGCTGAGATGATTTCTGAGACTGAAAATATCTGGGAGACGTTGCAATGAGGTCTTAATCATGATGTTGAGTGTGAATTTGAAGAAAGTCCTATAGGAATTTTTATATTTAAAGGAAGTACTTTTGATCTATTTGCAGAGCCAGTATCCTTAGGGAGGAGACTTAGAAAACCAACCAAATTTAAATCCATTATTTCTAAATTATTAATATACACTGAGTCTATATTGTTATTACATAATTTTTTATTATGGTAAAATGTACATAACATGAAATTGACCACTTAGATACATTTCTAAAACATTATTTTAGTAATAGTTAACTCTTGAGTATTTACTATGGACAACACAGTTTTCATATTAGTATGTTTATATGCATATTGTTATTTAATTCCCACTCTTTTATAAGTTTATGTATTTACAAAAATCTAATTGCAACTCTGCTCTTATATTTACCTTTTATTTTACTTTTAAATTTTTTTTTATTTATTAACTTGAGGCCCAATACATGAAATTTGTGCAAGAGTAGGCCTTCCTTCCCCTGGCTGCTGGCACCAGCTTCCCTCTGACATCCTGACACCCGGGACCCAGGCTTTCCTCGCAGCCCCGGCTTCATCCGGAAGGTTGTCCGGTCTAATTAGCACATTATGCTTTTATTATTATAGATTGGTTTGAGAGAGAGACACACATTAATTTTTTCCACTTATTTATGCATTAACTTTAAAAATTATTCCTGCTCACTTTAGAAAACTTAGAAAATACAGACTAGCAAGAAAAGGAAATTGCAGTCATCTATTCTGCCACCAAGGGCAAGATAAGCAGTGTCAACATTGTTGGGAATACCTTCCTAGATTCCCTTCTGTGCATGTTGATATGTACTGTAATCACGTGAGGTTTTTTTATGGTAAACTCACTGCAATTAACTCCACTTTCCATAATTCACATTTTAAACAATTATGCTCTTAAAATCAACATCAGTTTTTATAAATAGGTGTGCTAGCACAGAAAGTTGCTTATTCTAGCCTAAAATTGATTTTTTAAAAAAAATTCTGCCTTAATCCTTTCAAATATGGGACATAAAAGTGACAGTTGCTTGGCAACTAAAATGATTCTAATGAGGAATTAAAAACATTACAAGAAGAGTAATTACTCATTTCTTTCTTTTCAAGGCCAAATACCAAGTATGATAACCAGTGACTATAGTTATAATAAATGAAGAAAACAAAAAAGTGTTTCTATTAACTTAAAATTCTAGGTGTGGGCTTTTTTTTTTTTTAATGAATGAGGGAAGTTAGATGGGTTTTGTGGAAGAGAAGCTTTGTTTTCAGAAACAATGAAAAAATCTTGTGTTCACTAACTTTCTAAGAGACCCAAGAAGTTGCAACTGCGAAAGATCAGAAACTCGAAGATGCTACAGTTTGGCCCATCTGTGATTCTTGTGCAGAGTAGGAGAGATGGCGGCCAGTGGTGTGATGGAGACCACATTGCCCACCTTGTTTTTTTCCAGACAGTGGTCCAGGGCCCTGGAGAGATTGCCAAGGTTCTTACCAAAATCTTCAGGCAGGACATGCTACCAGGATGGAGCTTGAGTTGGAGCGACACCACCAATGAACTGAAATGGACAAAAGGAGTAGTGACGGGAGGCACTGTTCCTGCCAGTTTCTTAGTGAAGGAGAGAATGGCATAACCAGAGTAGTGAGGCCATCAGTGATGAAGTCATCTGGGAATTTGGGGGGTGGAGGCACAAAGGTAAATATTCCTGGCATCTTTTCACTGACCTCTCTGAATTGCTGTCCAGGACTTGTACTGTCTTTTTAATCTTGTGAACAGCCCCATTTAAGAGGACACCCAGGGTATTTAGGAAGCCAGGAAATGTCCCCGCATTATCGTTCATGAATCTATCTTCTTGTTAGAATATAATCACAGCCTACAGAGCATCCTTAAATCGGATGAGCAATTAATCATTTTGGTTAATTTCACATTCACTTATTGAATGCCAAATGCATAGGGGCATTTTCCTGCTTCCTTTTCCTCTTCCTCCCCAGTGCGTTGGCATCATGGGTTCCAGATTTACTCCATCCATACCTGCCTTGGCAGGTTCATCATTTACCTCCACTCCCAGGCAATTCAGGCCACACAGTCACTCTGCTTCTGATGCACTGCTTCCCAGGAAATAGCCGGGGTGTCCCCGCTGCTGCTGCTGGGCTAGCCAGAGATGCACGGAGCACTTGGTCTCAGCAAATGACACTGGAGTTCACTTGACTTTGGCATTGCTTTAAGCCCTGAAGAAAGCAGTGTGCTGTGGTTCCCCGCCCCTCTGTCCCCAGTGGCTTAGAGTCCTGTTACCTGGTCAGCAACCGTAATCATCTACCTGAGGAGCATAGCTTCAGTGAACTGAGAAAGTGTGCCCTCCGAGTTGCAAGAAAGATGGAGGAGGAGCCTCTCAATGAAAAGAGACTTAAGGGACATTTCAACTTTTTAAAAAATGGAACCTTTTAGAAAACTATATCATTAATTATAGGTATTTGGAAATCTGAATGCTGACTGGGTATTTGGTATTAGGAATTACTATTGGTTTTGTTTTAGGCATGTTGTTTTAAAAAGTCCTTATTTTAAAATATCCTATCTAATAAAAGACAAAAAGGGTAATTGACTGTACCTTCGCTATGCTTCCCATCGGCTAATCAGGATGATATGCAAATTAACCGCCAACAAAGATGGCGGCCAGCAGCCACGCAGCTGAAGCGAGCAGGAGGCTTGCTTGCTCCAGTGATGGCGGAAGCCAAGGTTCCCCACCTGCCGCAGCCCAGCTCTGAGCTCTGAAAGCAACTAAGTTTCAATTATAGAAGCTAAACAAACCCCAGATACCTGCTTTCAGCTGGCC
>NW_005370250.1:294679-306123 GCF_000412655.1 Myotis brandtii
TCCCAGACTGCGAGAGGGCACAGGCTGGGCTGAGGGACCCCCCCCCTCCAGTGCACAAATTTTTGTGCACCCGGCCTCTAGTATATAATGAAAGAGTTACTGATGAAATATCACGTTTGGGATTTGCTTTATAATGATATGGGAGGGAAAGTGAATGTGGTATAGATGGATCAAAATCAGCCATGTGATGATCATTTTTGAAGCTGAGTGAGTCCATGGAGTTTTCTTACATTGTTTTTCCTACTGTGGTATTTGCTTATAATTTTCTTTTTTTTTTTAAATTTACTTTTCAGTGACAGTTGACATACAATATTAATTAGTTTTATGTGTACAGCATAGTGCTTAAACATTTATATAACTAATTTATGAAGTGATCACTTCAGTAACTATAGTATCGAAATGACATCATACGTAGTTATTACAATATTAATTTTAAAATATTTTCTCTGACTTTATTTCTATAAAATTTGTTTTAATCCTCAAGCAAGGATATGTTTTAATTGATATTTTTAGAGAGCAAGAGGAGGGGAGAGAGAGAGAGAGACACTGATGTGAGAGTAAAACATTGATCAGTTGCCTCTCCATACACATACTCGCACCAACCAGGGATTGAACCCAAAACCTTTTGGTGTATGGGACAATGCTTCAACCAGCTAAGCCACCCAGGCTGGGCACAATATTATTGACTATATTCCCTATGTTGTAATTTATATCCCCAAGACTAATTTTATGACTACCAATTTGTACTTCTTAATCCCTTTGCCCTTTTTACCCAGCCTTCCAACCGCCCTCCCCAACCCCCCACCAATTTGATAAACCTCAATTTGTTTTCTGTATCTGAATTTGCTTCTGTTTTGTTCGCTAGTTTTTTGTCCTTTAGTTTCCACATAAAAGTGAAATCATACAATATTTGTCTTTCTCTGTCTTACTTATTTCACTTAGTGCAATACCCTTTAGGTCCATTCATGTTGTCACAAATGGAAAGATTTCATTATTTCTTATGGCTGAGTAGTATTTCATTACATATATGTAACACAATTCCTTTATCCATTGGTTTATCAATGGATACTTAAGTTACATCCATGTCTTGGCTATTGTAAATAATGCTGCAAAAAAAAAAACATACGGGGGAAAAAAACATACGGGTGCATATATCTCTTCAAATTAGTGTTTTGGATTTCTTTGGATAAATAGCCAGAAGTGGAATTACTGAGTCATACGGTAGTACTATTTTTAACTTTTTGAGGAAACTCCATACTGTTCTCCATAGTGGCTGCACCAATTTATAATGCTACCAACAGCGCATGAGGGTTCTCTTTCTCCACATTCTCTCCAACACTTGTTGTTTGCTGATTTATTGATGGTAGCCATTCTAACAGGTGTATGGCGATTTCTCACTGTGGTTTTAATTTGCATTTCCCTGATAATTAGTGATCTTGAACATCTTTTCCTACTTCTATTGGCCCTCTGTATGTCCTCTTGGGAGGACATAGAGGTCTATTCAGGTCTCTGCCCATTTTTTAATCAGATTGTTTGTGGGATTTTTTATTTTTTTGACGTTAAGTTGTTTGAGTTTCTTATGTTTTGGATATTAACCCCTTATCAAATGTATCTTTGGTGAATATCTTCTCCCACTCAGTAGGTTGTCTTTTTATTTGTTGCTGATTTCCTTCACTCTGCAAAAACTTTATTTTATGTAGTCCTATTTGTTAATTTTTTTGGTTTGTTTTCCTTCCCAAAGACACATATCCCCCCAAAATGGTTAAGACCAATGTCAGAGTTTACTGGCTATGTTTTCTTCTAGGAGTTTTATGGTTTCAGGTCTTACATTCAAGTCATTAACCCATTTTTACTTTATTCTTGTATATGGTATAATAAAGTGGTCTGGTTTAATTTTTTTACATCTATCGGTCCAGTTTTCCCAACACCATTTAGTGATGAGATTGTCTTTCTCCTATTGTATAGTCTTGCTTCATTTTTCATAGATTAGTTGACCATACAGATGTGGCTTTACTTCTGGGCTCTATTCTGTTGAATAACAGTGGTTAAAGTGGGCATCCGTTTTGTTCCTGATCTTAAAGAACAAGCTCTTTGTTTCATTTGCAAATGACTCCATTCAGTAGATTGTTTTTTCATCTCCATGCTTTCCTTTACTGTGAGAAAGATTTTTAGTTAATGTATTCCTCATTAGTTTATTTTTGCTTTTGTTGCCTTTGCCCAAGGACATATCTAAAAATAATATTGCAAAGGCTGATTTCAAAGAGTTTACTATCAATGTTTTCTTATAGGAGTTTTATGATTTCAGGTCTGAAATTTAAGTGTTTGATCCATTTTGAGTTTAGTTTGTATATGGTATAAGGAAATGGTCTAGGTTCGTTCTTTCTTCCTTTCTTTTCTTTCTTTCTTTCTTTCTTTCTTTCTTTCTTTCTTTCTTTCTTTCTTTCTTTCTTTCTTTCCTTCCTTCCTTCCTTCCTCCCTTCCTTCCTTCCTTCCTTCCTTCCTTCCTTCCTTCCTTCCTTCCTTCCTTCCTTCCTTCCTTCCTTCCTTCCTTCCTTCCTTCCTTCCTTCCTTCCTTCCTTCCTTCCTTCCTTCCTTCCTTCCCACAAAGAGACAGTTTTCCCCTTATGGTATATTCTTGCCTCGTTTGTTTTAGATTGACCATAGAAGTGTGGGGTGTTTTCTGGTCTCTATTCTGTTTCATTGATCTATTTTTGTGCTACTACCATACAGATTTGATTATTATAGCCCTGTACTATACTTTTAAGTTAGGGAGAATGACACCTCTAACTTTTTTCTTTCTCAAGATTTCTTTGGCTCTTTGGAGTCTATTGTGATTCCATATACATTTTAGGATCACTTGTTCTAGTTCTGTTGAAATTGAAAATGCCATTGGTATTTTGATAGAGATCGCATTGCTTGGGGTAGTATGGACATTATTAATTCTTCCTATCCATTAGCATGGTATATCCTTCCACTTATTTGTGTCTTCTTCAATTTCTTTTATCAATACTTTATACTCTTTAGAATACAGGTCTTGTACTTCCTTAGTTAAATGTATTTTTGGGTATCTTATTCTTTTTAATACAATTAAAAATGAGGTTGTTTTCTTCATTTCTCTTTCTGATAGTTTATTTGTATACAGAAATTTAACAGATTTCTGAGTATTAATTTTATATCCTACCACTTTACTGAATTCATTTATTAATTCTAATAGTTTTGGTAGAATCCTTCAGATTTCCTGTATAGTATCATGTCATCTGCATAAGTGACAATTATACTTCCTCCTTTCCAATTTAGATACCTTTTATTTCTTTTTCTTGTCTATTCCAGTACTATGTTAAATAAGAGTGGTGACAGTGGCATCCTTGTCTTGCTTATGATCTTAGAAAAGCAGTTTTCAGCTTTTCACTATTGAATATGTTAGCTGTGAATTTGTCACATAAGGTCTTTATTATATTGAGGTGTGTCCTATACTCACTTTGTAGAGAGGTTTTTTTTAAAAATCAGAAATGGATATTGAATTTTAATACTTTTTCTGCCCCTAATTATATAATCATGTGATTTTTATCCTTCATTTTGTTTGTGTGGTGTATCACATTGATTGATTTGTGGATATTGAGCCACCTTTGCACCTCTGGACCAGGTATATGATGTGCTTAATCTGTTGTTGAAGTCAGTGTGCTAAGATTTTGTGAAGGATTTTTGCATCTATGTTCATCAGGGATATTAGTCTGTAATTTTCTTTCTGTTGCAGTGTCTTTGTCTGGTTCTAGTATCAGAGTAATGCTAGCATTGTAGAATGAGTTTGGAAGGTTTCCCTACTCTTCAATTATTTTGGAATAGTTTGAGAAGGATAGATATTAATTCTTCTTCGAATGTTTGGTAGACAAACCAGATGGTTTGTAAAGCCATCTGGTCCTGGACTTTTTTTTGTGGGAAGTTTTTGATTACTGATACAATTTCATATCTAGTGATCAGTCTGTTCAGATTTTCTTTCTTTTTTTCTGATTCAGTCTTGGAAGATAATGTATCTCAGAATTTATCCATTTTTTTCTAGGTTGTCCAATTTGTTGGCATAGTATTTTCTTATAATCCTTTGTGTTTCTGCGATGCCAGTTGTCACTCCTCTTCTTTCATTTCTGATTTTATTTATTTGGGCCCTCTTTTTGTTCTTGATAAGTCTGACTAAGAATTTATTGATTTTGTTTATCTTTTCAAAGAACTAGCTCTAGTCTTATTGATACATATTTTCTATTGGTTTTGTTTAGTCACTAATTTATTTCTGCTCTGATTTTTATTATTTCCTTTGGGCTTTATTTGCTTTTCTTTTTCTGGTTCCTTTAGATATAGGTTTAGATTATTTATTTTATATTTTTCTTATTTCTTTAGGTAGGCCTACATTGCTATGAATTTCCCTATTAGAACTGCTTTTACTGTGTCCCCAAAATTTTAGAATGTTGTGTTTTTATTTTCATTTGTTTCAAGATATTTTTTTCTCCTTGATTTCTTCATTAACCCATTGATTATTTAGTAGCTTGTTGTTTACCCTTTATTTATATTTTTCCAGTTTTTTCTTGTAATGATTCTAGTTATATACCATTGTTATTAGAGAAAATGCTCCATAGGATTTCAATCTTCTTAAATTTACTGAGACTTGATTTTTTGCCAAACTTGGACTATCTATACTGCTGATTTGGGGGGAATGTTATAGATATCTATTAACTCTACCTGGTATAATGTGTCATTTAAGGCCACTCTTTTCTTGTTTATTTCTGCCCAGATATTCTATCCAATGATAAAGTAGGGTGTTAAAGTCCCCTACTATTATTGTATTACTATCTATCTCTTCCTTTATGTCTGTTAATATTTGCTTTATGTGTTTTGGTGCTCCTACATTGAGTGTATAGATGTTTACAAGTGTTATATCCTCTTGTTAGATTGATCTTTTCATCACTATATTAGAGGCCTGGTGCCACTGGGCCGTGGGGGCTGGGGGGGGAGGCCCTCCGCCCGGCCTGCGCCCTCCCGCAGTCCGGGACCTCTTGCTCCTTACCACCCACCTGCTGGCTGCTCCTTAGCGCTGCTGCAAAGGCGGGAGAGGCCCCCCCGCCACAGCTGCTGCACTCACCAGCCATGAGCCCGGCTTCTGGCTGAGCGGTGCTCCCCCTGTGGGAGCGCACTGACCACCCGGGGGCAGCTCCTGCTTTGAGCGTCTGCCTCCTTGTGGTCTGTGCGCATCATAGCGACCAGTTGTTCTGGTCATTCTGGTCATTCCTCCATAATGGTCGCTTAGGCTTTTATTATACACTTCTTCGTCTCGTGTTACAGTTTTTGTTTTAAATTCTACTTTGTCAAATATAAGTATTGCTACCTCTGCTTTCTTTTTGTTTCCTGTGCATGAAATATATTTTTTCATTACTTCACTTTCAGTGTGTGTGTGTGTCTTTTAATCTGAAGTCAGTTGCTTGTAGGTAGCATATACATGGTCTTGTTTATTAATATACATTCAATCACACTATGTCTTTTGATAGGAGCATTTAGTCCTTTTATGTTTAAAGTAATTATGAATAGGTATGTACTAATTGCCATTTTATTAATTGTTTCCTGTTGCTTTTGGTTTTTCTTTGTTCCTTTCTTCTCTCTCTTGTACATTGATGACTTTAGTGATTTATTTGCATTTATTTTTCTTATTTTGTGTATCTATTATAGTTTTTTGATTTTTAGTTACCATAAGATTCATATATGACAAGTTATGTTATACAGTCTATTTAAGTTCATTGTCATTTAAGTTCAAATGCATTCTAAAAACACATTTTTGCCCACCCCCTTGCACATATTTTTGACAACATATTTTACAGCATGTGTGTATCCCTTAATTTATTACTGTAGTTACACATATTCTTACTAAAACTTTCTTCTTTGCTATTTTTCCATCTGCAAACAGGATAATTTGAAAAATTTTAAAGGTCGTTTTAGTTAGGGTGAAAATTAAATAAGATTGTTTTAGCTTGGGTTTTCCCACATACAGATCTTGAGACAAGGATTTAAATACAAATAGTTTACTTTGGGAGATGATATTAGGAAAAACTGGTAGAGGGACAGGGAAGGCAGCTTATAAAGAGTGCATTGTCAAGTGAATTATTACTCAGGATCAGTAGAGGAGTTCTGGCCCAAGGCAAAGAAGCTGGGCATTTATATACCAAGTTCCATCAGTCATTGGTTAAGGGCTGCTTTTAAGAGATGTTAATTCTCTAGCATATCTGGCCTGCCTTGCACACAGGATGTAAGGGCCTCCAGAGAAAGTCCTCAGGAATATGGAAGTTGAGTGGGTATGCACTCTAGTGGTAAGGCCTGAGAATGTATAGGTGGGGTACTGGCAGGCTCTGCTACAAAGTAAAAAATCAAATGCTCAATAAATGTTAGACAAATATCGTCTACATAAAAATTTATATAAGCAGATTTATCGCTGGTTAATAATCATACTCAAAGTGTATGCATACAGATAGGAACATAGATGGATGTCATCCTGCAGGTATAAGCATTTACTAATATGAGTGGTTCTGGACATTTTCATCAGACTGAAGCACAGTCTGTTTTTGGTAGACACACTGATGGAATTAGCAAATACACAAGGTGAAAATAAAAATTCAGGAGATAATAAGGCAAAACAAAGAACTTTGATAAACAACACATCAGTAAGAATAAGTGTCTTGCACTTGTTTTAAAATATTGATTCATATACATTTTGCATGGAGAAAAAACTGTATAAATTATCAATCTTGTGAAAAATACCAAAGGATTTTAGTAGATTGTAAATTCAGTATAAGCCAGTAGTGCCATGTGTCTTCTCAAAAAGTTAAAATAATCTGAGATTGCATTAATAGAAATAGACTTTCCAGATTTAGGGATTAGTACCCCAACTGTATTCTGAGGTCCAGTCTTAATGCTGGCACATAGTAATTCTTGGCCCTTAGCAAAGAGTTAATGTTTCTGAAATACTTGTTCTAAAAACATGAAAATCAATACACATTTTTTATATTGTTGTGAAAGGTGTTATTAAATTCAGGTTTAATCTCTGTTTTCCATGCTAGGAATGGAAAGCTAGAGTGAGTACAAAGGAGAGGAATAGTGAAAAAATGATACAGAAATAAAATTATGAGGATATAAGATGGCAATACCTGAAAAGAAGACAATTGGGTGGCTTTTTCTTTTTTCTTGGTCTTAACCTGTGTAAAAGTGTTAAGTCTTGACAGTGTTAAGCATAAAAGAGTTAGTACGAGTTATTTACCTCCAAAAGGACAGATATAAAATATAAGTGGATTCAAATTTCAGCAAGAAACTGCAACTTCCCATTTATAAAGATATTCAGGATCAAAACAAGAACTTCCAGTCTGGTCATAATGGAATATTGGGTACTGTAATTATGTTCCTGCTATAAACAGCTATAAAAATGGACAACATATGTGAAACAACTATTTTCAACTATTGGATTGGTTTGTGGATAAAATGAAAAGACATATCTTGGCTTTTGCCTGGGGACACTGTACAAATTTTGGTACCGGGAACTAGGTCCTGGAGAGCAGCATCTTGCTTGGCAGAGGAAGCAGAGTTTGTGTTCAGGGCTTCTGGGATTGCTGGAATTTGTGGAGTACGATACGGGAGAGAAGGGATCTCCTTTAGTCTTTCGCCAAATACTAAACTGTGTTTGAATATGCTAAGACTCCATGACACCAATTAGTCACTGGGAGTCTGTGAGTCAGAGGAGGTCTCATAAGTATCATGTCACAGTTCCAACCAGTAGAATGGAGAGATATAACACCTTGGGCATTCAGTTAGGATCTGAAAAAGACTGCAACATAGGAGTTGGGTTACTCTAGACCTAGAGTAAGAGCTACCCTTGACCCACACTAGCAAGGCCTAAATCCAGACCTTGATAGTGCCAATGTGAGGCTCAAGTAAATTAAATGTCTCAACATTGTATCCACCATGCCCAGCATATAATGTAAAATTACAATACACAAAGAAGCAGGAAAATGTGACCCATAAGAAGAAAAAAAATTCATAGGAATGAACTCAAGAGTTGACACAATCTGATGAACAGAAAAAACAAAAACAAAAAAAGAGTTGACACAAATGTTGGAGTTAGTCCATAAGGAATTTAAAACAGCTTTTGTAAATATGTTGAAAGACTTAAAGTAGGGCGAACAGATGGGTAGCTTCAACAGAGAAATAGAAACAATTAAAAAATGGAAATTCTAGAAGTGAAAAATAAAATACACCAAACGGAAAAATTCACTGGATGGGCTTAATACTTCAGTGGACACTGGAAAAAAACACATGATCATTGAATTTGAAGACAACTCAATAATTCAAAAAGACTGAAAACAACAACACTAGAGTTTCAGGTGATACAACTGGAGCTTATATGGAAATGAAAGGACCTGAAATAGCCAAAACAATCTTTTCATGTTTTTTAACACTACAGAGGTCTTTTCCCCCCCACACTTATCATGCCATGACTTCATAGGGAGTGGGTTCCCACAGCTCAGGCTCCCTTCCATTGGCTCTCACAAAGTGTGCTTCTCTGGGTGGAGCAGGCCGATGCTTCAGTTGAACCCAGGTACCTTTCTCGTTGGCTTCCTTCTTTTCCTGATCATTTTCCTTCACAGGTTTCAGGAAGCTTTCTCGGCTCTTAGAGTGCCTAATATGCTCAATACGTACAGTAATTCTCTTGGCAAGACTCTTGCCCTTAGCTTGTTTGTTTACAACAATGCCCACCACATGCTGGGTGACATTGTTCACTCTCCCAGTTTTGCCAGGGGAACATTTGTGGGGCGCTCCTTTTCAAACAGCACTCATTCCCTTGATGTCCACATTATCACCTTTCTTGTAGATGCGCATGGATGTGGGCAAAGGAACAATTCCATGTTTTCTGAAAGGCCTAGAGAACATATTGCGGGTGCCTCTCCTCTCTCCCTTTGTGTTAGTCATTTTGGCGAATTACTGAAAGATGGCGGTTGCGGCCAAAAGGCCAAAACAATCTTGAAAAAGAAGGATGACGTTGGAAAATTTACAATACCTGATGTCAAAATTTACTATAAAGCCATAATAATCTAGACCATATAAGTATAGACAAATATATCAGTGGAGCAGAATAATGAGTTCAGAAATACATCCACATATATGGGCAATTAATCTTCAACAAAGACACCAAAGCAAGTCATGGAAAAAGGAATGTCCCTTCAACACGTGGTGATGGAACAACTGCTACCCATGAAAAAAAATGACTGTGAACTGTATTTCACACCATACACAAAAAATAACTTGAAATGAATCAGGGAGCTAAATATAAAGTACAAGTAATAAGGCTTCTGAAAAGTAATATAGAATGTTTTTGTAAACTTTGGGTAGGTACTTTTATACAGGAGGCAAAGGATTTACCATAAATGGTGTATTTAATAGGTTAGACTTCAAAAAAATAATTTCTGCTCATCAAAAGAGCCATTAAAGAAATGAATGACCAAGCTACAGAATGGGAGAAAATACTTGGTAACACAAATCTTTGACAGGAATTTTATATATTCAAAATATATTTTAAAAACTCCTGTGACCCAATAATAAAAAAAAAACAATTAAAATGGACAAAAACACACACATCACAAAAGAAGATACATGAATGCAAATAGACACATAAAAAATCTTCAACATCATTAGGCACTGAAAAATGTGAATTATAATCACAATGAGATACCACTGTTACAGCCACTGAAAAGGCTGAAATTAAAATACAACACCAAGTGTTGGTGAGGATGTGGAGCATCTGAGACTCTTAAGCATTACTGATGGGGATGTAAAATGATACAATCACTTTGGAAGACTGCTTAGCAATTTCTTATAAAATAAAATATTCACCTACCCTGTTAGCCTATCAATTCCACTACTAGGTATTTATGGAAGAGGAAGGAAAACATATGTCTGCAATATAACTTGAATCCATAAGAGCTTTAGCCATAAAACCTAAAACTGGAACAACCCATATATCACTTGACAGCAAAAAGAATAAACAAAGTGTTATTTATTCAACAGAATACCTATATATCCATGAAAAGGAATGAACCACTGATACAGTTAACATTGTTTCATTTCAAAAACATTTTGTTTCACGAAAGAAGCATTACACACACACAAAAAAATACATACTGTATGATTTCAATTATGTGAAGTGCTAAAACAGGTAAAACTAATCTGTTTTTGTGTGTGTGTGTGTGTGTGTGTGTGTGTTTTTAAATACTGGCTTTATGGTTGGAGGAACTGACTGGGAATATTAGGAAACTTACTGGGTCATAGAAATATGTTAGCTCTTGAGAGGGGTTTGATAAGATAGAGAAAGTTATTTTTAAAAAGCAAACAAACACCAAAACAGCCTAACAGGAACAATGATAGAAGGTCCTTCTTTAGGAGTTTTAAGTGAGGAACAATCTTATCACAATTCACGCCCATGAGGTCGAGCTTGCTAGAAGGCAGCAGGTGACAAGTGGTGATGACTACCTTCTGCTTCAGCCGGTTTACTCCTCTGGGCCCCTCTGTGATTGTGTGTGATCAAACATGTGAGGGCCGCAATCGGAGGGACAAATGTCTAGTAACTCAGAAACTAGAGACCCCTTCTGATGACTCACTCGGCAGGGCCAGGGCGGGGAGATAAAACCCTCCTTATTTAATCAGGTGACCCGCTGCTAATGAAGTACTCGTTGGAACACCCCAAGAACTAAAGAGGTGAAATGGCAAATTACCTGAAGGTTAATTCACAAGATCATGCCAGTTCAGAAGGGTTCATTGAAATTTGCCAAGAACCCTCAGAGTTTAACCATCCTTTTGAGTCTGTTCCAGTTGTTTTACCGGAGTTACTGAAATGCCATAAAACAACTGTGGGTCCTCCCTTAGCACAAGCGTTTTCAGTGGTAAAAGACCCACGAGTTGGGCGGTGGGAAAGGGACAGAGAAATGCTTTGCTGTCCTGGATGCAAAGCTCCTGTCCAAAGCAGAACAGAGTCATCCTGGGACTGAGCTTCTGTTGCCCCTTTGCTAATGAACACCTGTAGAGTGATAGGCCCCAGTGGGCACCTCCTCAAGACAGCAGCGGCAGAGGGGAGAGAAGCTGCCCACACCCCACAGGCAAAGATCAGGGGTGCCGACGGCCACAGGAGAACTGGCGCCTTTATTTTAGACTATGAAGGGCCAGGGCCTCTGGCTTCAGGAACCAAGTATCATCCCAGAGCATGGCTGTGCTTGGGCGGGTGGGGGGAGAGAAAGAGATTGCTTTGCTAATATCTAATAGGAAACTGCCTGTGGCCCAGCCTGTTAATTTTATCTTGATCCCTGGCTCACCCCAGACAATGCTGGCACCAAATCCCCTATTTGTTAAATGCTTCCCTGAAAACAACTGAA
>NW_005370250.1:306219-311651 GCF_000412655.1 Myotis brandtii
TGTCTTCCTGGGCTCACTGGGAGCTTGAAGACCTACCCCAGGGCAAGGAATGGGCTCAATGGGCTAAATCAGCCCAAGAAAACTGATCGATCATCAGGTCCCTGGAAAGATTTCAAAAAATACAAATTATGTGCTCCATTCCTGGACATCTTGATGTGATAGATATGAAATCAGGACTTGGATTTAATTTGGGGGGAAGGGGGGAGTTTGGCTTATTTTTTGTTTTGTTTATGTTTAACCTACCCAGGAAGTTTTAAAGTCAGATTTAATATATTTATTTGCTTCTGGATAAGCCAGAGCATATTCATCCTGAGATACAAAACCATTGTTTTTATTTCCCCTGAAACTCCCCATTAACATCACAGCCTACTCTCTAGAAAAGGGGGGAAAATTCCCCAAATTTTACCTATTGTGAATTTTTTCATTTTGTTATGTGATCTCCTCTCAGAGTGACTATTACTATGCAAATATGACTTGAAGAGTACTGAAGTCTCCAACAGCTTAACATAGTCTTTCCTCTGGCTTCCAAGGGTAGCCATGAGGGTGAGAGGTAAAGGGAAATACTCACCAAGTGGGGAAAGCATGGCCGTCCTTACCTACTTCCCAGTCTTCTCTAACCCATTTGGACTGGCGACAAGGTCATAGTTGTGTTTAAATCAATAGCGTGGATCAGGGACAGATGTACTGACTGGTGCATATGAGGGACCAAAGGTGAAATAACAGTACTTACCCCACTGTGATAAAACTCAGCTAAGCAGGGGACACCGAAGTCTTGCCAAATTTCAACCCATCCTTGGTGGCTTTCTGTACATGTTGGTGGGTCTGATTTTGTTTGAAAGTGAGTGGCCCAGCACCCCTGTGACAGACTTGGGAAACCCTCGAGTCGTTGCTCCCTGTAGCGTGGATGGCCTTCCATGCAGTTACCCAGCTTCCAAAGCAGGCAGGGAAGGATGTGGAGGGTTAAGATGCTAACGCGGCAAAGTGGAGGAGGAAAAAGAAAAGCTGCAAGTAACCGAGCTTCCTAAACAACAAAATCAGTTGAGTTCAGCAAAAGCCACCCTTTATTTCATACTTGGATATGACCTCACTGTAACAGCAAGTGTGCGTGCGCGTGCACGTGTGCGCGCGCACACACACACACACACACACACACACACACATATTCACTCCCTCTAGCCCTCCCCTGGTGGCTGTGTCTCTTCAGGGGCTATGCAGGTAGGGAAAGATATGCAAGTAGAAATTAAAATCAAGTGCAAGGCTCTTTAGAATGTTCCACCTCGAAAAGAGCCCTGGGCTCAGGTTGTAGGTGCAACAGCCTGGCCATTTGAACAGGACACTAGGTGAGAGGATGCCGCTTTCTTTCTTCTGTCGCAGAATTTTAAGGTAAAGATCAGAGTTAGGGCCACTCCCCAGTTAGTATGTGAGGTCCCCATACCCTGACCCTGATCCATTCCCACACCTCTCTCCTTACCTAACTAAACTGTACATCTTTTCCTGAATATATTGTAACTCCCTCATCCAAAAGTAGAAACCGTTTCTCCCCCACCCAGAACACCCTTCCCCCCAGCTTAGTCTGTTCAAATCGGACCCCTCCTTCAAAGCCCACCTCAGATGCCACTCTTTGTGAAGGTTGAGCCATTGCTTCCTGTGAAATCTGACGTTCCGCCTTGCCCACCCTGCCTTGGCGATGTGTTTCCAGGCCTTCCTGTATCCCCTCCGTCCTGGAGCCAGTGGCTCCGGGTACTCACTGGGACCGGAGCCTGGCGCCTCTGCACTCCCCGCAGTACCCAGCACAGGCTCTTCCAACCAAGAACCCAGGGCTGTGACAGCAGCATCGAGGCCTGGCACGCCAACTCTGCCACTGGCGTTATCCTTGGGCCAGCTGCTTATCTGGGGTGATAGTCAAAGTAGTTAACTGGCTCAGCACAGGCCCCATCCATCGGAGGACTGGACAGATTGAACATCCCTTTGTGTGCCTTTCTCATCTGTAAAACAGGCACAGCCCCTGCCTGGGAGTCAAAGCAGACCATACGTGTGAGTGTTTTGTAGAGTGAAATGTTCTGCAATCATCAGGCAGGGTTGTTCAGTGGTACTTCCGGGGCTTGTGTGTGGTGTTGGTGGCCCTGCCTCAGCTTTCCCTCTGCCCTGCTCTGCTCGGGCTCCCAGGAGCTGACCACGGGGTTGTGTCCGTCGAACAGGACAAGTGGGAGAACTCTTGGAAACAAGCGGTTAGGTCCCGCAGACAGTCAGGATCCCGGCTTCTTCAAGCATCACCCCTTACCGTTTCCATCCTGAAAATGTCAATTTTTCAGTAGATACGTTTTGGAAGATCTAATCAAAGCCAAAAGCCTAGAAAAGACTTTTTGAACTTGAAGCTTTTCTCACTTGAGGCCACGGTGTGCTATTGCACAGTTACCTTAAAATCCAGAATTCCTAAAGGCATCTGGGGACCTCTGGTTGTCGTCGTGTGTCAGAGGGCAGC
The DNA here is from genome assembly GCF_000412655.1 of Myotis brandtii. NCBI lineage: Eukaryota > Metazoa > Chordata > Mammalia > Chiroptera > Vespertilionidae > Myotis > Myotis brandtii. The sequence goes on from NW_005370250.1 coordinate 308,702, forward strand.
TCTGTCTGAATCTGCAAATGGAAATAAATGCCAGGGACATTAACACACCTGGAAAGAACAGTCTAAATCTTAGTTCCTGCTTTGTCCTTATAGTTTATTAGCTCTTCTTCTGACCCTTTCTTAAAAACTGTTGATTCTTTTTTTTTCCTTCACTATCAGCTCCCTGCATCCCCTCATGTCTCATCCTGGGAACACAAAGCCTTAGCTATTTCTTCCTTTCAAAGACATTTCACTCCTTCCTCTTAGCCAGTGCGCAGGGACTGTTTTGTGTTTACTGATGGTTGCTAGTTGATGTCTATTCTTCTCTACCGCGATCTGAGTGACGGAAAGGGCCGTGGTGTAATGTGAAATCACAGTGGTCAGACTCAGTGCAGCAGGGGACCCCAGGCTGTAGGAACCAAAAGGAAATAGACATGGCCTTTGCCTTTTCCTTGGAGGAACCCCACTTAAAAGGCAATGCAGGCCCTGGCCAGTGTTCCTAAGTGGTTAGAGCAGCTGCCCAGGAACTGAAGGGTCTCGGATTCGATTCCCAGTCAAGGGCACATATCTCAGTGGCAGGTTCCATCTCTGGCCTAGTCGGGCGTAAGCAGGAGGCAACCAATCAATGTTTCTCTCTCTCATTCTCTTTCTCTCTCTCTGTCTCTACCTCTTCCCTCTCTTCCACTTTCTCTAGAAAAAAATACCTCACACGTTGGGTAAGGATGTAAAAAAATAAAGGCAATGCAGGACTATCATACCCAAATCCCCTAGAATTGGAATGATAAAGGAACCAGGACAATCCTCCACAGCACCTTCCTGCCATTTCCTAGCGGTGTGACCACTGATGAGTTCTCTTCCCTCTCTTGAGTCTGTTTCTTCATATGAGAAACATCTACCAAGCAGAGCTGTGTAAGAATTAGCGAGGGTGTCTGTAAGGTGGCCTTGCCCATACCTGGCCATGGTTGGGTGGTGATTATTGTTTGTCTTCTCATTGAGCGGGTGGGCTGGCTCCAGAAACCCGCAAGTGCTAAGGCAAAGGGCGTGCCTCTCACCCTTGCAACTCTCAGGATGAGAAGCAGGGGGATAGGGTGGGAAGGGCAGGGCTCCAGGCAAATGAGCAGGACTCAAGCCTTAGCGCTCACTCAGCAGATGTGTGACTTCTGGCAGGTCCTCACCTATAAAATAATAATACCCACCCCACAGAGTCATCTTGAGGCTCAAATGAGCTAACGTGTAAGGAGAGGGGAGTCAGCGAGAAAGCACTAATAGATGTGTGTTACTAATACTTTGACAACAGACTGAGGGTTTCATGTGCCTACGTGACAACTGTCAGGCAGCCTAGATGTTTAGGACCCATGAATCAACCAGAAATCGCAGTGGTTTAGACTCAGTTCAAGACTTTGTTCTCCCCAAAAGATAAGACAGCTTCTTATCTTGACTGGTCTCCTGATTATCTCCCTGCTGGGAGGGATGGGGCAGGGCATTGTCAACTGAGGCTCAGACACGATCAGAGCTATCCCAGGGCTGTGTAGTCTGGGTTCAAGTCCCAGGTCTGCCACTTACCAGCTAAACTTGAAAAAGTTACCTTTGCCTCTGTTTCTTCATCCTTAGATGACAGTAGTGCCACCGACCTCATAGAGTTAACACATGTAAAGACTCTCTGGTGCACAGGAAACAAAAAGAGCAACACAGAGACAGAAGAGCCAGGAGAAGTAGTAGGTGTTTTGGAGAGAGAATCAGGCTACCCTTCGAATATAGTTCATTTCTTCAGTCAGATGCTACATTTCCTCCAACAATACCTACTATTTCTCCTGGTTCTTCTGTCTCCCACTTGGCACCAATATTGTGAGTTTCGGTGTTGCATTTGGGCTTTTTCTGTAAGACAGTGACACGGCACCAGCTCATGACTTGGGGTGGTTTGAAACATCCTTATCTGGCTCCTGGCTCCTGGCTCCTGAGTAGAGGGCAGTTTCTTCTCTGGCTCAGATAGTAAGAGGCCCCTCCCCACCTGTGCCATTCTCTTTTCCACAGTCATTCCCAGCCCTCCTGCAGGTTTCTCTCATCACCTCAGTAAACTCTAAGAAATCTTTCTGCCTTCAAGGTCTGAGGGGACGGTGCCCTTAAAACCCAGGAGGGACAGGAAGTTGGGCGGCCCCCCATGGAGCCAGAACCACCCTTGAGGGGAAGCCGTGTCCAGGCTCATCCGCACGGGCAGGGTGACACCCACAGAGGGAAGCCACTCTCTGAGTGGAGGTTAGAGTCAGTGTTGCATGAAACATCGAGATCCCATCTGCAATAGCTGGAGACTAACAGGAGCAAAGAGACAAGTGAGATGGTGTTCCCGACCCAGCAAGGGAAACGAGACCACTCACTGCTCAGTGTGTCACAGCTCACTAGCACTTTTCTCCATGCAGCCAAACGTAATCTAATCCTAACTACAACCGAAGAAGGGAGAGGAGACTTTCAGAATAACTTCAGTCACGAAAGACTAGGCTCAGTCTAACCGCTCTTTTTCACTTTAGGCAACTCATGCGATGATGCCTGGTGATATGATGATGTTTGGGGTACAAGACTCTTCACCGCAGAGAACTATAAGCCAGGGACAGTTGTTAGGGTGAAAGCCCAATTTGTGCTAAGACTGTACTCGGTGTATTGCTATTTTATGTCAGCATACCCCAGTGGCTTCAGCCCTGCTCTGCACTGCGATGGGGTTCCCTAGGGCTCTTAGGAAGTAGCCACACATCGAGTTTCTGGAGAAGATGGAGTTTGAGGCTGACCAGTCTCAGCAAAGCCTTCTTTTACAGGAAGTTCCCTGAATTGCTGCCCCAGATCTTCCTCCCGTTTGTTTGCATCCTTTTTCTCTGGATCCACTCCTCCTTTGCTGGCCTCTCTCCAGCCACCTGCTGGCAGCTTGGTGTCCTCCGTACCCCACCGCCCGTTGGCCCTGCCAGGCACATTCCTGTGGTGCTTT
>NW_005370250.1:311975-313221 GCF_000412655.1 Myotis brandtii
CCTGTGTGTGAGCCAACGAGGCTGCATCACCAAAGAATCAAACCCCAGCTTCACTGCTACCAGGTCATGTGATTGTTCCAGGGCAGATGAGCCCCAGAGAAGCAGCCACCCGGGCAGTTCAATGGGTGCTACCTTCCAACAATGGCTCTGAGAGCCTGAGGTCATGGAGTCATCCCAGCCAGATCACTGGGTGTGCCGGGCCGTCCCACCTCCTCCCTCCTCTTGCTGCTTAGTGCCAGTCCAGCCTCCCAACCCCCAGCCCCAGAACTGGATCCAGTTTGCAGAACGGACGAGGACAGCTGCCCTTGTGACTTCTAAGGCCCCTGATTTTTCAGACGCGACAGGTCTAGCGGAGATGGCAACCCCCAAGGAAGGCCGGCCGTCTTGCTCAGCAGCAGCAACACAGCTAAAAGCTCTTTTTCACTTTAGGCAATTCATGCGCTTGGTTAGACATTTATAGATTGCAGTCGCTCATCCAAAAAATCTAGGTCACCCTTCACACAGAGCTTCGCGCTCCTGCAGAAGCGCCGTGCCCAGGGAGGGATGTGCCTGCTGCTGTCTGGTTTGGCCGAGGGAGCGGAGTGTCTGCCACAGGAGGACGGAGGGCCCAGCACGGGGGCTGTGAGCTCTCAGGGGACTTGGTATTTTCACCCACACAGCCCTGGCTCACAGGCTCTCCGGTCTCGAGCTGTCCCAGCTAAACGGTGTCAGGGAACAGCTGCCTTGTGTGGATGTTATGGAAAGTGGTGGCTCTACGGGTTCAGATCTCCAGAGAGATTTTTAGAGTCCATGCACCATAAATGCAATGAGAAGGGGAAGAATGAATGTGGGGCTTCTTGGGGAGAAAGAGAAGTGGGTAGGGGTTTAGCTTTAGAGCATGGATGGCTGAAAGGTAGAGCTCTTCCCTATATAACTAGTCTTCGCCGCACTCATCTCTTAATCCCGAAGGAGAGGCAGGTTCCGAGGAAAGAGCCCGGGGCTAGGGGCCCGATGGCCATTCCTGTCCAGGAGCCGTCACTCACCAGCCCTGGGGGCCATGGCCAAGGCACAGACCTTGGTTTCCTCATCTTTAAAATGGAGCCACAGTCCCTGCTACCGCAGAGGTGTGCAACTTGTGTTCAACACAGGTAAGGGTTTAAGAACATGAGGTGCCGCTATCAGGTATTCTCATCTCGGGAGAACAGTGGTTCTCCAGGGCTGGCTGGTTTCAGGTGCTTGGTGTGTGTGTGTGTGTGTGTGTGTGTGT
>NW_005370250.1:313285-342461 GCF_000412655.1 Myotis brandtii
AGCATCTGCCTCTCTTTCCCTGCCCCCCCCCCCACTCTTCTGACCCAGCGGGACAGTGACTCAGTGTCCACAGAACTAAGGGAGGAGGCGCAGGCTCTTTTCCTTCACCAGGTGCCCCCCAGTTGGCCTCTCCAGGACAGGAGTGGAGGGAGGCTTGATTAGACCAGATCCCCTTTGTGTGGGGGTTGATCAGCAGGTTTTTCTTCCCTGAGCCCCTGGCCTTGGCCATCATCTCCCCCCAGGGGTTAGGTGGGAGCAAAAGAAGGTGAGCTTGACCAGCCCCTTCTCCACTTTTTAAAGACTCTGCTTAAAGGCCTGTTGCAGAAGTTTAAAATTGCAGGTCATGGTTACATTGAGGTTGTGTATTGTCTACATCATGATGTCTTCCGGCCACTGCAAATAAATAATTAAAAGCTAATGATAACCAAGATACTCAGAGCTTCTGAACACTGTACTGGGCCAAGGGATAGACAATGTTCTGGCTAGACATACATGTCCTCACTAGCGTGGCAGGCCCCACACCATCAGCCTGGACAAGGCACACCAGCTTGTCCCAGAGGGAACAAGAGCAGGGCCAGATTTATAAGAAACTGGGAGTTGCTCTTCTCCCAAATCTCACCTTACATTAAAATTTTGGTCCTTGGCTTGGAGCACTAGCCACTTCAAGAAATCCCTATTGCAATGCATATCTGAAAGGATTCACCCTTGAAGTCCAGAGGAATTTATTGATAGGGATTAACTCCTGAATCACCAGGCCAGGCCCAGAGGGCATAGGTCAGGGGTCAGGTGGAGAGTGGTTCAGGAGCATCCGGGAGCAAGGACACCAGGTGGGAAGGAATCCAACAGGAAGCTACGCAAGCACTGACCCTTGTGACCTCAGGTCCGCGCTGAGACCTGCAGCCGCACCTGGATGCAGAGCTGACTGCAAGCATCTCTCCCCACCTCCACATTCAGTGGCTTCACGTTGGTGGCTTGGAATGTGACATAAAGGCAGTCTTGACACCACAGAACTCTGCAACCACTACAAATCAGGGTCCTCTTCACCCCACCCCCAGGAGAGCTGTTATTTAAACTCTTCCCAGCACAACACTGGCAGCAACCAGACTGCTTCTCACACTTGCCCTGTGAAGTGAGACTCCATCCTTAGCAGATAGTTGCTTTTTCCTGATTGTTCTCCTCCCTGGCCTTGAGGGGCTGAGGACAGAAACAAATCAAGGTGGTGCCAGATACCTGTTTTAAGCTGCTCGGATAGTAGAAGCTATGAGAGTTCCAAGTATGTGTCGCCGTGTTCTTCACATGCACTTCCTGCCCCTTTTGCAACTGTTGGTGCTAAAAACAAACAACAAACTAGTGACCATCTTTTCAGCTTGCCAGTTTTTGTATACTTTCCACACAGGATTTAATGAATGTTGTAGTCTTGCTATCAAGTAGGTTTTGTTTCTTTGAAGCATTTACCACATTGTCATACCTGAAGATTTTGTGTGTGTGATTGTGGTGTGTGTGTGTGTGTGTGTGTGTGTGTGTGTGTGTGTGTGTGAGGATCCCCCTAAAGCCAGTCTTCTGATTTACGGAGATGTTGATCTCCAAGAGCCGCATCAGCCCTGCCATAGGCTGCAGATCTAACTCTGCCCACGTGTTTTTCTGACACTGGCTTTCCCATTACTATCTTCTGGGCCCTGTTTTTGACACTCCTGTTGTTTTGTGTTATGCCCCCTATGCTGACAGCCTGCCTGCCCTCCATATACCAATCTCTGACATCTGCCTTTAGTATACTCAGGATCCCTTCACACATCCGCAGATTTCCATGGAAACCAAGACAAAGGGGAAGAAAAGACAGCTTTAGAGTCTCTCTGGTGTGGGATATGCTTTGTGTCCATTTTGCAGCGAGTCGTTTCCACCACATCCCCAGACAGGCCCCCACTGTAGGAGTCACCCCACCTCTCGTCAGTATGAAGCAGGTTCAGGCTTGCAGCCCTTTGCAAATTTCCTTTCACATGATTCTAACCATCAGGGAGCAGTTCATTGCTCTCAGGGGCAAGTAGCTTATTTAAGATTAAACTAAAGAAAGGAAAAAAAAAAGAGTGTGCAGGCTGATTTAGAGGAAGAGGGCTGGATCATAAGGCCTCTTGAATCTTGAAGTTCTGGGTCACCTCATCACGGATATCAAGAGATGCTTACTGAGCCACCACGCTGGATAGAATCTCTCCCCTTCTGAACTTGACCACTATGTAGCATGGCCTCCTCCGCTTCACTCTTCATATTTACTGTCTAGTATTGTTTGGTGTCTTGGGTGTGTGTCCCATTCCCCAACTAGACTGTGAGCTCCTCAATGGCGAGTGTTTTGTAGCTCTTCAGGTCTCCTTCGGGACCTAGGACGGTGCCTCGCACAGAGCGGATTAATTATCAGTGTTGATTAATTGTGTCTAAAACTGTGTTTAGTCTAAGTAGAATGAGAAGTTGCTATATAGAAAAGGAGTACCCTCTCATTGGAAGGGTACAAGCAGAGGCTAGATAGCCACTTACCTGCGACACTTTTAGAAGGAAATAATGCATCGGATGGAAGGTCGAGGTAGATGACTAAAGTCTTTCCACCCCAAGATTCTGTGATTCCATGAAGTGTTGCTATTGCTGCCACTGAGTCTAATGATGGAAAATGGGTTGTTGCTTCAGAGACAAATGACTATCTAGAAGCCACGTGACTTTCCTGTTTGCTTGAGGAACAAATGGTCCCCGGGTTGGGTGGGCCTTTAAGTTGTATAGCTCTCTGGCAGTGTACTTTATTCTCCAAGACAAGTATAGAGTGTGTAAGACTGACATAACTTGACCACTATGTAGCATGGCCTCCTCCGCTTCACTCTTCATATTTACTGTCTAGTATTGTTTGGTGTCTTGGGTGTGTGTCCCATTCCCCAACTAGACTGTGAGCTCCTCAATGGCGAGTGTTTTGTAGCTCTTCAGGTCTCCTTCGGGACCTAGGACGGTGCCTCGCACAGAGCGGATTAATTATCAGTGTTGATTAATTGTGTCTAAAACTGTGTTTAGTCTAAGTAGAATGAGAAGTTGCTATATAGAAAAGGAGTACCCTCTCATTGGAAGGGTACAAGCAGAGGCTAGATAGCCACTTACCTGCGACACTTTTAGAAGGAAATAATGCATCGGATGGAAGGTCGAGGTAGATGACTAAAGTCTTTCCACCCCAAGATTCTGTGATTCCATGAAGTGTTGCTATTGCTGCCACTGAGTCTAATGATGGAAAATGGGTTGTTGCTTCAGAGACAAATGACTATCTAGAAGCCACGTGACTTTCCTGTTTGCTTGAGGAACAAATGGTCCCCGGGTTGGGTGGGCCTTTAAGTTGTATAGCTCTCTGGCAGTGTACTTTATTCTGACCACTATGTAGCGTGGCCTCCTCCGCTTCACTCTTCATATTTACTGTCTAGTATTGTTTGGTGTCTTGGGTGTGTGTCCCATTCCCCGACTAGACTGTGAGCTCCTCGGTGGCGAGTGTTTTGTAGCTCTTCAGGTTTTCTTCGGGACCTAGGACAGTGCCTCGCACAGAGCGGATTAATTATCGGTGTTGATTAATTGTGTCTAAAACTGTGTTTAATCTAAGTAGAATGAGAAGTTGCTATATAGAAAAGGAGTACCCTCTCATTGGAAGGGTACAAGCAGAGGCTAGATAGCCACTTACCTGCGACACTTTTAGAAGGAAATAATGCATCGGATGGAAGGTCGAGGTAGATGACTAAAGTCTTTCCACCCCAAGATTCTGTGATTCCATGAAGTGTTGCTATTGCTGCCACTGAGTCTAATGATGGAAAATGGGTTGTTGCTTCAGAGACAAATGACTATCTAGAAGCCACGTGACTTTCCTGTTTGCTTGAGGAACAAATGGTCCCCGGGTTGGGTGGGCCTTTAAGTTGTATAGCTCTCTGGCAGTGTACTTTATTCTCCAAGACAAGTATAGAGTGTGTAAGACTGACATTTTGTACCCACCGAGTTTTCACCCCTTTAAAGAAGTCTTCCCCTGAAGTGTAAGGAGAAGCAGATGGGGATGAGAAAATCTGCATATTTTACTATGCATTGCACATTTTACTTATTAGAATTTTTAGTTTGACACCTTGCATTTTTAAAAAGCTTCAAGATGCAAACAAAATGAAATTATTCATTGAAATATTTAAATCACCTTACACCAATTACATCAAAATATCAATAAAATCCAGCAGCCTGGAAGGTAGGTTCCCTTTGACTTTCAAAAAGAGGCTCTCCCCCTCAAAAAGGAAGAAGTGCTTGCTGAGAGGCAGTCAGGAAGGAAATGCATCCGTGATGAGGTCACATGGGAAGAGATGGCGGTGGGATGAGGGAAGTGATACACCAAGGCATTCTCCTGTGGAAAAAGGAGAGCCGAGAAGGGAGTTCAGGACCCAGGTACCCAGGTGCTTCTGCTGTCACCCCCTCTCTGCCTCCCTTTGCTGAGTGGATCATCCCCTCCTGGCCTTGCCCTCACTCCACAGAGAGCACATGAGGATTAACAAGCCACAGTGGGGAGCGTCACAGAACTGTGTAAAAGAGAGTGCGAGGGAAAATGGAGTGTGACTTTGCTTGTGAATCTTAGACATAGCATGCTTCTTACTTTAAAGGTAACTTTGATGATCAATATCAATTAACCAAGGCTTATAAGAGACTTTCAGAAACCACTGGAGTCCCAATCCCACGTCCCAGTGACATCTCTTAGACTTGTAACCTAAGGACTGGAAGAGATCTTTTAGCTCATCCACTTTGGCCTCCCATTTAACACTCAAATTCCCCATCCTAAGAAATGGTTGTGCCGTGTGCAGCCAAGCCCAGTGGAAGGAGCAGGGCTTCCGGAATCCGACAAACCTAGAGCAGATCCTAGCTCTTCCACCCGTTGTCTCTTTGACCCAGAACAAATTACCCAGTGTCACCATGCTTTCATTTTCTCATTTGAAATATTTAAATCACCTTACACCAATTACATCAAAATATCAATAAAATCCAGCAGCCTGGAAGGTAGGTTCCCTTTGACTTTCAAAAAGAGGCCCTCCTCCTCAAAAAGGAAGAAGTGCTTGCTGAGAGGCGGTCAGGAAGGAAATGCATCCATGATGAGGTCACGTGGGGAGAGATGGCGGTGGGATGAGGGAAGTGATACACCAAGGCATTCTCCTGTGGAAAAAGGAGAGCCGAGAAGGGAGTTCAGGACCCAGGTACCCAGGTGCTTCTGCTGTCACCCCCTCTCTGCCTCCCTTTGCTGAGTGGATCATCCCCTCCTGGCCTTGCCCTCACTCCACAGAGAGCACATGAGGATTAACAAGCCACAGTGGGGAGCGTCACAGAACTGTGTAAAAGAGAGTGCGAGGGAAAATGGAGTGTGACTTTGCTTGTGAATCTTAGACATAGCATGCTTCTTACTTTAAAGGTAACTTTGATGATCAATATCAATTAACCAAGGCTTATAGGAGACTTTCAGAAACCACTGGAGTCCCAATCCCGCGTCCCAGTGACATCTCTTAGACTTGTAACCTGAGGACTGGAAGAGATCTTTTAGCTCATCCACTTTGGCCTCCCATTTAACACTCAAATTCCCCATCCTAAGAAATGGTTGTGCCGTGTGCAGCCAAGCCCAGTGGAAGGAGCAGGGCTTCCGGAATCCGACAAACCTAGAGCAGATCCTAGCTCTTCCACCCGTTGTCTCTTTGACCCAGAACAAATTACCCAGTGTCACCATGCTTTCATTTTCTCATCTGCACACCATGAACAATACCAACATTGCAGAGTTGTGAGAATTAGAAATGACATTGTTAAAAGATGCTAGCCAACCACAAGGAAGAGTTGAGTCACAAGCCTTAGATTCTGTCCACACGAAAGAAGCCTGGGACTGTGTCCATAGCTCCTTTGACCATTCTGATGCCCTACAAATACATTTCACAGTCTTTCCTGCTCTTTACCATCCTACATGGGAATATGAGCACTACTAGCTCTGTGAGGAAACCTGCGTCATAAAAACTATGTTGTCAGATATTGAATTGAAAAGTTGCCTCTATGATTGTAGTATACTTGATTGCATAAGTAGAGGTGTGGAGAGGAGTAATCGGGTATGAAACAGGAAATAAAGTGGGAAATGGTAAAAGGGGCCAGAACCTGTGGAGCTCCATTGGCCATTGTAAGGATTTTGAGTTTTATTACCAGTAATAATGAGTTCATTAAAGCATATTAAGCACATGACCTGATTCATGGGTTTTAGAAGCTCGTTCCTGACTTCTCTGTGGAGAATTGACTGTAGAGTGGAAACAGGAAGGGCATCTAGGTTATTGCCTTGCAATCATGGCTACAACTAATAAAATGGCAGGGATGGAGGGAAATAGACAGGTTTGAGATATAGTTTGAAAGTAGAGTTTGAAAGACCTCCCGTGGAAACAGCAGAGGCTTGCTGATGGATTGGCTATGAGAGAAAGTGAGGCAAGAAGGATGACTCCTAGGTTTTTTATTTAAGAGGATGGTTGGTGGTGCTATTTGCTGAGATGAAGAAAAGTGGAGGAGGAATGAATTTGGCGGGGGTCGAGGGGGAAGGTCATGAGTTTTGTTTGGATGAGTTAAGTTTGAAACCAGACATCTGAGTGGATTTGCCAAGTGTGTTGGACAGACTAATTCGGTACTCAGGGCTGAAGATATAAGTTGGGCAGTCATCAGCATATAGGTGGCATTTTTAGCCAAAGGACTAAATAAGTTCACTTAGGGGAAAAAATTAGTTAATTTTTTAATTTAAATTTTAAGAAGTTTTAAATTTTAAAAATTGTTAGAAAAAAAGAAGTGGGAGAAATAAACCACAGAGCACAGTGACATTTAAAAGCTCAGCAGAGGAAGAAGAGGCAGAAGAAGAGACTGAGAGAGAAGCTGAGAAAGTGTGATGTTATGGGAGCCAAGAGAAGAAAGTGTTCCAGGAAAGAGAGTTGTCAACGTGGGTTGGCTTGAATGCAACTTGAGTCATAAAGTAAGCTGAGGACAGAGGCATACACTACAGGATTTGGTGGGGCTAGTTGGTGACCTTGAAAATACAATATGCTGTGGTTCTCAACCTTCCTAATGCCGCGACCCTTTAATACAGTTCCTCATGTTGTGGTGACCCCCAACCATAAAATTATTTTCGTTGCTACTTCATAACTGTAATTTTGCTACTGTTATGAATCGTCATGTAAATATCTGATATGCAGGATGTATTTTCATTGTTCGTGACCCACAGGTTGAGAACTCCACTAAGTGGAATGATGGAGTTAGATGTCGGAATGGGATGGTTGAGAAGGAACAGGAGTTGATAAATTGATGACAGGGAGGTTTTGCTGAAAAGGAGAACAGAGAAATGGAGAGGTAGCTAGAGAGGATGCCAATTTAAGGTTTTGTTTTATTTCATTGTGTTTTAAATAGAAAAGTCTGATGCATATTTAAATGCCAGTGGGAGTAAAGTAGGAGAGAGAGAGAGAGAGAGAGAGAGAGAGAGAGAGAGAGAAGTAGATGATGCAGGGAAGAAAGTAGACAAAGGCAGGATCAGAGTCCTTGAGAAAAGAGACCCAGAGCTCAGTGGAAGCCATGGCCTCAGAAAGGCCTCCATGGAAACAGCAGGCAGTAATGGAATGTGGGAAATCAGTGGGTTTGGTGATGGCAAGGTGAGTGACCCTGTCAGCTTACTTACATTTTCTCATGAACTATGGCTTCAGGTCATCTTTTGAGGATGAGCGAGGACTTCTGAATCCTGAGTCCAAGTGCACTATGTCTTTTACTTACAGTTTGGCACACTTGGAAAGAATGAAAATGACAACCCCTTTTGTATAACATTTTAAAGAGCTATAAATGATAAAGCAATTCATGTTTATTCTTTCATTTGATATTTTATCCTGCCTTAGTCAAGTTCCCAACAGAGAATAGAATTCGCATGGTTTGTTTAATTGAAGACACATAGATGAAGGAGCTATTTACAGAGATAAAGTAGAATTAACAGATGTTGCGCCCAGAGACTATCAACAGTCACAAGTCATTGCTACCCTCAGGACCACAGGGCCAAGGGCCAAGGAGATGAGCAGGGTTAGATCCCAGGGGAAGCAGAAGTCACGAGGGGCCAACCAGTGGGATGGTTCATGGGAGAGACCTGCAGCTCCTTTCAGGAAAGTGGTGCAGAGCAGAGAAGGGAGGGCAAAGACATGGCCTGACTTCTCTTCTCCCTTCTCTTGCTGATGCTTCCTCATGGCTGAGCACAGCTGGAAGCTAGCTGGCACTGGTGATGCAGTCCATGGTGAAGGACAGAGAGCAGGTCTGGCATCAAAAGACCAGCATAGTCCCTAGTACTTCATGCCATCACTATTGAAAAGATTTTGAAAAGCCCTCCAAGAGAAATCTTTATACCCAATGCCAGTGTATAGAATGCATCTTATTATTTGATATCAGCTGAGCTTTGGAAAACCTAGCTAACCAAGCTTTTGGATACTTGTAACTCACCCATAATCTCCAAATGTAATATGTATAGAATGCATCTTATTATTTGACATCAGCTGGGCTTTGAAAAACCTAGCTAACCAAGCTTTTGGATATAAAGCATCATGGATACTTGTAACTCACCCATAATCTCCAAATGTAATGTTTCCCCATAGTCTTCCTCCTTTATTGTCATGCAGAGGCAGCCTGCCCATAAAACTAGGGGAGCTTTTTTCAGAGCTCCTCCACGCCATGGGAGAGCCCTCGACATGTATTCAGATGATCATGTTTTGGCCAAGTTGCAAAAGTAAGGCATTTTAACTGAAATCTATTAACACTATACTTTTTTGACTGTGGCCCTAGAAAGGACCCGCCATCATATGCACTTTGGGCCCCACAAAACCTGGATCTGCTTCTGCTTTCGGGTGCACTGGTGCAAATTTTATCCCTTTTCCAAGATTCCACCACCTCCCAGTGGGTGGTTAACGGGCATCAAAATGGACATTTTGCGAAGGGGAGAATACGGCAGGAGGATAAGAAAAGCAAAGCAGGGAGGGAGTGTGGCACCAGAGGCAGTGGGAGAAAAGCAGTGTGCCTGGAGACGCCCGTTGGGCCCGCACCATCGTGTAATGGAGGGTGGTCGGGGCTGGTTTCTCTCTGGGGCCTCGCTCAGATGCTGCTCTCTATGTTTCAGATGCAGATGGAAACCTGTGTCGAAGTAACCAACTGCTGCAAGTCATGCTGACCATGCATCGAGTTATCATTTCCTCTGCGGAACTGCTCCAAAAAGTGATCGCCCTATATCCTTTCAGCAGACCCGCTGGTAGTCCCCAGAAGGAGTGCTCAAGAGTAGCTGGAAATCAGAAGTATGCTTTTATTTTTATTGGTTTGGAATAATCCTGAGTGGTAAATAGATTCACATGTCACACGTCCTTTCAGGGACATGGTGTGTGTGTGTGTGTGTGTGTGTGTGTGTGTGTGTGTACATGTGTATGTGTACCTTCAGTTGGGCAGGGCAATGCTATTGATGCTGATTACTCTGGGAAGTAGTCAAAGAAATCAGCATGCAAACAGTCCTCTCTGGCTAGTGACAATACTTTTCTTGTCGATTCATCCAACTTCACAGTTGCCTGTGCAGATTGACAAGGGTGCAAGCATGACTCAAGTGATGACATGCATTCAGTAACCAACGCTGCAAGTCATGCTGACCATGCACCGAGTTATCATTTCCTCTGCGGAACTGCTCCAAAAAGTGATCGCCCTATATCCTTTCAGCAGACCCACTGGCAGTCCCCAGTAGGAGTGCTCAAGAGTAGCTGGAAATCGGAAGTATGCTTTAATTTTGATTGGTTTGGAATGATCCTGAGTGGTAAATGGGTTCACATTGTCACACGTCCTTTCAAGGGCATGGTGTGTGTGTGTGTGTGTGTGTGTGTGTGTGTGTACATATATGTGTATGTGTACCTTCAGTTGGGCAGGGCGATGCTATTGATGCTGATTACTCTGGGAAGTAGACAAAGAAATCAGCATGCAAACAGTCCTCTCTGGCTAGTAACAATACTTTTCTTGTCGATTCATCCAACTTCACAGTTGCCTGTGCAGATTGACAAGGGTGCAAGCATGACTCAAGTGATGACATGCATTCTGGCTTTCCTGACCAATTCTGGAACCTTCCCCAGGTTCTGGCCAAGGCTTCCTGGTGCCGCAGCAACTGGAGTCTGCTGGTGCCTTTTGCTGCAGGCAGCAAACCCAGCTGGACTGTAACCTTCTTGTGGGGTGTGAACCGAGTAGGGTGGGGAATTGCCTGCCCTCTCCCTCTCGCTGATGGCACTGTAAGCTGTGGCCTCCAAAGAGAACCTGTGGGTGGGGTGAGACTGTTTAGCGCCCGAAGCCCAGGTCCCCAGCTCTGAGTCATGACTTGCAGCTCTTCTCATCTTCACCACCTCTCCCGACCCTACCTTTTCATCTTATGACAGGCGCGCGTGCACATACACACACGGGCACGCACACACACACACACACACACACACACACACACCCATACCCATCAGGACCAAATCTCTTTTCTAAACCCACTTATATATCTTTTTTAAAAAACAATTCTTTATTTTTGAAAGTATTACGTATGTCCCCCTTGTTCCCCATTGAACCCCTCCAGCCCACCCCCACTCCACTTATATATCTTTACCTCCCCTCTCAAAGGAGGTGTCTCCAGTGCCTTCCAAGGGCGGGGCATTGGGAGGGGTTCACGTCATAAGAGGTGCAGGTAATAAGTAGTGTCTCGTCTGCAGAGAATTTTAAAACCATAATAAAACCAACTCAGAGTTGGTCTGCTTTTTATTAACTCCATGTACCAGCAATTCTAAACAGTGCCAGGGATGAAGTATTTCTCACTGGGAAAATTGTTTGTTGGTCTAAGGACTACATCGTACCTGGGATGCCCACCCACACAGCGAATGGACGCCTCTCCCTTCCCGCCTTGCCTGCCCCTGCTCACAGGATCTACCCCATCAGTACCTTCCCGCTCCTGCACTCTTAAACTGCCTCGTCAGTGGCACCTGCCCCTCAGCCTAAAACACATCGAAATGCCTCCAACCTAAAAATAAACTCTCAGCCCTGCCTCCCCTTCATTCCATTGTTAGGGTTAGAAATTTGATGCACAAACTTCTTAAAATAGTCTGCACCCACTATCTCCAATCTCTCAGCTCCCTCCCACTCCTAATTCAACCGTGGCCCCCACCCCTGCGCTCGAACTTTCCTCTGATGTCACCAGCAACGTCCCAATGGCTTTTTTCCATCCTAGTTTAGGGTGACCTCCCAGAAGCCCTGGGCACTGCTGACACGCCTCCCTCTCCAAACCCGCCCTCCAGGGCTCCGGAATGCACCTTCCCGGCTCTCCTTCCTCCCAGCACCCCTCCAGCTTCCCACCCAGCACCTTCTCTGAGGGCCTCTGAACTCCCGGGTAGCATCCTCTTGTGCTCTCACTCCTGTTCCTTCCCTGGGCGGCGTCTTACCGGGATTTTCACCACCATTCCTCTGTGTTGATGACTTTCGAGTCTGTATTTCTCTAACCCAAGCCATTTCTTTAAAAAGTTTGGACTAGTTAAGACATCAATTTTAATATGTTCAAAACTTAACTCACCACCCTCTCTCCCCAACTACCACCCCGTTAACTCTGCTTTGACACCTGTATTTTCATTTTCAGTTTCAGTTAATGGTGTCATCACCCGCTCAGTGGCCTAAACCACATCAGAAGCACCCTGCACTCCTTCCTGCCTCTCACCTCCTTCCGGCCGTCACCCAATCCCAGGGTTTTGACTTCAGAAATGACTCTCATCTGGTCTCTCCTCTGCATTTCCATGCCATGGCCGGCCATAGTCCCAGGGTCTTCTCACCTATGTGCCTTCTACCCCCTCCCCCCCACCATTCGTTGTCATCCTCTGAAGTTACTTTCCTGAGAAGTGGGGTAACCTTTGCTTCAGAGCCTCTGCCCACTAGGGGAGGTGACATCAGACCCCTCGGTTGCCAGGAGACGGCCCTCCAGGGTCTGACCCAATTCAGTGTCTCTCCTGCTTTGTCCTGCAGCTCCCAGAAACCCTTTCCCGCCCAGCCAGTGTGGCTCAGCAGTTGAGCATGGATCCAGGAACCAAGAGGTCACTGGTTTGATTCCTGGTCAGGGCACATGCTCAGGTTGTGGGCTCCATCCCCAGTAGGGGTGTGCAGGAGGCAGCCAATCGATATTTCTCTCATCGATGTTTCTATCTCTCTCTCTCCCTTCCTCTCTCTTTTAAATAAAATAATAATAATTTTTTTTAAAGAAACCTTTTCCCCTCCACACTGAGCTTCTCAACGCCCCGACTGTCACGGGTCCTCACCCAGTTCCTGGGCCTCAAGGGCCTTTTCCTCGCTGCAAGCCTAGCAAATTCTTTCATGACCCTCAGTGAAATCTTTTCTGACCTTCCCACTCCCTCCCCCTTGGGAAATACATCTAGTGCTTTAAAATAGTGCCGTTGATGTGAAAACATATTTCATTCCCGTGACTCTTGTTTTGTATCACCTAGGTGGTCAGTGTCTCTCCCGTGTCTGCCTGGCTGTCATCTGCCTTGAGGGGCTTTTCATTCTGTTCTGTTAGCTAAATACATCGATCTGCCTAAGCTTTAGTTTGTAAGTTTTGAAATGTAATACCTGTATTCTCTGGTATTTATAGATGACATTTAAGGAAAACTCAAAACTTTTGTGTCTAGTTGCTGTAGTTTGAATTGTGTTAGTAATATGGAATTTTGCAAGGGTGCTGAAAAATTAATTAAATTACAAGTTACTTTAAGACAAGATAGGTATAGTTTTAACCTATGTACACACACCATATTGTAACTTAGCTATTTACGAATTGTCTACCCCAGGAAACTGTGTGTCCCCTCGAGGGCAGGAACCAAAGGCATATTTATCTTTGTTTCTCTAGAACTTAGCTAAGTGGCCATCTCATGGGAGGGCTCGATGAATGTTGCACTGTCGTGGATGCAAAACACTGAGATACTTTTTCTGTATCTGTCAGGACCTTAGGTGAGAAACCTGGGCTTTGCTCAAGTCTGGGGTCGGGGGAGGGATTCTAAGAAGGGAATATGAAGTAAGATTTCCCGTCATTGAAACCCAGGTTAAACATTGAAGGCAAAACTATTTTGTCTTCACAGTTCGTTTCCCTGTTCTGGCTTGGAGGTAATAGAATTGTTAATAAAATAAGCTCAGATGGCTTCTTGCTTTTCCATTGTTTAAAAAAAGAGAAAAAAAATTAAAACATGCTTTGAATAGTTCAGATGCCTGAAGAGCACAGTCAGAACTGCCCTGGTACTTCCCAGGCACAGGACTGGCCGCGAAGGGAAGGAAGTCAGGTTGGGCCTGAACTGTCAGCAACAGGGACGTTTACTAGGTCGCAGGCTCCCAAGCCTCTTGCTGCTGGCCTTGTCATCAGCACTGGCTTCCAGCTCCTCGAGTGAGAAAGCGGGTGCCCTGCCTCTGCTATGCATCGGGGCTCTGATGGCCTTGGGAGGCTCTGCCATCTTGCCTGGCATCCCGCATGCCCACAGCGGCTCAGCCCCTGACTGCAGGCCACTGGGTTTGCAGACGCTACCCGCCCCGCATTTGAAGAGGATAAGAAACCACCAGAGGAAGATAAACTCCACATAAAGGGCACTATGTTGATTTCTATGTCCATTTAGTTGTCTTAAAATAGATGGGTTTCTGTGCCTTCCTTACTAAAAAGGAAGAATAAAAATTTCAACAAGTTGGTCAAATAATTCAAATATAGAATCTAAGACATACCTATCTAAAATGTGCCTTATGCGTGAACCTCTTTGTGTTCAGGGGATGCATTTTCTTAGCGATGTGGCATTATGACATGTAAAGTCATCTCATTTCCACTCCTACCTTTTAGGCCCAAAGAAAGGCAGGTGTCAGAACCTGTTACTTCATGAAGTTTGCCAGTTGGCTGGGCTTATTTTAATTTTTATTTCATTTGTTGATGTGGGTGTAGTTTTGTTTTGGTGCCGTCAAAGACAGATTTTATATGCAGTAAATCTATTAAAATATGTTTTTAAAATTAATTTTGTTGAAAGTACAAATTTCACAACCATAGTTTTTCTTTAGGGACGCGGTTTTAGCTCACAAGTCGTATTCTTTCTGTAAGTCTCTCATGTTCCACCAAATCTTTTTAAGGGGCCTTGAAAATTTTTTGGTTAATTTGGAAAATGCTAATTAAATACTCCCGATGGTTTTTAACAATTATGAATTTTACACTTTAGTTTATTTTTAAAGATTTCAGAGGCTTCCCTGAATTCGAAATAATTTTTATAACTCTAGTAGATTAAAGTTATAAACAGGAAAGCTAATACTATCTTAAATGCTCCAAAGCAGTGGTTCTCAACCTTGGCTGCACATTAGAATCACCTGGGAATCTTTTTAAAATCCTGATTTCTGGGCCCCATCCTCCAGAAATTTTGTTTCTTTGTTATGGGGTGGGGCCACAACATTAGTAACAAAGAAACAGAATTTCCGGAGGATGAGGCCCAGAAATCAGGATTTTAAAAAGATTCCCAGGTGATTCTAATGTGCAGCCAAGGTTGAGAACCACTGCTCCAAAGCAATGCATAAACTTAATAAGGTTTCAATTTAAAACCACAATTAATTATATATTCCAAATTGGAGTTTCCATGCTACCATTCTAATATACTCTTAAACTTTACAGCCATATAAAATCTCAAAACGCACAGATGCCTTCCTAATAAAAACATCAATAATATGATTTTGACTGTCTTTACTTTGCTGTAGTTGACTCTTGAGTTTTGCAAGGGTTACAGTGTGCGCTCCCACTGAAAGAAGGCCGCTTCGGTCCTGGATATTTGAGATCTCTGCTGGCTTCTCCCTGGTTTCATCTCGGGGGCCCGGCTGCAGGTCACTGGGACCTGCATTGCAGTTATTATGGCACAGTTTTTCCATGAGAAAGAGGTCAGAGTCTTGCAGGGCACACAGACTACGCGGCCTGCTTGCTCATTCTGTTTGCGGAAGATGGTAGGGCCTGCCCAGGTTCATCACTGGATTGGATTTTGCATTTCTTTTAAGTGAATATTCTTTCCATCTAAGCTTTAGAGCAGCAACTTTCAACCGATGTGCTGCAAGAATTTTTAAAACATGCAATACCTGACTATTTAGTTAGGAGCTCTGACTTCTGTTTCCTTAGATTGTCAAACAAAAAAAATGACAACAGCCAACACAATAATTGTCCAGTGTGAATGAATTAAAACTATACCTCTTTATTTGTCAGATTGGCAAAAAATATATTTTTTGGTGTACTGCAGAATTTTAGTAATCAGTTAATGTGTACCATGAGATGAAAAATGTTGACAATCGCTGCTCTTCAACATGGGAACTTGATGGAATCTGCTATTCTTTCATATTCTTAGGATGGCACCATTTCATGGAATATTCCAGATGATATGGATCCTTAACATGTCTCTGATTGTATTTTGGCTTTATTCACATTATTCACATGGCTTTGTCCGACTTGCCATCCAACTTACAAGGTCAACCTACTAACATCCTCTAGGCATATATTATCATTTTGCTATTATTGTCATGACACTATATCTGAATATTTATTCCTTCCCCCTCTCCTCTAATTCACGGCACCAGTTGTTTATCAGTTACTAGAAGCATCGTAAAAGATGAGAAGGAGCTGCTCTCTTTAACTGGTCTCATTGGACTCCTGGTCTCCTGGTCCCGGGCAGGAGGTCATTGCCCCTCTGGCACTTCTTATAGTCACCTGCGCGGGGCTTTCCCTGCCATGGACTTCCTAGCTCTACTTCTGCAGAGGAGATGCGGTGGCCTCCTCCCACCGCCATTTCAGCGTGAGCTAGATAGTCCCCACGCCACCCTTGTAGATGATAATAACATACAGCCGCACACACCAAGTTGGTTTTTATCTATGGGGAGAGATAAGAATACATTTTCATTTGAAATTTATTTTGGGAGGGGGTTGGTTTTAGCAAACACTTCCACAGATGAGAAGCTGTTTGGTTGCTGTCGCAGAAGCTCCATTTGCCTTAACCACAGCCCACGTATAAGGACGCCTGGGCCAAGAAGTCACCAGGGCTGTGCCTGAAGATCTGCTACTTCGTAAGGTGAGGTTTCTGCATGCATGTGGGTCTGTGTGGCCTGGGGTGACACGAAAGACTGAAGCAAGGTGATCTAGTTCTTCCTCATGCCCCTGCCTTCCCCTTCCTGACGTCTTTCTGTGGATCACCTCCAGGCAGCCTGGAAGGGCAGTCGGTACTGGAAATGGAGCACAGCTCGTTTTTCCTGGTGTGCCTGAGCTTAATGTTTTATACCAAGGCTTTCCTCAGTCCTACAGTATTTTGGTATCAAACGACATGGGAAGAGGTTATCTTGTTTGTTTTTAGTCTGAATCATAAAAGTAATATAGCTCATATTCGTGCATTTTGAAAATACAGAAAAGAATTTGACTATAGTAATAAGCACTCATATCCAACTACCTGTTTTGGCATTTTTCCTTTGTGTGTTTTCCCAAGCAGATTTTTTAATCATAGCTGAGATTAAAAAACATATAAAGTTTTCTATCCTATTGTTCTCACTTAACTTTAATATCATTGAAAATGTCTTTAGTCATGAAAAACTTTTGTAAGTATTATTTTTAATGGCTACATAATAGTCTGAGACCTGACTATTTACAGTGTAATTTACAGACACATGCCCATCTTGGGCCATCGGCTTGTCTGTAATTGTCTTATTTATGATTATCTCTGATGCGCATGGCTGTGCCTAGACCTGCCATGGCTATGAGACACCTTATCCTGTCCAAGCCTTCAACACGAGGAGGGGCAGAGAGCTGCAGACAGGCGGTCTTCTTCCCTCCCACTCCCCGGCCCCCACTCGTTATGCTCTATGTTAGGAATATATATTCCATGTTCCCAGGAATAGAGAAGGGCAAACCCACCTGTCTTTTTGTCAGTCCTCTTTGAGGGAAGAACCCGCTAAAGTGACCCTGGCCTTCGGTTCTGGCTTGTGTTCTAACCCCCGCCGTGCAGGTACTGGATAACGGAATTCTGGACCATGTTTAAAATGGATGCCAGCTTGACAAACACCATGGAGGAGTTTCAGGAACTGGTGAAGGCTAGTGGGGAGGAGTTACACTGCCGCCTGATCGACACAACTCAAATGTGAGTGCCAGGGTGTGGAGGCATCTCTGTTCCGCTGGCCCGGACGCCAGGCTGTGGCTGCGGCTCTGCCGCTGGGAGAGGCCCCTCGGATAGGCAGGTTCAAACCACCTCCCCAAGGTGAAAAGCTTGACATTTGACAAGTAAGCAGAGACGCCCCTGGTGATGAAGCTGTGGGTGACTAATACTCACGAGCAGGAACAATGTAAGACCCAGTCAAAAAGCAATCAGGTAGCAAGACAGTGACTAAAACGTGTCCAGGTTGTGAGAAACTGAAAGCACAGTGACTAAATGCACGCTAGACGGCAGCTAATGCTTGGAGGCCCCTGAACTTGAAAATGGGGGACTGCTGACAATGTATTGAACAGAGGGCGTCTAGCATGTGGAGTCTATGAAAGACACGTAGACTTCGGGAGCTGGGAGAGATCGCAGGGATATTTCCCATTACTTCTGGGATTTATTTATGAGGTCAACCCACTGTGGAAATATGGCAGGGGAGGGTGCACACATTGCATACTGAAATTTTCAGAGTGGCCACTTTATTTCACAATAGTGCAGATCCTTAGAATATAGAATTCTGGAACTGAAAGGAATTCTAGAGATCGTTTCATCCAAAATCCTAGGAAACAGACTCAGCAAGGTTGTCTGGCTCGTCTGGGGTCACACAGCATGCTAAGCTAGTGGCCGGACACAATCTCAGTGCACTGGGTCACAGCCGCGCAGAAATGTAAACGTCACATGTCATAGTCCCCAATAAATCAACTTGTCACTTTGGATTCCCTGTACCTCTACTTAGAATAATACAACTCAAAAGATAGAAGAGATTTTCAAGTAACAATTTCCTCATTTTAGAGATGCAGAACCTAGGCCCCAGGGCACTTCTCAAACCCTAATCTCCTTGTCCCAATATACAGCCTGTGTGACTTTCCTCTACCAATATTTCCCACAGTCTGCTCTTTAGGAATTAGTCAGTGAGATATAGCCTGACCAGGTATATGTGAGAAATAGTGAGTTAAACTTGCAAAGTTTGCAGTGCATCTCAGAGTCTGTAATATGCTCGTTGGACAAGGGCTGCAGAATTTGTAGCATCTCCCAAACTCATTTGACCAGAGAACCCTCTGAAGAGACAAGGTTCTCAGGAATAGCAGTCTGGGAAACACACATCTGCAACCTGCACCTCTCAAACGGCTTTTCCCCTTTGCTTCCTCACTGTAGGAAACACGCTGAATCAGAATACATGGGTTGGTTACAAGAAAATGGGGGGAGGGGGTTCTAGGCTCTCTCGGGGACATCAGCTGGGGAAGTGGGGGAAAATGCCAGCAGTCACTCAGTGTTCCTCCCCATGACCCCCTGCAGCACGACATCTCCTCGCCATGGTCCTCTGTACCCTCCCAGCATGAAAACTACCCTCCCACCTTGAGATTTCCAACCAGTTAGAGTCCCTGTGACCCTTATGAGGATGATGGGACACCGAGCAGGCATGGAGAGAGCAGGCGTGCCGGGACTGAAGACCAGGAAACTGGGGCCAGTGCTTGAACCCTATTTCCCACGGCCTTAAACACCTTTTCCCCAGTTCCCATGTGCATTCTAAAGGCTCACAGGAAACCAGCCAGGCTTCCTAGTTGCTGCCATAGAAAAAGTTGATTTGGGAAAACTCTGTTGATGCATTGTTTTGGCCAAGGAAAGTGAGCTAATGGTTCTTTGTATATTCTCATGCAAAACTGGACTGACTTGTATTCAAAAGCAATTTTGATGTATTCTTTTTCCCTATCTTCTCTCTTTCACGTTTACCCACAAAAGCAATGCCCGTGACTGGTCCAGGAAACTTACTCAAAGGATAAAATCGAACACCAGCAAGAAACGGAAAGTTTCCCTGCTCTTTGACCACCTGGAACCAGAAGAGCTGTCGGAGCACCTCACCTACCTGGAGTTTAAGTCCTTCCGGAGGATCTCCGTATGTACCCAAGGGGCAGGAGAAAGCTCCCCCAGGGCATTTCTGAACATAAGCAGAGAAATATAGCAGCCTGTCTACCTCCGAACCCCAGAGGCCCTCGGTGCTGGTGGGCCTTCCCGTTAGACTCTGTACCATCCAGAGAACCAGTGCTCTGAATTCCTGGGCGGTCTCTCCCCCTCCATCCTCCATGCCCACCCCACCCCCAAGAGACAATACAGTGGGCATACATGTATATGTGAGTGTGTACACACACACACACACACACACACACACACACACACACACACACACACTTTTTAACCCTGTGTCATTAGGTTGCCAGAAATTTTATTTTTTCATTTTCCTCCCCCCAAAATGGAGATATCCTCTAAGACTTTGAGTTCATTCTAGGGTAGGTCTGAATGGCTGTGGGACATGCCAAAATAAAGTCGATGCTACTGGTCCAGCCCAGAATATACCTAAATCCATGAAGTGGTGCTGACATGGCCCAGCCGTCACTGATGATTCTAGAGATAAACTTTGCTGATCCAAACTTGCTTCTTAAATCTCCATACATGATGCCAAAGATCACTGGTGCCACACGAGACATCTTGTCAACACGGCAGGTGCCAGCAGACCCTCACTGACCAATATACTTACCTGGGGAACGGCACCTTCACTCAGCCCTGCCCCTACCCCAAAATGGTCTTCAGCTTTGCTCTAAAAGTAGAGGCTGCCTAGTTGCTGGATTCGTTTCTTAGAGTGACCCGTGTTTCCCAGAGGGGATGGAAGCCCAGAGGGGTAGCTCAACAAGGTCACACAGCTTATTAGATTAAGAGCTGGGGCTAGAATTACATGCCTGTCTTGGTCACTCAGCACCAACTTATTGAGCCTGGTTCTATTTGTTGTTGTTTTTGGTGTGTTTCTTTTTTAATCCTCACCTAAGGATATTTTTTCTATTGATTTTTATAGAGAGGGGAGGGGAAGGGGAGAGACAGAGAGAAACATCCGAGAGAGAGAGAGAGAGAGAGAGAGAGATTGGTTGCCTCCCACACGCTCTCCAATCGGGACCAGAGATAGAGCCTGCAACCGAGGTACATGCCCTTGACCGGAAGCGAACCCAGGACGCTTCAGTCCATGGGCGACACTCTAACCACACTAGCCAAACCCACTAGGTAGAGCCTGGTTCTATTTGAAGAGTCCTGCAACCAGATGACAGAGGTTATTTCATCTTTCCTCCCATAATGTTGACATCTGTTTTCACACAGCAGTTTGCCCAGCCAGCCAGGAACCTCCCAGCTCCCTTTTGGAAATTAGTCTCCCAGCGGGACTCTGCACTGGCCCCAGCCCCCTCACGGCACCCCTGACAGAACCAGGGGACTTGCTGGGAGGCCCCATCTGGGGAGTTTCCATTTGGCGGTGCCTTCCCGTCACAGGAGGGACGCTGAAAGGAGCCATTCTCACACTGAAAATTTGCGCTGCTCTGGGGCCCAGCTGGCAGGAGCGGGAAACCCGTGCAGAACAGGGACGCTAAGCCCGTGCTCCCAAGGGCCGCAGTGCTGTTTGCAGAGCAGCACATCATTTGGAACCTTCCTGGCTTGAATGGTACAGTCCCTCCAGCAGTTTCCCCTCCGACATGGGACCAGAGGGAGCTGTCTCCCTGCTGTGAACTGATGGCATTTGATATTTCCTGTTTATTATAATACTTGGGGGGGGGGGGGAGATTACTGGGATAATTCTTTTAAAAAACAAGTAAATTTAGTGTTGTATTTATAGTGAGAGGAATATATAAATGAATTCACTGGAATGAGTCACGGGAATTTTCTGTTAGAACCAGTAAGATTTTTGCTCCGTGTGTGTCTCCTAAGGAGTAGTTTTGGTCCTACTCAGAGTTTTCGCCCTGTGAGTAAGCTCAGCACAGTGAAATAGGGCTCTGCTCACTTGCATTATTTTATTTAGGCTGTGTTTCTCATCCGTGTATTCCTAGTCAGGCGGGACTAACATATACTGAAGTAACCCCCAGCTCCTCTCCCACAATCCCAGTGGCTCGACAAAGCGAAAGTGTCTTTCACTCACACGACATATGTAACATGGGTCGCACAGGGATGCAGATGTGGAAGGCTTCACCTTTACACAGCTTCTGCAGCTGTGGGCTGGCAGCAAGGCGGATCGCTCAGTGGCTCTTACACCTTTCCCTCAAAAGTCCCCTCACTTCCCCTCATGCTGCTGGCCGCACTGTGAACACATGGTGAGCAGTGCCAACTCGCCCAGAGGAGCACTGGAGCGGGCAGACGCCGCCTGCCTTTGGGTGTCCTATTGAGCAGGACTGTTTGGGACAAGGACACGATAGCTACAGTCACCACCTCTACAGCGGTCTTCTGGCGCATCTGCTTCACATATGCTGTTTGATTGTCAACCAGTCAGTACTATTGTCCAGCTGGGAAACTATGGTCATGGAATTAGCTAACCAGGTTTCATGTACCCAACTCACTTGGCCTCTGTTCAAGTTCAAATTAAATTCAGGCAGGTTTGTTTCAGCATGAAGGTAGTAATTACCCTATTAGCACCACCTCACATTGATGTAGCACTCGGAAAAGTTAAAGTTGTTTTATACCTTATCATGTTTAATCTTCATGACAATTTCATGTGCTAGATAGAGCAGATGTTATCATCCCACTCTTAAGGTAAGAAAACAGCTGGCGGAGAGGGAGAGAGGTAGGAGAGAGGATGGAGAGGGAGGAGTAAGTCTTGTGAATTCCTTTTTTCCCCTTAACTTCAGCAGCAGAGGTCGGATTAGTCCTGAGATTTTTCTTCTATTCTTTAGAATTTGGAAGTACCAATATCTACCCAAATACAGTATTTGAATTAACTCATGTGTTGGATGAACTAGTCCACATCCATGTAAGCCTAATGACTTTTGGTATAGAGACCATGCTGTGGGTAGATTTCCTCCCCACCATTTTTGTCAGCCAAGTAGAGGACATACAGGAGAGGTGGGCTCCTGGGTCCCACAGCAGGTTCGAGCCATCAACTGAACAGAGGCGACATGCCCCTCAGATGCCTCAACACCAGAGCAGCGTCCTGATGCGGTCCTTTCCCCGCAGTTCTCCGACTACCAGAATTACGCGGTGAACAGCTGTGTGAAGGAGAACCCCACCATGGAGCGGTCCATCGCCCTGTGCAACGGCATCTCCCAGTGGGTGCAGCTGATGGTGCTCAGCCGCCCCACCCCGCAGCTCCGAGCTGAGGTCTTCATTAAGTTCATCCAGGTGGCTCAGGTGAGTGGCGGAGTCAGAGTGTGGCCCGGGCTGAGATGAAGTTTCCCCTCCTGAGCCACAGTGGGGTTAGTGTCCTTCAACTGTCCTGAGGTCTAGGTATGGCAACTTCTCTGGTTCCCACACAAGGGCACTATGGAGAGGACCATCTCAGGGCTCGGGATACAGTTTTAGATGTTTAGATATTTAACATTTCTTAGAAGGTGCTTCCCAGCCTCCATGGTCTTCTCAAATCTGGCCCCCATGACAAAGGAAAGGGCAAGTCCAAGTTTTCCTGGGGCTGGAGTTGTCTTGGGTCCTTAAGCCCACACTGTTAAATGTCTAAGCTGAGTGTTCGAAGGGCAGCATATAAGTATTTGGTAAGAGGAACCGGTACACTAAGTCCTCACTTAATGCCGTCAATAGGTACTATGATGTATAATGAAACCAGTTTTAATAGATTGACATAAATAAATTGATTTAATAAGCTAATTGACATGGCACTTCATCAACATAATAATGAAGTGACGTTGACTGAAATGGTGCTATTCAAGGACCTACAGTTCTGTGAACACGTATTTGAAATTCCCCAGAGATTCTAGCTTCGTTGTCCCAATTACTGACCAATATAGGCACTGGCACTTTGTCCTAAGAAATAAAACAGGTTTTAGATGTTTTAATTCAGTGCGAAAGATATATAGGATTATGCTAATTTGTCCAGTACTAGATGGTGCAGTGTATCTCAAAGTTTGGTACACGGACTGCCTGCTCTGGTATTAACTAATGGGATATTAAAAGCACAGATCCCTAAGCTCAACCCCAGATCCAGGCAATCAGAACATCTGGACTTGGGTCCAGAAATCTTTGTGCTAACAAACCAGTACTTTGGGTGGTTCTTAGAAACCACGGATCCAGGTGGTCCAGGACCAGCACAAAGGGAGGGAGACATGACGCCTTGCCAGACTTGGGACCTCCTGGTCTGGATTAAGCCTCGGGGGAGAAAGGAACAGGAAATTTCAGCACCTGGTTGCTAGTGCTCGACAATGTAAGGAAGATGAGGCCCAGAGACGAGGGCGGCCTCTGAGCTCACATGTAACAGGCATGTTCAGTGACTGTCTCACCTGTTTTGTGTCACAGAAGCTCCACCAACTACAGAACTTCAATACTTTGATGGCTGTGATAGGCGGCCTGTGTCACAGCTCCATCTCCAGGCTCAAGGAGACAAGCTCACACGTCCCCCACGAAATCAACAAGGTCAGTGCTACTGTCTCTTCTGAAGCCTCAGCACATTCCTGGGACAGCGCCCTTTCCTCCTTCAGGGGGTAACCCAGGAAGCATCTGCCAACCACACCATCCCATCAACCGGGCAAAATACCAAGGAGGCAAACCCCAAGGAAACCCACGGAGACTGTGACTCAGTCTCCCTGTCGCTGCCTATGTCCCTGCTGGTCAGGTGAAATATGTGCCTCCTTCCCATGCTTATATGCCACTGAATGTTCATTTTGTTGATAAGCCTCACCAGAGGATTTTTTCCATTGATTTTTAGAGAGAGTGGGAGGGGGAGAAACATCAATGTGAGAGACATCCTGATTGGGTGCCTCCTGCACATGCCCAACCAGGGCTGGAATCAAACCCAGGACCCTTCAGTCTGAGAGCCGACACTATCCACTGAGCCAAACCGGCTAGGACTCTGTTATTGTCTTTAATACTGACTCCCTTACCCAGAATATTTTCCCCAAAGGACCAGTGGTTCCGTCTGCATGTCAAGTACACATATGGGGGCACATTGAAACCCTGGCTCTCCAGATCCCTTGGAGTGACACTCTGGATAGTTGAATTTTTCCAGATAATTGGAAATGAGCTTTTCAGGTGCCATTGTGTAATAGTGTTCATTGAGGAATATTGTTCTCAAGTATCCAATGCATTTTCCTGTATTCTTAGATTTTACAGGGTCCATGTTAATCCTTCATAAGGCTGTTATAAATGTAAGTCACGATGGTATCCCGAAGGCATCAGTGCAGCTGTGTGGTGTGAATTAGATAATGACTGCGCTTTGAGCATTTTCACCTATTTAAGACCAACCCTCCCTTCCTAAGCCCAAACCCCACTCCTCCCAAGCTGGTTCGGAGACTCTCTTCTTAGGGAGAGGCATCTGTGCCTCATGGCCTCATCTGCTTTCCCAGGTGTTCAGCCTCCTTTTGGGGGTCTCCAGTTAATCACCCCTGCTCTCAACGCTTGGCTGTGAGGACGCTGACTCAACCCCTACCCATGGTCTGGTCACCTCATAATTCCCTAAGAGTTCTGCTGAGACCAGCCCATGTCTGAGGTGACAGAGGAAAGCCACAGAGACTAACATGCCTTCGTGTCATTTCATTTATAAGATACAAGCTCGCTCCTCTTCAGCTCGGGGTCCCCACACCAGTGCTTCCTGCCTGTAGCTGCTGGCCCCTCAGGATGGTCTGCATAATCAGTTAAGTCCAGCTTAAAGCAAGTGTCCCCCAGGTGTTTATTTCACCTTCCAAGGAGAACATAAATATATTATTTTGCTGTTAGTCTGTTAGTCTCTCATCTGTGAGCACCTTCCCTACTCACACGCCCCTGCACTGTTTGCTAGAGACGTGTGAGGGAGAGCTGCCAGCTCAGTTGCTGACGGAGGCTAATCCAGAACCCCAGGCTCTTCACTGGAGGAAAATGGTACTACTTAGGCCACAATTTTATTAAAAGAATCTGTGGCACAGTGTTTAAAAAGGTCGTTTTCTGTTGTAACATGGTTGGCAGACAGTCTTTACTTCCCGTCTTTGCTTCTGAGAAAGCTGGTCAGCACAAGTGGGGAACGGGGTTCTGTGAACGGCTGGCTGACCTGCGCCAGGCGTGTCAGAAAAGAACCCCAGGCCGGCTGCTGCCTTTTGTGCTGGTGAGCGGCCCTGCCCCTTCCAGGGCGAGGGAGGGGTGGGTCCTCGGCCTCATCCTCTGCCTGTCCTTTCCTGGGAATTGGTCTGGTCTATTCAGTCTGTCCGGGTCAGAGTTTCAGTGGGCAGATGGAATGTCACCTGCTTCCTAGACAAAGGCCCGTGTTGAGAGTCACTGAGAGGAGGCCCAGAGCGCAGCAGGAAGAGTAAACTGTGCAGGAGACCGAGGCTCTGGCGCTCTCCCCCGGCCAGCAGCACTGCGGCACGTCCAGGACCACATTCCAAATGTTAAACAATGTCCTTCTGCTCTAGGACTCGGAAGACACTGGGGAAAAGAAATGCGAGGCTTAGGGACAGAGGTCAGAGGGGCACATTAGTCTCTGTATACTCTTGTACCTTTTTAACTTTATATCAGGTGCTTATGTTTTTTTTAAAAGAAAAACTTTAGTGTAAAAGCAATAAATAAGACTTTATTTAAAGTTTTCCAGTTATGTTGCAGAATCAACTAAAGCACACCTGTGTTTGTAAATACTCTGAGCCTTTTGACATAAGCTGGAGTTTTAATTGGGGATCATGATCTGCACCTTTTAGATGAATCACCCCTTCCCCACAGATTAGGAGTGGGGTGCAGTCATGGTAGAGGCTGAAAGCAGACAAGGTGGCTACTGCAGACAATACAGCCTGCCTGGCAGGTGCAGTGATGGGGTCTCCTTTTCCGCTTTTTAGGTCCTGGGTGAGATGACTGAGCTGCTGTCCTCCTGCAGAAACTATGACAACTACCGGCGAGCCTATGGGGAGTGCACCCACTTCAAGATCCCCATCCTGGGGGTGCACCTCAAGGACCTCATCTCCCTGTATGAAGCCATGCCCGACTACCTAGAGGATGGGAAGGTGAACGTCCACAAGCTGCTGGCCCTTTACAATCATATCAACGAACTGGTCCAGCTGCAGGAGGTGGCCCCGCCCTTGGAGGCCAACAAGGACTTGGTGCACCTGCTGACGGTGAGGCTCGCCTGGGAGACGATGACCAAGCACTGTGTGTGCCAGGCATCACTCTCCGCACCTTACCAAACGTTAGTCCAGTTAATCCTCATACAAACTAGGACGTAGATACTGCTATTATTCTCTTTTTATGGATGGGGAAACGGAGGCACAAAGACACAATTTCCCGGAGGACCAGACATTAATAAGCAGCAGAGCTTGGACTCAGACCCAGGAGGTAGGACCCCGGCAGCTGTCCTCTAAAGCAGCATTGCCTTTCTGACTCCTGGAAATGTTCCCCTCTTCCTGCAAAAACAGTCAGCCCTCAAGCTCTCTGGGAGGAGCTGAGAGCAAAGCAGGATACAGGCTTGGTAAGAGATGGGGACTAAACAGGTTCACTGTTTGGATTCCTGTTCCTGGAGGTGTTCGAGCTAAGGAGAGGCAAACACTGGTGCAAGGACCAGGACTTGCACTTCAGGTGCAGGGGGAGGGCAGGTGAACTCCCTTCCAGCCCAGCGGTTCTGTAGCTCACCAGCGGTGTGACTGTGGGCACCTAACTCCAAATCCTGTTTCCTCCTCTGTAAATCAGGAGGATTATTCTGTGAGATGAATTCTAACTTCGAGTTCTAAAATTATACAATTTTTAATGTGTTTTTTTGGCAGAATGGAATAATTACAGCCTCTTCCTACCTCACAGGATGATTCCAATGGGGCCTGAGCTCTGCATCCAGCTAGTGTTCTAATCCTAGCCCTTTCTCTAATGGCCAGGTGGCCTTGGTCTTGGCCTTAGACATCATCTGTGGAAAGATGTACAGAATCCTATTAGGGGGATCACAAATCCTGTGATGAAAGCTGAATGTTCTTCCCAGAAAAAAATATACATAAGCCAAGTATTTTTGAGCTTTGCACCTCCTGAAGCTCATCCATGGACTATAGGATCAGAACAAGATTATTTGTAAGACCTCTGTCCTCTAAAATGTTCAAGCTCTAATAAATATGAAATTTATTAACTCTGAATATGGTTTAATTAATACCATTATTTAAACTGGGTTCTGGTGCAAGAACCAAATTTTAATAGTATCAGACCACACAAATTATCCTTTAAGATCATCTGTCTGTCTGCTTTGGGGAAGAACAAGTGAGGTATGGACCATTTGACCACACAGCACCTAAATTCTACATAAAGGCTTACAGATAAAACTGTCATTTAAATGAGGGCATCTTGAGACTTGTCCAAAATTTAAAAACATTTTAACAAAAAAGAATTAATGCTTGCCCCATTGCCCTACTGAGAATTTTAAAAACAAACTACTAAGAGCCTAGAAGAGTAAACCACCGGAGAGGAAGAAGCAAGAGAGAAAGAAATACAACATCCTAGCAGGTAACCCTGTTGTTTTGATCCACAGTTATCCCTCGATCTCTATTACACTGAGGATGAAATCTACGAGCTCTCCTATGCCCGGGAACCAAGGAACCACAGAGCCCCCGTGAGTTTTCCTATTACGATTCTTGCAGGTAACAGGATCGGCCTTTTAGTTCAATTTTATAAGAGTATTATGTGTCTCCTTTGTGCCCAAACCTGTGCGAGGCACAGAGAAAACTTCCACGTGTGTGAGGAACAGTTCCTGACCAAATAGTCCTCTTGAAGGGATAACTAATGTGTGAACAGTAAATAACCAAACACCGCAGAGCATCAGATTGCATGGGGGAGTTGGCCAGTGGTTTGCAGATTAGAGATGGGAGAGAATACTGTGGGACAGAGGGCCCTCGCCCTCCTATGTACTATAAAGTGGCCCATCAGTTTCCCTCCTGTGATTTGTTGATAAGAATGTGAGCCATATGCGCACTCTCAGAAGCTAACTTCGGAGGATTTCTAGCTTGGTAGACAGGAAAAGCCCCATCACTCTGCAGTCACCTGGGTCAGAAAGAGCAGTCTACTAAGTTTTTTGACCCACTGTGCAGAGAAGACCTCAAACAGCACAGAGCTAGCGCTACCCAGTCCAAACATACCAGGTTCTCTGGCCCCGCCTCTCCTACAGACAGGTTTAATTATTCATCTTCCCTCTGAATGACCAGCAACTCCCCACAGTGGTACTCTTCCCTTGAGTACCACTTCCCAAAACAAGTGGTACTCAAGGAAAGATTTGCCCCCACAGAAGAAATTCAGCTTACCTGTGGCTAAATTTCATTGTATCTATACAGAAGTGCAAGTTCTAGCTTCCTATTGTAATTAACAATGTTCACTGAAAATACCTGATTCCATTTTCAGAATCTTAGAAGGCATTTCAATGGAAAGGGTACCTTCTCCTGTTTTTAGAAGAGCTTTTAATTTGGACCAAGTCTTAAATACTTAGAATGGATTTCATCTCAGCTTGTCTATGCACCTTCCTGCCTTTTAGCTATTTTTCCTCCTCATCCTATCTCTATTAAGTAGCCAGTAGAGAACAGAGAGGAAATTTAAGTGATCCACTTTACTCTTTGTTGATAGCTTTGACAAAAGGTTTAGATGGAGATGATGTATGTGAGGAGCGTATTGTAAACAGTAAAACATGCTGCTTGTGTAAGCCACGATTACTGTTCTTTCAGTATGTGGGCTCTCTGCTCCCTGCCACAGGCATAGTTGGGGGTCATCTGCAGCCGGCAGGTGGTTGCAGCCTCAGGTAGTGGGAGAGGAAGGAGCTGTGGATTATACTGCATTATAGTCATGGGGATCTCTTTGTCTTATTTCATTTCAGCCACTAACACCTTCAAAGCCACCAGTAGTAGTGGACTGGGCCTCTGGAGTATCTCCCAAACCTGACCCAAAGACTATAAGCAAGCACGTCCAGCGGATGGTGGATGTAAGTACAGCTTTCACCAGACAAAAGCAAGACACTGCCTGGCTTCGTTTTGTAT
>NW_005370250.1:342536-362621 GCF_000412655.1 Myotis brandtii
GTGGGAAAAACAAGGTAAGAAACTGGAAACTCGTTCCTGTGTGAGCCCAGGGACAACTTACTCCTCACACTGTGGCTGCAGAACAGCTCAGTTACACTGGGCCAACACACTTTGGCCTTATGTGGGGGGAGGTGAGCCTCCTCTGACAGACCTAGCAGGAGAGAATAGATTTAAAGTTTCAGTTGATTTGGAGGCAAAAAGGTGTTGGAAAAGGTTTGAGTAAAAGGTAATGAGAATCTAAAACTGAAAATCTTGGCACTTGTTTGAGTGCACTGTGCTAAATGCTGAGGGGCAGTACATTAGGTTCATATTTCTACATTTATCCCTATGGACCATTCCAGCGTAACCACAGAAAAGTAACAGCCAGAGAGTGACAGGACGAGTAACTGAGGATTAAGAGGGGAGGGAGCCCTTCCAACTGCGCTATAGCTTCACAGAGGAAGTGCCGTCTGAGCTGAGCAAGGAAGGGCAGAGCGAGGGAGAACACCCCTGTGCGGCGAGCAGTACACTGGCCAGGGTGGCAGCATAACTGCTGTGCTAATGGATCAAAAGCCCCTGGCCACCCTCCAGAGGTGACCCACGCTTCTCTGCAGCAGCTTCACCAGCATTTCTTCATCCCCGCCCCTCAGAGGGGGAGGAGGAGAGGCTCCTACCAGCCGCCCCAGCCCCTTTGCCACTTGCCTAAAGGGTGATCACCAAAGAAACTCCTTTTTCACAGTCTGTCTTCAAGAACTATGATCATGACCAAGATGGATACATTTCTCAGGAAGAATTTGAAAAAATTGCTGCGAGTTTTCCGTTTTCCTTCTGTGTGATGGACAAAGACAGGTGAGAGTTTGTGAATGGGAATGTGGCTATGAGCCCTTTAGTAAAAGCAGTTTGTGTATCACTAAAAGAACTTCTAAACTTGGATGTGTCGCTGCTATGATTACTTAATGAATATTCGGGCTAAGAGAGCAATCATCAAATGATGCCTATCTGGCTTTGGATTGGACCATAAGTGATCATGAAGTCAGGTTAGTAATAGTCAACTATGAATTTTAAGAAGTTTAGTCTCCTTCTTGTTTTGTCCTTACAGATCATGAAAAACTAATATTTATTAATAATCAGCATATTTACTATTCACAAGGTTACATATGTTCTATCTTGGTTCTCTATATAAAACCAAATATATGGTTGGTGGGTTCAAGTTATGTATTATTACTGTCTGAAGTCAGAAACTGTAGCATAAGGTATCTCTCCCTATACACACAATTTCCATAATTTTTTAAAGTCCTGTAGATAGTGGTTAAATTAGTTGGGAAAACCTAGGTTAGCCAAAGAACAACTCCATAAAAGTGAGTAATGCTGTCTCCACTACTTATTACAAGCTATTCATGTATGATTAAAAGGACGGCTCATGGTGGTAATTACCAGGTAATACACAGTGTACTTCCACTCAAGGATGAAAAGGTGAATTTCCCCCTACCCCCCACATCCTGGTCTGTCGTTTGCTGGCAGGGAAGGCCTCATCAGCCGGGACGAGATCACGGCCTACTTCATGAGGGCCAGCTCCATCTACTCCAAGCTGGGCCTGGGCTTTCCTCACAACTTCCAAGAGACAACCTACCTGAAGCCTACTTTCTGTGACAACTGTGCTGGATTTGTAAGTTGTCCTTGGAGTGCTTCAGGGCTGAACTTGGGGAGGGGTACAAGACAGGTTAAATGACTAAGCTATGCACAGACCTCATAGCCCTTATCAGCTCATCCCAGCTTAGAGCCTAAGCAAACACCTAGAATAACCTAGTCCTCAAATGCATTTATGTGCATTCATCTTTTCCCATTCCTTCCTGATTTATTTTTCCCTCTGGTACGGGGCCTTGGATAAATAAGTATTAAATTTGGGATATATATATTTTTAAGTATTATATATTCATATGTTTCAAATGTTGTAAAAACATCCTCACCCCGCCCTACATCTGGGCTCTGCCCATCCTCTGTCCCGCCTCTGACCAAGTTTCCCCCAAACCCAGTCCCTGACCCCAGGGTTCTATAGATTTGTTAGTTTGGGATCCTGATATGATTCCACTTCTGGCCTAGAGAAGTCCTGGCTCATAAATCCTGTGAGCTTCTTGAGAACATCTGACTGATCAGCACAAACTCTCCCAGTTTTCAATTTAAGGTCAGAAGGGACAATACATAAGAGAGAAATGAGGTTTCCCTCCCTCTTGAGGTAGGAAGTAGAATGAAGGAAAATCAAGAGTGATGTCAATGCCTAGCCTCCTGCCAGATAGATGAGTGACATGTGGTGCATTCTGTCTCTTGTCTCATAGCTCTGGGGAGTGATCAAACAAGGATATCGATGTAAAGGTAAGGCTCAGCTTTGCGACTGCATTGTTTTCCCTGGTCTTAGGTATTTTCCTATAAAGACTGTTTGTTCATAGTAGTTGTCCATTCAGTCCACAACTTCTCAGCATAGCCTCATCCTCAGACTGGCTCCCCTAGAGGAGCCCTCGAGAGTGACTGCCACCATATAGAAGAGAGGGGTGCCTGGGTGACCAGTTATGCAGCTTCCCTTATAAGAGCCTCTCTCTGCCTTGGAAATACGGGTGGCTGCTAGGAGGTTATGCTCCCAGACAGCCCTGGAGAGGCAGATCCCCAGTGAAAGGCAAAGAATCACTTTTGGAACAGAAGTGATTACCAACGCCTTTGTCAGCTTTCCTCTGATGAGTAGACACCTCCCTGTGACTAGAAACATTCAGGAGTGAAGGAAAAGAGAGATTTTAATGAAAGGAAGGAAGGATAAGACCTAACAGCTGAGAGCCTCTAGAGCAGTGGTTCTCAACCTTGGCTGCACATTAGAATCACCTGGGAATCTTTTTAAAATCCTGATTTCTGGGCCTCATCCTCTGGAAAATCTGTTTCTTTGTTACTAATGTTGTGGCCCCACCACATAACAAAGAAACAGAATTTCCGGAGGATGAGGCCCAGAAATCAGGATTTTAAAAAGATTCCCAGGTGAGTCTAATGTGCAGCCAAGGTTGAGAACCACTGCTCTAGAGGGTCTCCCTAGAGTAGGCAGTATGTGAGGGATAACCAAGACACCACCTCTTCCCTCCGCGGCAACAGGTGCCGCTTCCTCACCTTGTGGTAAGGGCTACAACAGGACTGAGATCCAGGACTGACCAAGTGGGAATGCTGGGTTCACTAGGTGTCCTAGCTCCAGAAGAGAGGGCAGGCATATGTGACAAGAGGGCCCTAGAGAAGAAAGCGATGTGTGCTGAAAGACTTTCTGACTGGGGTGTCTTGTCCATAGACTGCGGGATGAACTGCCACAAACAATGCAAAGATCTGGTTGTGTTCGAGTGCAAGAAGCGAGCCAAGAACTCAGCAGCTCTCACAGACAATAGCACCGCTGTGGGGCCAACGTTCAACCTCTGCTCATTGGGAGCCAAAGACCTGCTCCATGGTAAGGAGGCATTGGGAACATCTATCTTGGAAAGTGAAATGGGAAGGATGAAGTTTTCAGGGAGGAAAGATTATCTTTATCCTTCTTTTCTTTTTGTAAATATATTTTAATTTATTTCAGAGAGGGAGAGAGATAGAAACATCACTGATTGGCTGCCTCCTGCACGCCCCACACTGGGGATCAAGTCCACAACCCTGGCATGTGCCCTGACCAGGAACCGAACCATGACCTCCTGGTTCATAGGTCGACGCTCAATCACTGAGCCATGCCATCCTTCTCTTTCTTAATAGAAACCAGCACGAATTCCATTATGGAAGACATGCCTGTATATTATGTGCCCTATATTTTAAGAGTTACATCATCTTTGGGAACAACTGCCACATAAAATGCAAATTTCATGCAGAAAATAACACAGAGGTCTGGGGTCTCAGCGTGAAGTCTGGAAAAAGGCTGTATCTTTTCATACTTACCTTACTCCTCCAAAAGAGACAGTGAAATTATTTTAGAGTAAATATAACAATTTATTCTGGTACTTGAATAACAGTGTAATTTTGAGATTTGGGTAAATATTTAATGTTAATTTAAATTATGTTCCCCTAGAGAAAAATACTAGATAGGATCCTTAAAAGTATTTCTAGTATTACAATTGTTGATTGGGATTACAAATGCTAAGTAGAAAACTCTCGTTGTCCAAAAGCCATTTTACTTTACCAATCCAATGTCTTAGCTGGAAAGTTTGCTAATAGAAAAGCATATTTTAAACTTACTGCTGAGTCTTTGCAAAGCAGTAAACATAGATGATCTGCTGCCTATCTTAAAGCCTACCCCCATCTCAAATTCATCCGCTCCTACTCTACATCTCCAGGAACTTACTTCTTTTGGTTAATACCTAGCTGGGTCCTGGATAAGGCTGTTGTTCGAAGAAGACAACCAGAATGACTCCTCTCTCCTTTTCTAATCAGTATCAAAGGGCGGCAATATATTTGCTAGAACTTCCCTATCACAGTTAAGCTGTGCCTATTGTACAAATTCACAAATAGGTGCCACAGAGAATTCCTAGCAGCTAATCAAGGCCATCTGTATCAGGACCAAAACCTGAGCGCTGACAGCTCCCAAATCCCAGGGTCTACTGAAGATATTTATGAAACATGACAGCCCTGAGGCAGGGGCTTCAATTTTCCCTCTAGCAACCTTTGTGCAAATAGAAAAAGATGCCCCTTCCTCAGGGTGAATGCAGCCTGATACCAGCAGCCACAGCTTGGCCAGCAAAGTCCCTGAGTTTCAGTCCCCTTCACCCCCCAAATTGGGTGCCTAAAAATGAGCCCATTTGGGGCCTATGGGTGTTTCTGAAACTAATGTATCAATCTGAGTCTCTGCTTTTCTGAACTAGAGCACCAACATGTCTCGTGTCTTCCTACAGCACCTGAGGATGGACCTTTTCCATTCCCTAATGGGGAGGCTGTGGAACAAAGTGAAGAAAGTAAAGATCGGACCATCATGCTCATGGGAGTGTCCTCACAGAAGATTTCTGTTCGGCTGAAGAGGACTGTCGCCCACAAGGCCACCCAGACCGAAGCACTGCATTGGATGGGCAGCGAGGGCCCTTCTGGTCCTTTTGCGCTATCTTCCCCAAGGAAGACAGCCCAGGACACTCTGTACGTGCTTCCTAGTCCTACGTCTCCATGCCCCAGCCCAGTCTTGGTCAGAAAGCGGGCTTTTGTAAAGTGGGAGAATAAAGACTCCTTCATGAAATCAAAGGAGGAACTCCGCCACCTCAGACTCCCAACTTACCAAGAGCTGGAACAGGTACCTTTTTCTTTGTTTTCAGACTCTGAGAGAAATGGGGCTAAACCAGGGAAGGGAGCATAAACTGAAGATTCAGTCCAGGTTGATTACTAGCAGATTAAAACAAGTAAAGAGATCCTGGCTTTCTCTCAAAGAAACGAGTGGGGGCACTGACTCACATTACATGACTACAACAGGATATATACAGGGCTCCCTATTGCCATAGACATGCCAGGGCCCAAACTGTTCACAGGAGGCTCCAAAACAACTCCTACTGACCAGTTTTACAATGCTGACCCCACACCCCTTTTCTAGATGGGACTTAAAGTGAACTTGCCTAAATCCTTCTTCCTTATAATTTTTACTCTATTCATCAGTGTTATGTTTGGGGACCTTCATGGTTGCCTAGGCATCTTCCTAAAAGAAGGTAGGTGATCAGTGTGCTACCAAAAAAAAAAAGTGTATTATAATTCACCAACTGAAAGACCTCCCTCTTAATGTAAATGAGGGAGATCATTTCTAACACATCAGGTAATGTGCTGAAGAGCTAAATCAATAGTAGTTGGCAAATGCATAGCTGAATATAATATACAGCAATATAATCTATAAAATGGTAAAAATTGTGCTACTGGAAGCTTCTTTTTTCTGTTAGGCTCACAATGTCTAATAAGGTACCTAATGGTGGCAAAAGGAGTTTGGGAATATGGTGCCAAAGATTTGAGAGAAGGGAATAAGGAGGTTAAAAAATAAAAAGGAAAGTAGGTGCCCTAACCGGTTTGGCTCAGTGGGTAGAGTGTCGGCCTGCAGACTGAAAGGTCCCGGGTTCGATTCCGGTCAAGGGCATGTACCTTGGTTGCGGGCACATTCCCGGTAGGGGAGTGTGCAGAAGGCAGCTGATCGATGTTCTCTCCCATCGAAGTTTCTAACTCTCTATCCCTCTCCCTTCCTCTCTGTAAAAAAAATCAATAAAATATATATTTTTTTTAAAAAAAAGGAAAGTAGGAGATAGAACAGGTAGTTTCCAAATACTCTTCTCTGTAGGGTCAATTACTAGCATACTTCTTTTTGTTCAGCATGCAAAGCTCACAGTGAGCTGGCTTACACAGACCTCTTGTTTATAGATCTAGTTTCTTACCAATGGCAGTTAAGTCAAGTCATTTTAGAGATCATTCACTTTATTACAGGGGAGGAATGCCTATCTGCCCTTTCCCCACCCCCCCCACCACCCCCGCCCCACAAGCATCAAGGTTGGCAATGTGTTTTTGGAGGTCTATCATTACAATAAAAAGCCAACATTCACCTAGATAGAATTCCTTACATAAGTCTATATAATACATAGTGAAGCTGTGTAAGATGGCCTCAGGATTCCCACCTTGTTCTCAGTGTTGTACCTTTCCTGTCAAACTCCAGGAACTGACTTAGAGGCACATTTAAAGAAACAAGTTAGCTGGCATGGCTCAGTGAACCAGGAGGTCACAGTTCGATTCCTGGTCAGGGCATATGCCCGGGTTGTGGGCTATCCCCAGTAGGGGGCATGCAGGAAGCAGCCAATCGATGATCCTCTCTAAAATCAACAAAAAATATTTTTTTAAAAAGGGAAGTAAGTTACATACATAATAAGAAGAAAATCTTGGTTTGGTGTCTTGAACAAAAAGATATAACATTAGGCCCTAACCGGTTTGGCTCAATGGATAGAGCGTCGGCCTGCGGACTCAAGGGTCCCAGGTTCAATTCCGGTCAAGGGCATGTACCTTGGT
The DNA here is from genome assembly GCF_000412655.1 of Myotis brandtii. Lineage (NCBI taxonomy): Eukaryota > Metazoa > Chordata > Mammalia > Chiroptera > Vespertilionidae > Myotis > Myotis brandtii. The sequence goes on from NW_005370250.1 coordinate 349,527, forward strand.
TGCGGGCACATACCAAGTGGGGAGTGTGCAGGAGGCAGCTGATCAATGTTTCTCTCTCATTGATGTTTCTAACTCTCTATCCCTCTCCCTTCCTCTCTGTGAAAAAATCAATAAAATATATTAAAAACAAAAAGATATAACATTAGGAGAAACATGAAAAAAAGAACAGATTTTCTGGATGAAAGGTACTCTCTTACTCAGAGTATTTTTAACACATGCTTTAAGTCAATCAAAAGGTGAAAGAAATCTTGAAAAGCGAACCCAATAAAAGAGAAAGAACTTTACAAAGATTTGTGTTTCTAGTCCCCAGAAACACAACTACCCATTAAACTCTTTGACCTGTTTAGTCCTCTGTAAAATACAGGGCCAGGATTCCATATGCTCTCTTTACGGTTTGCTTCAGGTCTTGACATTTTACATGTCCATGAAAAGGAACAATGTAGATGGCAACAATGACTTCCTGATGCAAGAAATGGGTGGTAGAGAGATTTCAGATGAGGTAGGTCCAGAATAATTCCTACCCACTAATACCAGAACTCACAAACCAAACCCTCGTACTGTTTCCCTCTCTTTACATTTATTCTTGTCATAGTGACCTAGGGACAAGAATTCACAATTATGTTTAAAAAACACACACACACAATGAGTCCCACTTTCCATTAAGTAAAATCCTTACATGATTTGTCTACCTGCAATTCAACAGCCCCATCCACTGCTCACCGTAAATTCTAAAAAGAAGTACATTGTTAGTATTGACCCTATAGAATATTTAGACAACTGCTATTGGCCCAGTTGTCCCATAACCTACTTTCCTACACTACTCTAGCAATAAACAGTTAGAATTAGAAAAACTATAGCTATCTATTAGAAAGGGGTGTTAACTGCTTATGGTAGTAGTAGAGGCCCGATGCACAAAATTCGTGCAAGGGGCTCAGCCCTCGCAGACCCAGCTTAGTCCAGAAGGTCGTTTGGCTGTCTGGTCTAATTAGCATATTACACTTTTATTATTATAGATAAAGACTTAAGGAGTATTAAAAAGAACTATTACCTAATTTCATTTCTCAATGAATTCAAAGCATAAAGAGGTCAATTGTGATATCAAAAATATAAAAGGGGAGAAGTAAAGGAGTAGAAACTTTATAGACAAATGAAGATAAAGGTGCTACCAGCATAAAAGGACTATTTTATCTATGATATGTTTTTTATAAGCCACATGGTATCCACAAAGCAAAAATCTAAAGTAGAGTTATGAAACACAAAGAGGGGAGACTAAGCAAATTACCATAGAAAATTACCACTTTACAAAGGTAAACTGAGAGAAAAAGAAACAATGGAGATACACAACAACCAGATGGCAATAGTAAGTTCTTATACATCAATAATCACTCTAAATATAAATAAAGTTTACCAATCAAAAGGCCATATGGATTTAAAAAGAGACCCAATTATGTGCTACCTATAGCAAACTCATTTTAGCTCTAAAGACACAGGCTCAAAATGGATAGAAAAGGAATATTCCACGTGAATAGAAACTAAAACAAGGTGGCCATAGCCACACAAGACAAATGTACAATTGTAAATATATATATATGCAGCCATCATTGGAGCACTGAAATATATGTATTAAGCAAATACTAACAGATCTAAAGGGAGAAATAGACCACACAGTAATAGTAGGGGACTTCAACACCCTACTGTTATCAAAGGATAGATCATCCAGAAAGAAAATTAACAAGGAAATTTTAGAATTGAACCACACTCTAGAACAAATCAACTTAACAGACATACATGGAAAATTCTCTCAAACAGCAGCAGCAGAATATAAATCTTCCAGGATAGATCATATGATAGGGCACAAACAAATCACAGCAAATTTAAAGACTGAAATCATACCAACTATATTTTCAGACCACAATGGTATGAAACTAAAAATTAACAAGAGGGAAACTGAACAACCATTGAGTCAAAGAAATCAAATGGGAAATAAAAAATTACCTCTACACAAATGGAAATACAACATATCAAAACTTACAGTATGCACCAAATGCATATCTTAAAAAATCTCAAATAAACAACCTAACTTTACATCTCTTGGGACTTAAAAAAAACAAATTAAACCCAAAGTTAGAAGAAGGAAGAAAATTATTAAGATCAGAACAAAAATAAGTGAAATAGAGACAAGTAAAAATAGAAAGGCTCGACGAAACTAAAAGCTGATTCTTTGAAAGGATAAAATTAGAAATGCAAAATGTGGTATTACAACTGTTACTACACAAATACATGACACCACAAGAAACTATTATAAACAATTATATGCCAATAAATTAAATAACCTAAAATAAATGGATACATTTCTAGAAACACACAATATACCCAGACAGAAGTAGAAATCTGAACAGACTAATAATGAACAAAGAGACTGAATAGTAATGAACCTCCCAATACAAAAAAAAATCCCAGGATAATGAAATGGCTTCACTAGCAAATTCTACTCAAAGAAGAATTAACACCAATCCTTCTCAAACTCTTTCAAAAAACTGAGGAGGAGGGAATACTTCCAAACTCATTCTACAAGGGCACCATTACCCTGTTACCAAAGAGAGATAAGGGCACCACAAGAAAAATACAGACCAATATCACTGATAAATATAGATACAAAAATTATCAACAAAATATTAGCAAACCAAATTCAAGAATACACAGAAAGGATTATATACCAGGGCTAAGTGGGATTTACCCTTGGATGCAAGGATGGCTCAACATATGCCCACTCTTATTCAGTACAGTACTGAAAGTCTTAGCTAGAGTGATTGAACTAGAAAAAGAAATAAAAGTCATCCAAAATAGGATTGTCTGCAGATATTATGAGTCTGTACTGGTATGTAGAAAATCCAAAGACTCAACCAGAAAACTGTTGGAACTAATCAACAATTTCAGTAAAATTGCAGGATACAGCAATCAGTTAAATTTCTACTAATATACATCTAAAAAATCCATTCACAATAGCATCAAAAACAATAAAATACTTGGACTACATTTAACCCAGGAAGTGAAAGATCTATACAATGAAAACTACAAGACTTTGCTAAAACTGAAGAAGACATAAATGGAAAGAAACCTGTGTTCATGGATTAGAAGAATTAATATTGTTAAAATATTCACACTGTCCAAAGCAATCTATAGATTCAATGTAATCCCCATCAAAATACCAATGGCATTCTTTAAGAAATGGAAAAATAATCCTAAAAATGGTATGGAACCACAAAAGACCTCAAATAACCAAAGCAATCCCTATTTTAAAAAATTGTTGGAGGTACCACACTCCCTGATTTCAAACTTCACCATAGGGCTACAATAATAAAAACAGTATGGTACTGGCACCAAAATAAACATGTAGACCAATGTAACAGAAACGAGAGCTCAGAATGAAACTCCTGCTTGTACAGGTCAGCTAATATTCAATGCGTGAGCCAAGAGCACCCAGTGGGGAAAATAAAGTCTCTTCAACAAATGGTTTTGGAAAAACACATACAGTGCAATGAAACTGGGAATCTTACACTACTCACAAAAAATAACTCAAAACGGATCAAAGACTTAAACGTAAAACTTGATATTATAGAACTCTTGAAAGAAAACATAGTTCGGAAGAAGTTCCTTGATATTAGTCTTGACAATGATTTTTTTGGATATGACACCAAAAGCAAAAATAAAAGTAAAAATCAACAAATAAAACCACATTTAAACATAAACGCTTTCCCAAAAGAAACAACAAAATGATAAAGAATGAGAGAACATTTTTGCAAACTATATATCAAATAAGGGATTAATGTCCAAAATATGTATTTTAAAAGACTCAAACAATAACAAAAAAATCCAATTAAAAAATGGGCAGCCCTGGCCTGGTGACTCAGTTGGTTGGAGCATCGTCCCATAAACCAAAAGGTTTTGGTTCGATTTCTGTCAGGGCTCATACCCAGGTTGCAGGTTCAATCCCCAGTCAGGAGCATACTGGGGGCAACTAATTGGTTTCTCTCTCACATCGATGTTTCTCTTCCTCTCCCTTCCTCTCTTTCTACAATCAGTAAACATATCCTGGGGGAAGGATTAAAAAAATTGGTCAGAAGAACTAAAAATATTTTCCAAAGAAGATATACAGATGGCCATCAGGTACATAAAAATGTGCTCATCATCACTAATCATCAGGGAAATGCCTATCAAAACTACAATGAGTGCTGGCCAATTTGGCTCAATGACTAGAGCATCAGCCTGCAGACTGAAGAATCCCGGGTTCGACTCTGATCAAGGGCACATGCCCAGGTTGTGGGCTCCATCTGGGCCTGGGCCCTGGTCGGGGTGTGTGCAGGAGGCAACCAATCAATGTGTCTCTCTCACATCGATGTTTCTCTCTCTATGTCTCTCCCTCTCCCTTCCACTCTCTCTAAAAAAATCAATGGAAAAATATCCTCGGATGAAGATTTTAAAAAAAACACAAAAAACTACAATGAAATATCACCTCACACCTGTTAGAACAGCTATCATCGGATCCCACTTCTAGGAATTAATCCTAAGAAGCCAGAAACACTAATCATAATCAGAAAGAAAATATGCACCCCTATGTTTATAGCAGCATTATTTACAATAGCTAAGATCTGGAAACAGCCCAAGTGCCCATCAGTAAATGAATGATTAAAAAACTGTGATACATTTACACATGGAATACTATGCAGCTGTAAAAAAGAAGGCTCTCTTACCCTTTGAGACAGCATGGAGGGACCTGGAGAGTATTATGCCAAGTGAAATAAGCCAGAAAGAGAAAGACAAGTATCACATGATCTCATTTATATTTGGAATCTAACGAACAAAATAAACTGATGAACAAAAAAAGATCCAAAGACACTGAAGCATGCAACAGACTGACGTATTTTAGGAGGTTGGGGGGAGCAGGAAGTGATTAATCAATGAATTTATATGCATAGACCATGAACAGACAATAGTGCAGAGAAGGCCTGGAAGGGGAAGGGAGTAGGATGGAGGGAAAAAAGAGATACCTGTTAAACTTTCAACAATAAAGATAAATGTTAAAAAAGACAAGCAATGAGTACTGACAAGGACATGGTGAAAAGGGAACCCTTGTGCACTGTTGTGGGAATGTTCATTGGTACAGCCACTGTGGAAAACAATATGGAGGTCCCTCAAAAAATTAAAAATAGAACTATCACATGATCTAGCAATTCCACTTCTGAGTAATTATCAGAAGAAAACACTAACTCAAAAACATAAATACACCACCTGTTCACTGCAGAATTACTTACAATAGCCAAGATACGCAACAACCTAAGTGTCCATAGACAGATGAATGGTTAAAGAAAATGTGGTACATGTATACAATTGAATATTATTCAACCATAAAAAAAATTAAATCTTCCTGTTTATGACAAATGGATGAACCTTGAGCACATTAAGATAAGTCAGACAGAGAAAAACAAGTACTATACTGAATCACTTCTATGTAGAATTTTAAAAAGCAAACTTATAAAAGCAGAGAATAAAATGGTGGTTACCAGGCAATGGGGGTGGGAGGAGAGGACAGATGTTGAGGGTACAAATTTACAACAAGTGATAAATTAGCCCTAGAGATATAATGCACAGTATAGAGATTATAGACAATAATATTGTATCATCAAACTTGCTAAGAAGACTAGAATTATTCCAACTTCTAAAAAGAATTATGTAACATGATGGAGGTGTTAATTATAGCGACCTTGGCAATCATATTACAATACATAATTATCAAATTAACAGGTTGTACACCTTAAATTTATATAATGTTATGTGCCAAATATATTTCAATTTAAAAAAAACTTCAAGACTGGAAACCAACTGCTGTCCATATAATTAAATGACTGAAAATTAGGTAACTGGATTCCAGTTTAGAGGCTGGGATAAAATTCCTATCTTTGCCAAGAGTTCACTAGTTTTCAATGATTTGGGGGTAAAAACACTTGAAGAAAAATGAACTATGATATATCATATTACAGTATTCCGAATCACTGCTTTCAAACCTCAAACCTGACCAGAGACTCTGTTTCTGCCAAGTTTAAGTCTCCTGCTACACAACTTCCATAGGTTGTGTCATTATCCACCTATTGCCCGGGAATGGTTTATTCTGCCTGTTAGCCACTCACATCTTTGATATGATTAACAAAAACTAATTGCTGTTTGCACATGTTCATTTGTTATTTAACTTATTAGTTTATATTAAGGGTAAAATAACTGTCTTGAAAAAATTTTTTTAATACTCAGCCACAATGAATGGGAGATGCCAATCAAGTGTAGTACTTCCGATATTGTAACTGATTTACTATTCATTGCTGCTTTATTAACATACCTTATTCTCCTTTCTCTTTAGGAAATAAATACACTGAAAGCAGATAATGATGCTCTAAAGATCCAACTGAGATATGCACAGAAGAAAATAGAAAGCCTCCAACTTGCAAAAAGCAATCATGTCTTAGCTCAGATGGAACAGGGTGACAGTTCTTAGCCCAGAAACTCAAGGAGCACAATCTGTAGATAAATGGATCAGAGATCTCATTTCCCAAACCAGTTAACACAAAGATTGGGGAAGCTTAGAGTGACCAGCTTTAAAGGGGGTACTTTAAAAAGGAAAAGCTAGTCTCTCCCCCCACCACACCCCCCGGCAATGTGTGATACTGTTTTCTCTTCCAGTCAGTTGAATCAAAGGGGAGGAAAACTGAAAAATGCAAAATTTTTGCCATTCATACCACTAACATTTTCCCCTGAGACTAAGGGCAAAAGTATGAAAAAACATGACTATAGTTTCCTGACAAGGTAGCCTCTCCTATGTGGCCTGCCTGGCTGCTTCTTCCTCAGAACTAAAATCTCTGGAAAATGAATTTGCTTCCTTCCCTGGGGTTTTCTGTAAACTGGGGAATTTACTTTGTTCCACTCAAAGCTTATTTATAATTTTAAAGTAGATTCACTTCCTCTACATTCCAGCATTCTTTATGAATCTGGTTCCCGATTCACTACCTCAAATCTAATCAATTAGCCCCTCCCACCCCCATCCTTCCTCACCGTGCTCATCATATACACAAGGATATCTACCTAGAGCTGAACTTCTAGAATGTAAGTACAAATTGTGGAGGCCTATTCAGCAACATGACATTATCCAGTTGTATATCAACTAATAGTTTTAGTCACAAAGTCATAATAAAATAAGTAATCAAATTAAATACCTGAAAACATGACTATTACCATTTTATACATGACTAATTAGCTAAAATAAACGTAATGCAAACATGTCTGTCCTCTACAGTGGATAGAATTAGGACTTTATGGCTATTTTTTTTAAAAACAGAGTCTGCTTAGCTCTTCATGTGCCATCTTTACCCTTTTTTAAGTAACTTTTTGAGCTGAAGTTGTGCTTACCAGTATACTGCCTTCACTATTAATACCATTTAGAAATAAGCTAATTGGATCAGAGCCTTCAATAACAGCTGACAGCGTGTATATATGTGTATATATTATGTATATACAGTATCAGGCGTGCATGTGACTTGGAATTTTGTTTCCCCCTTCATAAAATGTGGAAGTGAATTAAACAACTTTTAGTCATTTACATAAATTCACAAATATAAGTTCAGTTTGTTATAAGATGAAGAATTTACTCACAATGTAAATTGTATTGTTTGTAACCTCACAAGTAAGAGCCCTGTGAGTTATCTATTAATGAAAGTTAATGATAAATGGGCTCATTTAGTTGTCTGGGCAACTGATCACAAACTCCTCTGTTAGACTATTTCTCTAAAAAAGTCCAATGATCATTTTCTTTTCTTTTTTTGGGGGGTGGGGGGGGGGCGACTTACCTTCCATGCTTAGAAAGCCTGGTACAAAACTGATTTGAAATTCATAAACAAGTTGAACAACATGCCAAGAATATAATCCCAGCCTTGAGAAGTTCCAAACCTAAAGCCAACAACACCAAGTCTTAGAGTACAAAGTACATATACATAGTATAGCTTCCTTGGAGGATTCAGACCATTTAAGAAGTTAATTTGATGACAGACTAGTTCCTATCTGCATACCTCCTTATACTGAGCTTTAGTGACAAAGCTAGTGACTAGTTTTCCTTTGTGTTTTAAAAAATCACTTTACACACAGACTTAAATCTCACCACCTAATATGTGAACTTATAGAAGCTACTCTACTATGCCACTTACATTATATGGAACATGAGTTTATGATCATCTTTAAAATTCATATTCTTCACTATTATCCTTTTCCTCTGATATAAACCAAAAATAGTACAGCTCAATTTTCTTTACACATAGCCACATAACAATAATTTTTTCATTTTTCTTCCCCTCCACCCAAAATACAGATTCCAGGTTAGTTTCTATGTAAATAATCTGTAATCTATAGGAATTCAAAAGGTCAGTCCTCTTAGTTAGTCAAATTAACATGGCTAAAGAATCTTACCCCTGAATGGATAGGAAGCAGTAATTTCATCACAGGTTTTTACAGCCCACCTAGGGCCAAAGAAGTAGTGTGTAAATTAGTATTATTTGTGTGGAATCTACAGAAATAATCTGGAATAGACTTTTATTGTTAAGCCTAGAATACAAATTTCTGTGTCTTGTACTGACTTGAATAAGTTTGGGCATATATTTATCTGCCAAAACAACGACAAGTTTTGTTTTGTTAACAGCAATGTCACTTCTCATTCTCTTTGGTAATTGACTTGACTTTTTACTGGTTGTGAATTTCTGTCTAAAGATGTATTATGTAAAAGAACTACAAGGAAAAAACAAATGTACAGATTGTAAAGTTTTTTATATCTATTGTAAGTTTTCTTTGTGTAATATTTATATGATAAAAGACATTAGGATCCCTATAGCATCGATGTCTTGTATTTCTTCTAGTTCATGAATATGTAGACGCTTCACCTGAATTTTTATTATAATCCACAGCTGAGACTACTCCCCTATTGTATTAACCAAACAGTTCTGGAAGAAAAAGCAAAGCAACTAACTAGTTAGTAAAATTTTTTCTAAATCTTTTTATAACACAAAGAAGTAACAGTACAGAAATATTCAACCTTTTCCCATCTTACTGCATTATGACTTACAGTGATCCCTAAATATTAAGTCTATAAACACTTAACACTGAGGAGACAGATCTGAGGCTGTCATTTCTCTGTGGCTTTGGTCTTTAATTCCACAGTTCTATCCAAGAAAACTGGCAAGTAGAGAAACTTTGAAGCTGTGGGTGAAATTGGTAGAGAATGATGGTTCAATCTAGTATACAGACCACCCAGAGCAATTCATTTGTGCTCATGATTAGTGAATAGAGACCCAGTGCACAAATTCGTGCACTGGGTGCAAGGGGTGGGGTCCCTTGGCCTGGCGATCGAGGCCTATCAGGAGGGCTGGCCGGCCAGGGGGAGGGGCTGCGGGAGGTTGGCCAGCTGTGGGGAGGGGCCATGGGAGGTTGGCTGACAGCACCCCCCATAGGATCCGATTGGTGGGGGGACGGGTGGGGGCCATAGGAGGTTGGCTGGCTGGCCGGGGGAAGGGGCCACGGAAGGTTGGCTGTGAGAGTGCACTGACCATTAGGGGGCAGCTCCTGCATTGAGCATCTGCCCCCTGGCAGTCAGTGCATGTCATAGCGACTGGTCGACCAGTTGTCTGGTCGTTTGGTTGTAATGGTCGTTTAGGCTTTTATATATATAGATATATATATAGATGAGAGAGAGCTGTGATTTCCCTAATCCCCAGCCAACTTCTGTGTAACCAGACCAACGAAAAAGGAAGAAAAATTCCAATCACTGAAATCCCAATACAGAATGCATTCTGATACACTTGCATGTGGGTGTAGTCATCATTTTGGCAATTTTCATTATATTATATACAAAATAATGAAGTCACTCTGACAACCTAAACCTAAAGAAGAGATTAAATTTCCTCTCCTCCAGCCCCAATTCCCATCCCAAATCTCTATCTTGTGCTCCTTACACGATATAGATAGTATCATTGCTTAGAACATTCTCTGGTCACAGATCTTTTATGGATTTTCAAACCTTCTTTTGATACAAATACAGGCAACTAAATGTTTTTGGTTTAAAATGTTTTGCGGTTTTTTTCTGTTGTGAGTAAGGTTTCCCTGATCTGCAGAACACAAGGGAATAGGTTCAAAGAAAACACATGACCCCCTCTTTTGCTGAGAGCTGACATTAATGTGTGGTGGTTATGTATGGGCAGGACTTATGTTATTTATACTAGTACAGTCCAAATGTGAGCGTAGTTACCTTCTTTAACCCAGAAACTCCCAGTAATGACATATCTATAGATGCTATTTAGATACCAAAGGCTAGACCAATGCAAGAAAAATTAAAAGGGGGAGGGAAAACCAGGTAATATGAAAATGAGAACCAGGCAAAAAGAAATGAAGCAGCACACAAAAAAGGTATTGAACTTTAGGAAGCAGTTAAGTACCATTCATCATACTCTACATTTGTATTACACTCAATTTATAAAACATTTTCACATTATGGCCTTTCAATAAGGCCCCAGCTGGCCTTATTGCTATTTTATTTTATTATTTTTTAAAATATATTTTTATTGATTCAGAGAGGAAGGGAGAGGGAGAGCTAGAAATATCAATGATGAGAGAGAATCATTGCTCAGCTGCCTCCTGCATGCCCCACACTGGGACTACAGCCCGCAATCTGGGCACATGCCCTGACCAGAAATCAAACCATAACCTCCTGGTTCATCAGTCGATGCTCAACCACTGAACCACGCCAGCTGGGCACCTTAGTACTATTTTAGATACTGCTTAGCACACTCTTCTACAAATGAAATTTTTACTGAACAAAGATTATCATTAAAATCTTAGCTCAGAAGAAAGAATAAGATATTTGAGTCTAGACCACTCAGCTTTTATTCAAGTGAAGTTTTATAGGAATGTGTAAATGTGTTGCTCCAGCTCTGACATGATTGCAGGAGCAAGTGCTGAACCTGTGTAAAATTTACAGTGAGTCCTGTGGATAATCCAACAGCACTCCTATGAAGGTACAAAGAAATCTTACAGAAATTGATGAACTACTGTTTCTGTCATTATTCATAAACCTTTAGTGATAATAGCTGAAGGTAGTTATAAGCCCCTTCTACGTCAGCAACTAAAGCTTCCGAAAAGAAATAAAGCAGAAATGTTAGTTTTAAATGAACGTTTTAACTAGCAACTCTCTTGAAATACTTTACTCCAGTGGTCTCTGCTTATATATTTTTAAAAATTATTTTTCAGAGTTCATAGCTACTGATAAAAATGTTTTCTTAATTATGAAAAACATTCTTCTCCAACAATCACAAATAAAATTAAGTCTTTTCATTAAATATAAGCACATTAAAAAATAATCTAAGTTCACAAATAATCAAAAACATTTGTTTTCCTATACTTAACAAATTTCTTTGAAGGGTTATCTTGAAAAACACATGGCCAAGACTCACACAATGTTTACTTTTAAAGTTTTAACATTATTTTAGGTTTCACCACAGGGTTTACTATAAAACAACAAGAACTGCCAAATACCAATATCCACTGGTACTCAGCATTCTATCTATTGAGGTGGTTAGAGCATAGAAAGTTGTTATGCACAGGTGTTGAACAGAAGCCTACATCGGGACACAGGCTTTACAGTGGGAATTTAAAAAATCTGTATGGCTATCACTTTTTCTCTCTCTCTACATTAAGAGAAAAATGCATAACTTGGCCCACTTCTTAAACCATTCACAATAGGTGCACTATAAATTCCCAACAAATTTCACTTGTACTTAGGTCTATATGAAACAACCTGGGTAGGGCTCAAGCATCACATACATTCCTCATCTGACAAATGAGGACAAATCAATCCTTGAGATCTTTGATCATTTTAGCCCATAGCACCCCTCAGCTAGCGCCATAATTCAAATTCACAACTCCTGGTCACCAAGCCTTTGACTGCTCCAACCACATATAATGCTTCTCTAACACTGTATTTTCCAAATCTAACTGAATCAGAACTACCAAGGGATGTCTTGGCCTACCTCTGATTTATTAAAACTGGAAAGTGCTGCTCTAATCCTATGTAATACAGTTCAGCCTGCCATTTAACATTCTAATATCTAAAATGATGGCCCAAAGGATGAAGAAACAATTTATAAGAATATTTTTTTAGACCATCATGTAAAACTGGTTCATGTCTTTGTCCCTTTAGAGTAATTCTGACCTCAATCAAACTTTGCTTTGTCAAACAAAATCACAAATTTCAAATCCAGTTGGAAAATAAATCAAATATGCACACCAAAAAGTAGACTCAGGCTTCAATTAGTGGAATTTTAACAGAAACCTGGGCAGAGGAATTACTTCCTATAAAAGAAAAAACAAGCCATGACAACTATCTATTGAACAAAACTATCAGTCCCTTTCCCTATTTTATAAAGTAAAATTAATAAATATAAAACACAGGAATACAGATGAGGCAACAGTCTAATAACAAGTGGGGTCTGTTTTATGAGTGTCAAACCTGAATAAAATACAGGTAACAATCTAAATTCAATCATGACAATAAAATACTTTCCATTTTTCCAAGTCTGATGGTAATATTTACAATTTTAAAAATAGCCTTTGCTCATTTTTTTTGTTTTTTAAAAAGACATAACATGCTCAAGGGTACACAGATATGAAAAAAAATTCATCACTCTGTCCAAGAGATCATACAGTATAAAACAATGCTCTTACATATTAACCCAATTCAAGAATGATATCAAGGAATCTAACAGTGTTTACTTCATAGATGACATTCAAATGTGTTATTTAGAACACTATACCTAATGTAGCTATCAAAAAGTAAGCACTGCTAATTTTTGTACCTTTCAATATCTTCTATATCCGCCACCACCACCTCCTCCATATGGATCTCCATAACCTCTTCCACCATAGCCTCCTCTCCCACCATAGCCCCCTCTCCCACCATAGTCTCCCCTCCCACCATAATCTCCCCTGCCTTGGAAACCTCCTCCTCTACCACCCCCT
>NW_005370250.1:362754-371488 GCF_000412655.1 Myotis brandtii
CACCTCCCCAACCTCTTCCACCCCCACCACCTCCTCTACCTCCACCTCCACCACCCCAACCACCCCTTCCGCCGCCTTCTTGTCTCTTTTGCCAAGGTGGCATTTCAGGGGGTGGTGGTTCGATTTCATTCGGCCGTCCTCCCCTGTCTGGCACCCTTCCCATCAGCACCTGTATGAAGAAACAATTTCTTTCAGTTACTAATATTTTAAAAGTTAAAATTTACATAAAGGACTCAAGTAACACTGAAATTATTGTTCTAATAAAGAAAAAGAAGCCAAATATTTAAGGACATGAAAGTATCAGAATGACAGTATATTGAAAATATAAATGCAATGTATGACAAATTCCTTACAATGTGGTATTATTTTTAAACACCTAGGAAAATATTTCTAAAACTTAAAGGCTTGTTATTTTCTATTATTTAAATGTGTTTAGCATATTCTGTAACAAATGTAGTACCCATCATACTAAGAAACTTTTTTAGCAAAACATTAATATACTTAAACTACAGACCTTAAATTAAAACCATATCTACTCATACAACAACTCTGGACTTTCCATTGCTACTGGTTTGGTAATGGACTATCCAATAAAAGATTGTATTTTTAAGCACATTTTTATTTCACAAGTATGAAGTATATGTGATAACATGTGGCTATAATGAGGTCAGAGATGAATATAATGACTAAAACCCCAGGTAGCATTGCAAAGAGATACAAGGATTCTCAGTGAGCTATTCCTCTCTTATGAGAAACTTAAGTTTACTAACGTTCAATGATACTAGTTATTATAAAAAAAAAATACTTGATGTCCTTCCTTAACCATGCTTTATAATACTTTAAAGGATAAATCAAGAGTTTGGTTGAAGACCCCAGACTTCTATAGAAAGGCTCTACTCTATATGCCCATGAACAGAGAAAGACAGCTGTGAGGAGGGTGCCTCCCCACCAACCACAGCCAAGGGTAAGCCAATAGCTTCCTGCTAGTCTCTTTCAGAAAAGAAGGTAAAACAGTAACTGCCTCAACCAAACTGACCTATAAATCAGTTAGGTTCTACTTCTATTGATCTTCTAACCAAAACTATGTTTTAGTAATTTATGTCATGAAGAAAAGACAAAAAGTACAACATTCTCACTGTGGGACAAGGTTCAAAGTATGTAAACATTCTTTTAAGGTAGGCAATAGTGCCCTAATTACCAAATCCAAAAAATTGCTTTTCTTGGTTGTCATTCTCATTGGTCTCTCCACCAAACATGCTACGTTGGTGGGTATACAAGGATGCTGCTCCAAGAACTGATCATAAGACTGCTCTCAAAAAGATGTTCTAGCCCTAACTGGTTTGGCTCAGTGGATAGAGCGTCAGCCTGCAGACTGAAGGGTCCCAGGTTCAATTCTGGTGAAGGGCATGTACCTGGATTGCGGCACATCCCCAGTGGGGAGTGTGCAGGAGGCAGCTGAATCGATGTTACTCTCTCATCGATGTTTCTAACTCTCTATCCCTCTCCCTTCCTCTCTGTAAAAAATCAATAAAATATATTTTTTAAAAAAAATATGTTCTAACATTTCCTCTGTTCATATCTGTCCCCCTGAAAAAGTCCCAGAAAGAACCCATCAATGTTCCTCCTGAATGCCTCGGTTTCCAATACAGTTCTGTTCTATATCACTTTAGTAGCCTCTTAGAAGTATTTTGAAAATATGGAGTTCAAAAGTACATTCTGCCACATGGGTATTTTAGTATAGTAAATTAGGAACACTGACTTAGCTACAGGGCCACATAATAGGTTATACATGGTAACAGCACTGGTTTGATTAAAGTTGCTACCATGTGCATTGACACCACATAATGTGTGCTGGGATGGGCATGTGAACACTTTCTACCCTGGAATAACATGATTCTTCTTGGTTTTGCACCATGTCCAAAGGGATACTATTGGGTTGAGTTGTATTTGCAATAGAGAGAAAAAGCCATTAGGTTAAGCATATGATTCAGAAGGAAGGAGATGGAAGAATGATGGTAGATACCTGCTGGGGAGGTATGCTGAATGCTGTCATCCTTATGTTTATTCCAAACTAACCTTGGGCTTCTACATACACTGGCTTTGTTTGACCCTCTTATTTTCCCCTGAAGGTTTAATTAAGTTCGACCATATTCTGTCAACTGTTTCAGTTTCAGTGGAATCTTGTATTTCTGGTTTAGTATAACAAGAAATTGTTCCCTCAAATGTGGAAAAAAAAAAAAGATTGCCTCAAATAATTAGACTGTAAATTATAAACTCAGAAAAGGGATGGACAATTTCAATTAAAGAAGTAGAACTCTAATTGCTGTAAGAGTAAATAATCTGATGCAAGATACTGAGTAACATACAGGGTGGGGCAGAAGAAGGTTTACAGCTGTTCATATGGAAACTAATACAATAATCCTATATGATAAAAGGGTAATATGCAAATCGACTGAACAGTGGAACGACTGGTGGCTATGCAGGAGCTGCCCCCTGGTGGTGAGTGTGCTCCACAGGGGGAGTGCCACTCAGAAGCCGTTGGTGGTGGGAGCCTCTCCCGCCTCTCCCGCCTCCACAGCAGTCAGACATTCCCCGAGGGCACCTGGACTGCGACAGTGCACAGGCCGGGCTGAGGGGACACCCCCCAAGCCCCAGGTGCATGAATTTCGTGCATTGGGCCTCTAGTTAGTAAATAATAGTATAAGAATAAACTCTTGTGTTTTGCATATTCACAACTATAAACCTTTGCCCCCATCCTGTATTTAAAGACAGAACACTTTCAGAAGGTAGAGAAGGTTGGTCTAAAATGGGAGTAGGAGGCATGAACACTAGTGCCTAACTGAGCAATGATTAGGCAAACTGACTTTATAAACAACCATCCATCTGGCAAAATATCCTGCATCAAGGATATATTTCTCACTATACTGAGTGAAAAACGATGTTTTAAAATTACCCAAATCTATTATTTCTGCTCTTTTGTAAAGTCTGTCACAGGCTGCTCTATCTAAATGAAGCGTACTTTCTAGTTGAGCTAACAAGTACTTCAGATTAGTTTATTGTTGTTTAAGTAAAAATTTCAGACTCTACTCTATGAACTTGTTTAAGACCAAGCTTGTCAGAGAAATTGATCTATACTATGAGTCAGGAAACCTCCAAGAGATTCAGTAATTTGCCCACAGTGATTCCTCTAAGTAAATGAACCCAGATTTGTATGACTCCAAATCACGTACTGTTCCCTTTACACCAAGGATATAGGGAATCTGTCAGTAATGAAACAATTCATGTTTTCATTGACAAAGAATGATTGATTACATTCTTAGAAAGAAATAATTCTTCCTAAAGCTATTGATAAAATAATTCTTAATTCCTCTAATTCAGATAAAACTTTGGTTTAATTAATGAACAGAGAGATTCAAATGAACATGCACACACAAAACTAAGCCTAGATGGACTGAAGCCCTTACACCACTGTCTTTTCTAGTGCATCAGGACATAAAGGAAAAATGGATTAATATCTGTAAAAACAGCATCAAATTGAAAAGGGAACCCACTGTATGGGAGAACATATTTGCCAATGATACATCTGATAAGGGGTTAATTTCCAAAATATATGAAGTTCTCATACAACTCACCAAAAGGAAGACAAACAAACAATCCAATAAAAAAAAATGGGCAAAGGACCTAAATAGACACTTCTCCAAAGAGGACATACAAATGGCCAAGAGACATATGAAAAAATGTTCGTCACTAATCATCAGAGAGATGCAAATTAAAATGGCAATGAGGTACCATCTCATACCTGTCAGAATGGCTGCATCAATAAATCAACAAACAACAGGTACTGGAGAGTATGTGGAAAGAAAGGAACCCTAGTATACTGCTGGTGGGAATGCAGACTGGTGCAGCCATTATTGGAAAACAGTGTGGAGTTTCCTCAAAAAATAAAAAATGAAACTGCCATTTGACCCAGTGATCCCACTTCCAGGAATATATCCTAAGAAACCTGAAACACCAATCAGAAAGAATATATGCACCCCTATGTTCACAGCAGCATTATTTACAATAGCTAAGCTCTGAAAACAGCCCAAGTGCCCATCAGTAGATGAATGGATAAAAAAGCTGTGAAATTTACACAATGAAATACTATGCAGCTGTGTAAAAGAAGGATCTCTCAACCTTTGAGACAGCATGGAGGGACCTGGAGAGTATTATGCTAAGTGAAATAAGCCAGTCAGAGCAAATCAAGTATGATGTGATCTCACTCATATGTGGAATCTAATAACAAAGTAAACTGACAAATAAAATAGATCCAGAGAATGGAAGCATGGAACAGATTGATGAATATCAGAGGGAGGGGGGGGGGGGGGGGGGGGGGGCAGGAGGGAGGAAGTCAACCAAAGATCTTATGTGCGTATATGCATAACCCATGGACACAGACAATAGGGTGAAGGCCTGGGGAGGGGATGAGAGTGGGGAGGAGGGGGTCAATGGGGAGAAAAAGGGGGACATCTGTAATACTTTCAACAATAAAGATACATTTAAAAAAGTAAAATAAAATCTGTAAAAACATCAAATGAGGATATTATAGATTCATTCTCCACTGTACTGAAAGAAAAACCAACCTTATTAATGGCACATGCCGTATTCTCCCGGCTAGAGCCACTACTTGTCCTAATGATCTTGGAAAGATCTTCACGAGCAGCAAGTAAATGTGCCAATGTAATCGTTGTCTTGGGTGACAAAGCATAACGCTTAGGCTGATAAATTCTTGCTATGTCATCTGTTTTCACCTAAATGACAAAAATTAGGGGAAAAGGGGAATCAAAGAACATTTCAATGAAAGAGCAATAGCAATCATAAATATCTGATCATTTGTATGTCTAATGAAAAAATGTAAACCAACAGATGCTAAAAGAACACATAACTACCACGATCAACTCATTAAAAACTAACACGTACAAAAAAATACCTAAAAATACCAAAGCCACATATAGGACCGTTCAGACAAAAAACAGTAAATCTTATGAAAACTTGAAAAAATTGGAGAGAAATACCAATTTTCTGGATGAGGACACTGAATATTATGTGTTTTCCCCAAAATTAATAATAGATTTACTGCAATCCTGTTAGAATGGTTTTTGAAAGGATAAGAAGGAAAAAAAGGAATCTAAAGATAATCCAGAAACTAAATATTTAAGAATGACAAAAACAATTTTGAAAGAGTTCTATCAGATATTAATATGCAATATGAAATTATCATTGTCTTAGCTGCTCCCATTCATTGAGTACTTATTAAATGTGCCAGGATACTATTCACTTAATAGTCATTTTTTAATTCTCAAAATAGAATGGTTGTATTTATTGCCCCTTTTTGTATCTGGAAAAAAATGAGGCTTACAAAGCTTAAACAACTTCCCCAAAATACAGAGAGAATCCCAGTTCTGCCCACTTACTAATAAAGATCTACTTGACCCCCAATACAGTATACTATCCTACCTCAGTCAAATTACGTGAAACTTGGGGAGAAAAAAAAGAGATCGATGAAGCAAAATAGGCAATTGAGTCCCATACATATATGAATGCAATAAATAATAATCAAAGAACAGTGAGAAAAGAGATGGATAATTCTAAAATGGTGCTGGAATAAACTGTTGGCTATTCATTAAAATAATAATAATAAGGTATACCATATTAAAATTCCAAATACATTGTTTAGTGTTTTATTTTAAATTGAAAAAAATATATTATTAAGCTTAAAATTTCTATACATTAAAAAACATAAAACAAAATCAAAAGACAATGGGAAAAATATTTTCAACAAATAAAGCAACTAGCTAACTTCCTTAATATAAAAAAGCTCAATCAAAAGGAAAACAGGAAGATCCTAAGGGGGGAAAAAAGACACAAATAGAACTTTCAAAAAAAGAGGAAAACTGAAATGACTAAGATGCTTATGAAAAAGAAGTTAAAAATTTCCCAACAATAAAAACATACAAATTAGGAGAAATTAGTCTTTTATAACAATCAAGTTAACAATAAAATTGGTAATATTCTAAATATTAAAGAGGCTAAATTGAAGACAAAATTTCATTTATCTTACTGATAAGAGTTTAAATTCATACCAACTTTCTAATAAACAATTTTGCTATGTGAATCAAGAGCATTATGTGTCAATAACCTCTGACACAGTAACTTTCCATTTAGGAATCCACCATAAGAATATTACTTTGAAATTTATAAATATATAATAAAAGCCTAATATGCAAATTGTTTGACCAGGAGTTCGACCGCTCACTATGATGTGCGCTGACCACCAGGGGGCAGGGCAGAACATGGCGGGCATCGGCGACATGGCACTGGCAGCGGGCGGCAGTGGAGGCTCTGTCAGCCCCGAAGGGCCCTGACGAGAGTGGGACCATGGCGGAATGGTGGGCAGGTGAGCGGGCGGCGCCAAGACAAGGCGGGTGCAAGCGGGGGCCCAATCACCCCACCAATCACCCTGGAGATGGTAACCAGCAGTGGTGGGGGGGAGAGGACCACCCTGGCTCCCAGGCGCTGAGGGAGCTGGGTGGGGGACCCAGCCCCAATCAATTGCCCCACAGGCAGGATGGTGGAGCAGGTGAGAGGGCGGCGCCAGGCCACAGCAGGGTGCCAGGTGGGGCTGCGGGGCTGCAAGGCTGGGGGCTCGAGCTGGAGCTGTGAGCCTGGGGGCACGAGCTAAAGCCCGATGCCCGCAGGCCACAAGGAGGGACCCCACTTTGCACAAATTCATGCACTAGGCCTCTAGACCTATATAATAAAAGGCTAATATGCAAATAGACCACATGATGGAACTAAACAACCAAACAACCGGTCGCCTGATGTGCGCTGACCACCAGGGGCCGTGCGCAGAACATGACAGGCATCAGCAGCAGGCGGCAGAGTGCAGAACATGGCGGGTGTCGGCTGGGTGGGATGGTGGAGCAGATGAGCGGGGCCGTCAGACCAAGGCGGGGCACCGGTCACTGTCATCGGGGTGAGCCTGATGGTTAATGAAAATTCTTTGCTCCCACACACCACGGTCCCGTCCAGCACTCACACCTGCTGCCGATGCTGACCCCGCTCGCACCCCCTGCCAGTGACAGCCCCGCTCGCACCTGTTGCCAGCACCAGAGCCGCCACTCACACCCACTGCTGGCGCCGGCTCCACTCGCACCCGCTGCCAGAGCCCGGCGCCGGTCCCAATCGCTCGGCTCCATCAGTGGGTGTGAGCGGCAGCTGCCAGCCCTGATTGCCCCTGAGGGCTTCTCCACCTCCCCCTGCTCCTGAGGGGTGAGCTAATGACCAATATGCTTATGAAAAAAAAGGTTTCATAAGGAGCAGGGAGAGGTGGAGAAGTCCTCAGGGGCGACCAGGGCTGGCGTCTGCCGCTCGCACCCACTGATGGCGCCGAGCGATCGGGACCGGCACCAGGTGCCAGCTGCGGGTGAGAGCGGGGTCTCCGGTGCCAGCAGCAGGTGAGAGCAGGGCCAGCATCGGCAGCAGGTGCGAGCACCGGGCGGGACCGTGGCACACAGGAGCAAAGAATTTTCAGTAACCACCAGAGGCTCGCCCCGATGGCAGCGTCTGGCACCCCACCTTGGTCTGGCATCCCCGCTCACCTGCTCCACCATCCCGCTGCAGCCGACACCCACCATGTTCCGTGCTCTGCCGCCTGCTTCCGACGCCTGCCATGGTCCGCATGCGCCCCCTGGTGGTCAGCGCACGTCATAGTGACCGGTTGTTTTGTTGGTCCGCCATTCGGTCAATTTACATATTAGCCTTTTATAATATAGGATTATACATATTAACATTCCTGGTATTGTTATATAGAAAAAAAATGTATAAAATAAGAAAGTAAATTATGGTATCACTATGTGATAACATATAATAGGCATAAACAGATACTAAAATGAAGTACTGTTATATGAGATGACATAGATGAACCTCGAAAGCATTATGCTAAGAAGACACAAAAATCCACATACTGTATGATTCCATTTACGTGAAATGTCCAGAGTGGACAAATCTAAAGAGACAAAAAGTAGATCATAATAGTGGCTTCCAGGGAAGAAAGAGGTTATTGAGAATGACTGCTAATGGGTGCATGCTTCTTGAATGATAGAAATGTTCTGAAATTAGAAAATGGTAAAAACCACTGAATTATACATTTTAAGATGGTGAATTATATTCCCAAAAATAAGAAATAAATTGAGAATTAATTTTGAAATAGTTTTTGAAATACGAGACAATAATCAGGACATGGTGAAAACAGCAAACTATAAAATTATACTCACAATCTTGTCTCAATACTAGCAAAATAATTATAAAAAATAAATCAGAAAAAAAAACAAGATGTCGGCATAGGTAAACACCGGAGATTGCTGCTTAGCACAACCACTTCAAGAATACAACTAAAAGACAAAACGGACATCATCCAGAACCACAGGAAGGCTGGCTGAGTGGAAATTCTACAACTAGAAGGAAAGAGAAAAACATACCGAGACTCAGAGGAGCTGCGGTGTAAAAGTAAAGTACAGAGGTATGGAGGCGCACGCGGAGAGGGCTGGTGGGTGAGGACACAGTTGTCTTTTTCAATTGGTAGGGAGTCTCAAGCTCTGAGCTCCATTTCCGGGTGAGTCTCTGGGGACCCAGACTTATACGAAGAGAAACTGGACTGTCTGGCATCGGACGGAACTCGAGGGCAGCATTCTCT
>NW_005370250.1:372862-380054 GCF_000412655.1 Myotis brandtii
CAGTATTATATGAAATGCTGAAGGGTATTCTTTAAGAAGAGGAAGAAGAAGAAAAAGGGAAAGATAAAAAATTATGAACTACAAAGGGACAACAAATACATATCTATCAACAAGTGAACCTAAAAATCAGATGAATAAAAAACCTGATGAACAGAACAGACGGGTGAATGTAATAGAATCAGGGTCATGGAAAGGGAGCAGAGTGACAATTCTCGGGGGGAAGGGGTTGTGGGGGATGCGGGAAGAGATTGGACAAAGAGCTTACAACAATGGATGAGGTCAGTGGCGGGGGGGAAGGCCTGGAGTGGGGTGGGAACCAGGTGGAGGGGAGCTAATGGGGGGGAAAAAGAGGAACAACTGTAATAATCTGAACAATAAAGATTTAATTAAAAATAAATAAATAAATAAAAGATAAATGTTATGGGGATGTAATGTACAACATGGCATCTATGGTTAATACTGTATTGCATATTTGAAAGTTGCTGAGAGTAAATCTTAAAAGTTCTCATCACGAAAAAAATTCTGTAACTTACTGCGTTGATCATTTTGTAATATATACAAACTTCAGATAATTATATTCTACACCTAAAACTAATATATGTCAATTATATAGCAATTTTTTTAAAAAAGAAATTTTAGGAATGTATCATGGACATGAACAAAAATTTAGCTGCCAAGGATTTCATTAGAGCCAAACAAGAGACAAAAATTAAAGACAACCTCAATGTCAATGAATAAAGTATATCATTCTATGTGATAAAATTTTCTGTAACATTTTAAAATGCTGTGGAACAATCTATAATGAGTCATTCAATAATATCAGACATATTGTACAAGGGGGTAATATATATATATGTAAATAAAACAAGCCAGTGTCGTGACGACCATACGACCAAGAGGTGCTCAGTCCCTCCCCTACAGCTCACAGACTCCGATCGCAGCAAGGCGGACAGTGGGCGGGCGGGACAGCGAGCACCATGAGCAGAGGCAGGAGGGTGGGCGGGGCTTCGAGCAGCAGCAGGGTACCACACAGAATTTCTCACGCTGGGACTCTAGTCTATCTATATAAAAGGCTAAGTGACCGACGGTAGGTCCCACGACTGTCCGACCAATCTACCAGCAGGTACATATGATACGCACTGGCAATTTACATATAAAGCTCTCGCTGGTGCCAATCGCATGTGTGTATTTCGATCTGTCATTGTCGATCGTGAATTTGGTTGACACTTCTATTATAGAGAAAGGGCAAATAGTGATATTAAAATATTTCTTCTAATTAATTTCCCTTCAATGTGCACGAATCTGTGCACTGGCCCACTAGTAATAATAAATATTAAATTTACAGGAAACTTAATAAGAAAACTCAGGGTATAAATGCATATATTCATACAATCAATTGAAAGGGATCAAATGAAAGTACTAAATTAACTTATTAGTAGCCTAAGAAAAAAACATTTAAAAAATTTATTTCACACTAAGGAGAAAAGAACAAAAATACCACCTCCTTGTCCTAAAACATGATGAAAACAAGACGAAGATGAAAAGATATAAACTATCAAGGTATTTCCTAAAGGCATAATTTCTCAAAGTCCCCCAGTTTAAGGCTAGTAAGCGTCAACATGCCCATAAATCCATGCCACACTGACTGGTCAAAGAAAAGAACATGTCAAAACTAATTTGTTTGGGATTTCTCTGTAACCTTAAGGCCAACACTGAAAACATCCTCTAACTTACGATGTTAAGACACTTTTAATGCACTACTTTTCACAACTGTCCTTATATTCCTAAATTCCTTTTCTCATTAAAAGTCTATTAGGTTAAACCGAAGATCCAACATGTAAACAACTTCCATTAAGTTTCCAGAGGTCAGTAAAACCAATATCTCTCATACATCTAAACTCTACTGCATTTCTTGAGGTCAGCAATCATGTCATCTACTTCTTTGGTAACTCAAGCTCTTGAAGCAACTGGGCTTCTTGTGTACAACAGTCCCTTCAATGACATGGACACACACACACATCTGTGTAGTTTATCCTGGTGTGCATGCAGAAGAGAAATAGGCTTTAACCATCTGAGAAGCTGATTATGTATTACAAATACAGAAATCTTCTAAAAATGTTCTACACATAATCACATAGGGTACTGACATGCTCATCCAGAACCAGGTGCATCATAGTGCTTGACACATGAGATGCTGAACAAATGTTTATTGAAAGAAATACATAAATGACCGTCTTCAACTCTGACTCATAGCTATTCTATTATTATGCTAAAAAATGTTCCCTGAATTAATAATAGTTTTCATTTCACCAGCAACCCTGTTCTAATCACTCTTCAATTTTCTACATCTGTCTGCCAGGTATTTGGAAAGAGGAAGTATTTCCTATGCACACTACATGAGGGAATATTTCTAAGTAAATGAATCAGACTGACCACTCTAGGTTATAAAAAGGCATATAACAATAAAGAGAAAGGAAAGGAGAGATACAGATAAGAAGGGAACCAACATCTCAGAAAATGAAATATGGAGCCAAAAGTAGGGATTATTTGTAGAACAGTCTATTCCTCTAGCCCAGTGGTTCTCAACCTTCTGGCCCTTTACAGTTCCTCATGTTGTGACCCAACCATAAAATTATTTTCGTTGCTACTTCATAACTGTAATGTTGCTACTGATATGAATCGTAATGTAAATATCTGCTATGCAGGATGGTCTTAGGCGACCCTTGTGAAAGGGTCATTCGACCGCCAAAGGGGTCTCACCCACAGGTTGAGAACCGCTGCTCTAGCCCCTAGTGCCACACTGCCACTCTTCCTCCCCTGGCCAAAGGGGAAAAAAAATAGAGAAAAAATGAGGCTTCCCTTCTTGATAAAAAGAGCAGCTACTGAGAAAAGATCTCTACAAGTTGACATTAGGAATTCACACAGCAGAATAGCCATTTCCAAAGCCTCATGACAACAATTCCAATCAATGACTGGAGTTCCCCATCAGTTCTTCCGTATCGTGCTCTTTAAAAAGAACAACCAGTAACCATCGTGCATTAGAAGAAAGCCACCACAAGAGAGAAAAACCAATAAAAAATTACCCTGCAGGAAACAAAAATAATTTGAGGCAAAAAATATAAGGTTTCCCTTTTGACACTTTTCATCCTCATTCAGAAGATAGCATTATCACCCAGCCGGTGTTGCTCAATGGTTGAGCATCGACCCATGAACCAAGAGGTCAGTGTTCAATTCCCAGTAAGGGCCCATGCCCCGATTGTGGGCTTGATCCCCAGTAGGGAAAGTGCAGGAGGCAGCTGGTCAATGTTTCTCTCTCATCAATGTTTCTATCTCTTCTCCCTCTTACTTACTCCCTCTCTAAAAATCAATAAAAACATATTTTAAAATGTTAGCATATCCATAAAACAAGAAAGAAAAATTCAAGAATCAAAAAGAATTTCTGGAAATTAAAAAATGATGACAGAGCCCAGCCAGTGTTGCTCAGTGGTTGAGGAGCAACCTATGAACCAGGAGGTGACAGTTCAATTCCAGATCAGGGCACATACCCAGGTTGTGGGCTCCATCCCCAGTAGAGGGTATGCAAAATTCTCTCTCATCATAAAAACATATATATTTTTATAAATATATATATGTATATATCTATAATAATAAAAGCATAATGACCTCCCGGATGAAGTTGCGGCAGCGGGGGCCGATGCAGAGGCAGCCACTGTGGCGGTGGGAGCCGAGCCCCTTGTATAAATTTCATGCATCAGGCCTCTAGTATGTATATAGATATATATGTATATAAGTATAAAAGAAAAAGAAAAAAGAAGCAACAGCACATGATAGTAAAATACAGTGCAAGAAAAAATAAAATCCAATTAGAAGGTAGATGAGACATCTGGTAAATTGAATAATAGCCCCACAAAGATGTCCACATCCTAATCCCTGAAATTTGTGAATATGTTACCTTGCAGGTGCAGATGTGATTAAGTTAAGGGTCTTGAGATGGAAGGATTATCCTGGCTTATCTGGATGGGCCCAGTGTAATCACAAGGATTCTTCTAAGAGAGACAGGAGTGTCAGGGACAGGGGCAGGTGAAGTGACAATGAAAGTAAAGAGAAAAAGGTCAAATTTTCCTGCACAATAGGTTTTGAAGATGGAGGATAAGGTCAAGAGCCAAGGTACGCAGGTGGCATTGGAAGCTAGGGAAAACAAGAAAACAGATTCTCCTCTGAAGCATCTGGAAAAAATGCAACTCTGCCAATTATCTTCACTTAGGATTGTGATCTTTAGAACAGTAAGAGAATAAATGTATCTATATATATAGAACCCTAATATGCAAATAGATCGAACAGTGGAAGAACCGAACAACCAGTTCCTATGACGTGCGCTGACCACCGGGGGGCGTGCGCAGAACACGGCAGGTGTTGGCAGCAAGTGGGAGAGCATGGAACATGGCAGGCATCGGCTGTGGTGGAATGGTGGAGTAGGTGAGTGGGGGTGCCAGTCGCTGTCATTGGGGAGAGCCTCTGGTGCTTACTGAAAATTCTTTGCTCCCATGTGCCACGGTCCCACCAGGTACTCACACCTTCTGCCAGCGCTGGTCCCACTAGCACCTGCTGCCAGCGCCCGGCACTGGCCCTGATCATTCGGCACCGTCAGCAGGTGTGAGCAGCAGCTGCGGGCCCTGATCACCCCTCAGGGCTTCTCTACCTCCCCCTGCTCCTGAGAGGCAATCAGGGCTGGCAGCCGCCTCTTGCACCTGCTGCTGGCGACAGCCCAGGTTGCACCCGCAGCTGGAAACGCCACTCACACCTGCTGCTGGCTCCCGGCGGTGCCATCGGCGGGTGCAAGCAACAGCTGCAAGCGGCGGCTGCCAGCCCCGATTGCCCCTGAGGGCTTCTCCACCTCCCCCTGCTCCTGAAGGGCAATTGGGGCACTGGCCCCACTCACGCCCACTGCTGGTGCCGGACACAATCGCTCCACACCGTCAGTGGGTGCAAGTGGGGCCAGCACTGTCAGTGCATGGGAGCGGCGGTGGTGGCAGCAGGGCTGCCGGTAGACAGGACCAGGGGCTGCGGCGGGAGGGTCTGGGTGGGGGCGTGGAAGATGGGCTGAGAACTGCCCACTGTGCCCACTGCAGCCTCGTGGCCCACAGATCCTTTCAAGGTGCACGAATTCATGCACTGGGCCCCTATCCTATATAATAAAGGGCCAATATGCAAATCGACCAGTCGCTACGATGCGCACTGATCACCAAGGGGCAGACGCTCAACACAGGAGCTGCCCCCTGGTGGTAGTGTGCTCCCACAGGGGGAGCACCGCTCAGCCAGAAGCCGGGCTCACAGTTGGCTAGTGCAGCAGCAATGGCAGAAGCCTCTCCCACCGCTGTGGCAGCGCTAAGATGTCTGACTGTCGGCTTAGGCCCGCTCTCTGTGGGCATAAGCTGTCAATTGGACATTCCCTGAGGGCTCCCGGATTGTGAGAGGGCGTAGGCTGGGCTGAGGGACCCCTCCCCACCGCAAGTGCAGGAAGTCCAGACACCGGGCCTCTAGTCTACACTAATAAAAGAAAAACATGGTAATTAGCGTACGACCGCTACCCTTTTCATTGGCTAATCAGTGAGTATATGCAAATTAACTGTCAGCCAAGATGGCGGCCGGCAGCCAGGCACTGAAGCGAGCACGAGGCTTGCTTGCTGCAGACTCCAACGTTCCCCGCCTCACTTGCCAGCCTCTCAGTTGCAACTCTAAGCAACTATATACTATGTTGCAAATAAGAAGGTAAACAAAACCCCAGAAAACAGCCGGACTGAAACCCAGCCGGACCGAAACATTGTATCCATGTTTTCAGCAGCGAGGCCTCAGAGCTAAAGCTGGCCCAGAAAAAAAAAAAAAAAAAAGAAAACAAGGAGCGGTTGGAAGCTTTAGTCACTCGCCAGCCGGAAAACAGCCCTCAGCCCCTCACCCAGACTGGCCAGGCACCCCAGTGGGGACCCCCACCCTGATCCAGGACACCCTTCAGGGCAAACCAGCCAGCCCCTACCCATGCACCAGGCCTCTATCCTATATAGTAAAAGGGTAATATGCCTCCCAGCACCGGGATCAGCGGAGCAGCGAGGCTCCCGGCACCGGGATCAGCATGACAGGGGGCAGCGCCCAAACCCCCTGATCGCCCTGCAGCTCTGTGTGTGACAGGGGGCGGGGCCACAACCTCCCTATCCGCCCTGCTCTGTTCGTGACAGGGGAAGGCACCCCAACCCCCTGATCTGCCCTGCTCTGTGCCTGATAGGGGGGAGCTCCCCAATCCCCTGATTGCCCTGCGGCTCTGTGTGTGACAGGGGGCGGGGCCACAACCTCCCTATCCGCCCTGCTCTGTTCGTGACAGGGGAAGGCACCCCAACCCCCTGATCAGCCCTCCTCTGTGCCTGATAGGGGGGAGCTCCCCAATCCCCTGATTGCCCTGCGGCTCTGTGTTTGACAGGGGGGAGCTCCCCAACCCCCTGATCGCCCTGCGGCTCTGTGTGTAACAGGGGGCGGGGCCACAACCTCCCTATCCGCCCTACTCTGTTCGTGACAGGGGAAGGCACCCCAACCCCCTGATCAGCCCTCCTCTGTGCCTGATAGGGGGGAGCTCCCCAATCCCCTGATTGCCCTGCGGCTCTGTGTTTGACAGGGTGCAGCACACCAACCCCCTGATCGGCCCTGCTCTGTGTGTGACAGGGTACGGAGCCCCAACCCCCCCTGATGGGCCCTGCTCTGAGAGTGACAGGGGGCAGCGCCCCAACCCCCTGATCGGCCCTGCTCTGTGTGTGACAGGGTACGGAGCCCCAACCCCCCTGATGGGCCCTGCTCTGAGAGTGACAGGGGGCAGCGCCCCAACCCCCTGATTGGCCCTGCTCTGTGAGTGACAGAGGGCAGCGCCCCAACCCCCTGATTTGCCCTGCTCTGTGAGTGACAGGGGGCAGCGCCCCAACCCCCTGATCGGCCCTGCTCTGTGGGTGATAGAGGGTGGCGCCCCAACCCCCCTCCACGGGCCTTGCTCTGTGTGTGACAGGGTAGAGCCATAACCTCCCCATTGGCCCTGCCCTGAGTGTGACAGGGTGCAGCGCCCCAACCCCCTGATCCGCCCTGCTCTGTGTGTGACAGGGGGCGGTGCCCCAACTCCCCTATCGGCCCTACTCTGTGAGTGACAGGGGGAAGCTCC
>NW_005370250.1:380751-391578 GCF_000412655.1 Myotis brandtii
CCAATCCCCCAATCGGCCCTACCCTGAGCGTGACTGAGGGCGGCATTGCAACCTCCCGATCCGCCCTGCTCTGTGCATGACGGGGCGGCGCCCCAACTCCCCAATCGGCCCTGCTCTGAGCCTGACCAGGGGCTGCACTTAGGGATTGGGCCTGCCCTCTGCCACCCGGGAGCAGGCCTAAGCCAGCAGGTCGTTATCTCCCGAGGGGTCCCAGACTGTGAGAGGGCACAGGCCGGGCTGGGGGCCCCCCCCCCTCCCCCGCCCCCCGAGTGCACAAATTTTTGTGCACCGGGCCTCTAGTATTATATAAGCAACTAAGTTTGTGGTAATATGTTTCTACAGCCAAAGGAAACTGATACAAGACACCACATGGAGAGACCACATCAAAGCCAAGAAGACAACCCAAGCACTCCAGCAGAGAGCAGAACCTAGACATGTGAGACAAGCATCTTGGATGTTCCAGCTCAGTCCAGGCATCAGCTGAAGCTGCATAAATGACCCCAGCTAATACAACATAGGCAGAAGAAATGTCCAGTTAATATGAAGAGTAACATGCACAGATTAACCTTGCAACCTGAAGCAACTTAAAAACTGACAACCCACGTGAATCAGTGATTTTTCAGACACTGGGCATCATCAAGGAGCACAAGACCCTGAATCCTGAAACAAGGGAAGCAAATGATTCCCAGCTTACTGTTTGGAGAGTTTCCAGAGTATGTTGCAAAGTAGAGCAGGGAATCCTAAATAAAGCCTGGGTACAGGTTGAAGGCATAAAATGGCAGTGATGAGAAACAGCTCTCTAGAAATCTACCTGCAGATTCTACTTGTGGATGCCTCCATTCTCCAACCCTCTCTTTAACTGGACGGTACTCCACAGCCTTAAGATACTTTTAAGAAGACTTGTTCAGGCATCCATACTACCTGTATCTATTCTTATATCCTGCTTTCTTGATCAGTAGCTAACTATACCTATCTCACTGTTTCATCTGATGCCTTCCTTAATTCAATCCTTGCATAAATCAAAACAGCTGTGAGTTTAAAATAAATATGAAACATTTGGATAGAAATTTACATAACTGCAAACGGATTTACACAAGGCCAGGATCATTACATAAGACCAGTAGTTGGCTTGGGTATGTGTTTCAGACACAGTGAAAAAGTGCAAATGTGGCGCAGTTACATATTAACAGACAAGGGAGTCTGAAGAGCTGTCACAGAGTACCACCTACAGGACACAAAAGGGAAAACAGCCTTACCTTTGCTCTATCAGACCATCCAAAGGACTGCACTGTTACATCCAATCGCTTCATCAACATCCGCCGACGGCACTCATATTCACAGGAAAGAGCATCATTGATTCTTTCCAGTTGTTTCTAAAGAATTTGGAAACAAATATCATAAATTTTAGACTCTTTCATTTTGCAAAGAAAAGAAGTTTTAAAATTGTGGTCAATACTTCCTACTGATTCAAAAGATACTGTACTTGAGGGCCATTTTCTGATCCCATGAGACTTTTCATTAAATTATACAAATAATAAAGAGTATTTGATAGAACATTTGTAATATTCAGAAGATAGTAAACATATAAATTAAATTTTACAATTGGCGAATTTACCTCATCTTCGATCAAATGTGTTAATTTAAGTAAAACATCTTGTTAAGTAGTGGGGACCAACAAGGAAAGAAAATACCAATAACGTCCCATCTTGCTGGTTTTGAACTATTATCCTTTTCATATCACAATTATACTAACATCCTGGGCACTATAAAAACTCTTGGCCAGATATTTTTAAAAGTAATAATCTGATTGAAGAAGTATTTGGACTTATCTATACATATAAAACCCTAATATGCAAATATTAGGATATGCGAATGGCGGAACAACCGAAATACCGGTCGCTATGACATGCGCTGACCACCAAGGGGGGCGCACGGAACATGGCGGGCATCGGCAGCAAGTGGAAGAGCACAGAACATGGCGGGCAACTGCTGCGACGGGATAGTGGAGCAGGTGAGTGGGGGCGCCAAACCAAGGTGGGGCACTGGTCACTGTCATTAGAGCGAGCCTCTGATGGTTACTGAAAATTCTTTGCTCCTGCGTGCCATGATGCCGCCGGGCACTCGCACCTGCTGCCAGCACCAGCCCTGCTTGCATCCACTGCCGGCGCCAGAGCCACCTCTTACACCTACTGCTGGCGCCCCGCACCAGCCCCGATTGCTCAGAGCCCTCAGGGCTTCTCCACCTCCCCCTGTTCCTGAGGGGCAATCAGGGCAGCAGCCGTCACTCACACCTGCTGACAGCACTGGCCCTGCTTGCACCCACTACTGGCGCTGGCCCCAATCACTCCATGCCATCAGCGGGTGCGAGCAGGGCCGAGGGAGCGGGGCTGTCGGCAGACGGGACCGGGGGCTGTGGTGGGAGGGGCCGGGAAGGGGCGCAGAGGATGGGCTGAGACCCACCCCTGTGCCCACCGCAGCCTCATGGCCCACAGTTCCTTTTGAGGTGCACGAATTCATGCACTGGGCCCCTAGTTATTCTAGATATCAATTCATTTTAATTCTCCAAAATAATAGATGCACACTACACACTGTAAAATCTAAATGCTTATTTATAAAATTAAGTCATATTCACTAGGTGAATTACATACAACTAATAAAAGGTAGGTGATGGGGACTTACTGTCTGTTCCAGATTTAAGTCCATTTTCAACAGTGGTTTTCCCACATGATTTTTCTGGACTTTTGCGAGAATATCTTTCACCTAAAAGTAAATAAATATAATAGATTGTCAAAATGTATATTCTTTAATTTAAAACAATCTTATTCTTTAATGCTATAGAATAAATAAAATGTTAAAGTGAAATAACTAAAATATACCTTTAGCCCTAGCCAGTTTGGCTCAGTGGATAGAGTGTCAGCCTACAGACCAAGGGTCCTGGGTTCGATTTCAGTTAAGGGCATATACCTTGGTTGCAGGCTCCTCCCCAGCCTGGGCCCTGGTGGAGGCTCTTGCAGGAGGCAACCAATCGATGTGTTTCTCTCACATCAATATTTCTCTCTGACTTTCCCTCTCTTGTCAACTCTCCCTAAAAATCAAGGAAAATATCCTCGGGTGAGAATTAACAAAAACAAAAACAAATAAACAAAATAAAATATACCTTTACATACTAGGAAAGAATATTACTACAAAGCAGAATATCTTTTTCTCTTTCTTAACATATTTTTATTGATTTCAGAGAGGAAAGGAGGAGAGAGAGATAGAAACATCAATGATGAGAGAGAATCATTGATTGGCTGCCTCCTGCATGCCCCCTACTGGGGATTGAGCCAACCTGGGCATGTGCCCTTGACCAGAATCGAACCTGGGCCCCTTCAGTCGGCAGGCCAATGTTCTATCCACTGAGCCAAACCAGCTAAAGCCAGAATATCTTTTTCAAAGAGCATTAGCTATATTAATTCAAGCTATAACACAGCTTTTTCAGAATAAGAAATTATGTACATAGACAACTACAGTAGTTACAGGTTTTATAAAAAGAATTGTATATTTTATGTAAAACAATTTTGGAGTTTCTTCTTAAGATGGTACTCTCTTACATCCTGGTAAATGCTCTAAAAGAATACCATTGATGAGCACATTGGTTTTTCTCAGTTAAGTACTATGTACACATTCCAATTGTAAGTATTCTGGTTTCATTGTTCAGCAGGACATCATAGGAGACCAAGCCCACTCACTTATAGTCACCACATACAAACTTCATTATTTTTGCAAACACATAAAAGAAAAAAATATGAAAATATTTCCTTTTGATAGGTACTGAATGGAAAAGGAAGTCCTTTTAAGTAAATATTTAGCCACAATGACTCCAGTAACAACTACCTTATAATTAACCTGTCAGCATTTGAACACAGGCATTATAGCCTGCCTTAAGTAGGGAAAAAGAGGTTTGGGGAAATTATTAATACCAACTGGAACCCATAAAAGGAAAGGAAAAAGCCTTTAGAAAGAGCCCAGAAATCTGTTTCATTGTGAAACAGTCCCCAAACATTTTAGCCAATACCAGATCATTCCTAATCCAGAGGAAATGAGGGGAAAAGAAACTCTGAAGAGTAACTTGTTAACTCTAGAACAGTGTTTTTGAGCTGGGATTTACTTACTAATTCTTTTAGCTGTGCCCAGCTGGTGTGGCTCAGTGGTTGAGCGTTGACCCAGGAACCAAGAGGTCACTAGTTAGATTCCCGGTAGGAGCACATGGTTTTCAAGTTCTACCTCTGCCCCCCAAAAGAGTTTCTAATACTGCTTTCATCTTAATACTAAAATTTTCTCACATTCATTAAGGCAAATATTTTTTATTTTTCAGTTCATAAAAAAATCAATGCAAAAAAAATACTTTACTCAAGGTTTTAGTTTAAAGCAGTATGTCTAAACATGGAGTGTTAATACCTATTCTTAAGGTGAGAATTTTCTTATCCTTTAAAATGAACCCTATGTCATTCCCTTACGAGGCTCCTATAAAACCTAGAAATTAGGTCAGAATTTGGTATGTGAGAGTAGAATTCTCGCTAACATATGGCTCGACTAAGAAAAAGGGTAGTTTAATAATTGAAAATAATTCAAAAAGCTTGAAGTAGGTAGTTTGTGGCTGTTTTCATTCCATTAGAATACTCATTCATTCACTCTACAACAAACACTAAATACTTATCCACCAAAAATTGTGCTGCCAACGAGAACTACATTGCAATTCTATTAACAATATCCACTAAAAAAATTTAATTTGCCTTTGACCTTATAGGATAACTCTACTTGTTTCACTATGGTGTATTTCAACCTTGTTTAGGAAAGGGATCCTTAAATTTGCAAAGTGATTTCTATCATGCAACTCTCAAAAGCCTGAGGCAGATTAGGTCACAAACATATCAACTCCAAATCCAAAGTTTAGTTTTCATGAAGATAAACTCTCGTGAAATGGAATGTATATCTTATACTTAAAAGGAAATATTTTCATTTTTAATACAACATTTACATGTTAGCATTTAGTTGAATTTTGGGGGAAGAAAAATAAAACAAATACAATACCTTTGACTCCACTTGGTTTAACATAAGTGGAATGTCAGAAGTTGCTGAGTTGGGAACACCAAGGGTATCACAGATAGCTTGAACTTCCTGATAAATTTCACTGTTTTTATCTAATTGAGAATTTTTACGTTTCTTGTTCTGTAATATCTGTAAAGCTTGAAGCTCTGTACTTAAAAATACTATAAGAAAAAGGAAAAACAAATAATGTTAAAATGTACACAAACTCCTTAAAAATCCCATTTCTGGGCATATATCCAAAGGAACTGAAGTCAGGATCTAAAAGAGATATGCATTACCATGTTCACTGCCATATTGTTCACAATAACCAAGATATAGATATAAACAACCTGTGTTCTTTGACAGATGAATGGATAAAGAAAATGTGGTATATACATACAAAGGAATATTATTCGGCCATTAAAAAAAGGAAATCCAGCCATTTGTAACAACATAGATGAACCTGGAGGCCATTGTGCAAAGTGAAAAAAGCCAGACACAGGAGCACAAATACTACATATCACTGTGATGAGAAACCTAAAACAGTCAAACTCATAATACAGAAAGTAGAATGATGGTTGCCAGGGGGACGGTGAAACAGAGAGTTATTAGTGAAATATAAATTTTTTAAGAACTAGTGATCTGTTTTAATGAACTTTTAAAATCAAGAGGGACGTTGGCATAAGTCCCCATAAGCCAAGTTGGATACACAGTGATCAGATTATATAACATAAGTCCTAGAGATCCACTACTTCATCGCATTGTGGCTATAGTTAACAGCACTGTACTGTAATTTTTAAATACTTAAAAATTTGCTAAGAGGATAGATCTTATGCTATATTCTTATCACACAAAATAATAATAAAGTGGAAGGAAACAAACAAACAAAAAGACTGTGCCTACCCATAGTTGAAAGTGCAGTAGGAGAGACACACCAGTAAATCAATAATTTAAGAATGTATAAAAATGTGTAATATTCTGATAATATATTCTCTCTTTCATATACAAAGACTGCTCAAGCCAGGGGAGAACGTATAGCTCTAGCTAATCTACAAGCAGATAGAGTATAGAGCAGCCGTGGGCAAACTACGGCCCGCGGGCCGGATCCGGCCCGTTTGAAATGAATAAAACTAAAAAAAAAAAAAGACCGTACCCTTTTATGTAATGATGTTTACTTTGAATTTATATTAGTTCACACAAACACTCCATCCATGCTTTTGTTCCAGCCCTCCGGTCCAGTTTAAGAACCCATTGTGGCCCTCGAGTCAAAAAGTTTGCCCACCCCTGGTATAGAGTAATCTTGATTATTTGCCTTCAGGATAGACCACCCCTTTACTGTCACCATTTCATTTAAGTCTTTCAACAGACATATTTAAGAAAATTACTCAAAATCTTAGATGGTTATAGTCTTATTTTAAATTAACTTTCACCACAGTTGTTAAAATATTAGGGTTCTGCTTGTTTTTATTTGTTTAAAGTTACATATACACACACACACCATAATTTAATACGTACAGTAATTTTAACTTCAGCTAAGCAGAAGAAGTATCTGAGAAACTTTAAAAGTATACTAGTAAGTGCCAGGATCCCATCCTCAGAGATTCTGAACCAGATCTGAAGTAGGAGTAGGACATCTGTGTGGTTTGTTTTACACCTAAGGTGATTTTCATGGGCAGACAAAATTGAGAGACACTGATTTAAAGACTTCTCCATGCAATCTACACATCAGACAGTCTAAAGAGCCCACAAAAAGTTAAGACCAATAAGTATCAAACTTTGCTTATGAGGATATGCCAAGGTCTCTCTGATTTCAAAATTTCATAAAACAAATCACCAGTTCTTCAAAAATTTATATTCTGTATAGAACCTTGGCTGAAGTCCACCTTGTTCTATGTAAGCATGCTCTATATAACAGTACAAACAAGAGTTCAGTCTAGTATTTAAAATGCTAATCCACGCAGATAGTAAACAATACAGTAAAAGTCTTCTTCCTACCACAGATCCTCAGATTCCCCTTTCCCTGAGGAAATCATCATTAGTTTCTTGGCTATCTTTTTAGGCATATATGTGTATGTATATTTAATATATGTATCTACTACCAATGCACTTTTCTTTTTTTCTACAAGACATACTACAAATGTTCTGTATATTCCATTTTTATTTACCAATATAACTTAGAGACCATTCCACATCAGCACATTTGATCTGTTCTCATTCTTACGGCTATAAAACGGTATCATTGCAAAGATGTGTATCACTGCAAAGATGTACCATTGATACTTAACCACTACAAACAATGCCATAGTGAACATCCTTTTCATATATCTTTGTACACTTGGGGAAATAAATATGTATGCGTAATCATAAAATTGCCAAGCCAAACGGCAGGTGAATTTCAATGGTATTAATAAACCCTTCCAGAGGTAGTACCAGTTATTCTCCCACCACACTCTAATGCCTACAGTATATGAGAATGCTTAGTCCCCCAAACTTTATTATGACTTAAAAACATTTTTGGGGGGGGAGGTATTCGCTAACTCAATAAGTGGAAAAAAAAATGATATCCTATCATTTTGTTTTTTTATAAAACTTTAACTTTGAGGGATATTGTGCATCTTTTCATGTTTAAAAGTGATTTAAAAAAAATTTTTCTGTAGAATGCTTTTTGTCTTATGTGCATTATATATTTTTCCAGATTTTTTTCTTCTTGATTTACAAAAGTTCTCCACATAGTAAGGAATTCGGCCCTTTTTATTTAATACATGTTGCACACACTTCCAAGAAAATGAAGAAGGTTCTTATATATGTTTCAACACAGTCAAACCAAAGATAAAAATGGAATAGATGCTGGTAAAATTGGTATAACCTTTCTGGAGTAAAATACGGCAATATATACCTAGACCAGAGATCTTTTTTTTAAATGTTCATAATCTAGCCCTAGCCCGTTTGGTTCAGTGGATAGAGCGTCAGCCCTCAGACTGAAGGGTTGATGGTTCGATTTAAGTCAAGGGAACGTACAATGATTGCAGGCTCGATTCCCAGCCTGGGTGGGGGCATGTGTGGGAGGCAACCAATCAATGTGTCTCTCTTACATCAATAATTCTTTCTCATTGTCTGTCTCTCCCCCTTCCTTCCACTCTCTCTGAAAATCAGTGGAAAAATATCCTCAGGGGAGGATTAACAAAAAAAAGTTCATAATCTAAGTAGAAGTAATCCAAAATTATAAATAAATTAATGTAAAATAGAAAAAAATAAAACACCCAAATTTGAAACCTATTAAATAAATGTTATGTCCATAGCATAGAATGTTATGTAGCCAATTTAAATATTTTTTAAATATTAAGTGATGGGGAAATGCTCACAATATATTAATTGGAGAGGAAGAGGAGAAGGAACTATATCTGTAACAAGATCTCAATCTTATTTAAATGTGGTGGACAAAGGAAAGAGAGAAGGAAAAGAAAATATGCCAAAAGGTAATTCACAATTCTCTCTGAGAAGTAAGATTATAAATGATTTTGTTCTTTACAAGTTTATCTACTCTGTAAGATTTCTATGATAAGCATGCAATTTCTTAATATATAACATCATAACATAAAATTTACCATTCTATTTTTAAGTGTACAATGGCATTAAGTACATTCACACTGTTGTGCAACCATCACCACATCCATCTCCAGAACTTTTTCATCTTCCCCAGCTAAAACTCTGTACCCCTTTAACACTAACTCTCCAACTTACCCCAACCCCAAGCATGTATTTTCATAATCAGAAAAGCTATACCAACTTCTCCTCTATCTCCTCTTTACTTTTACTTGCACCAGAAGCCTATCTTACCTATTGAAGAAGCCTATTGCTGAGCTTCTTCACAGTTAAGGCAAAAAGGGAAACAGTTCTCACTGACTGGCATAAAGAACATGCAAGTTCCTCTAGGCCACTGGTCGGCAAACCGCGGCTCGCGAGCCACATGCGGCTCTTTGGCCCCTTGAGTGTGGCTCTTCCACAAAATACCACGTGCGTGCGCGCACGTACAGTGCGATTGAAACTTCGTGGCCCATGCGTAGAAGTCGGTTTTTGGCCTGGGCGAGTCTATTTTGAAGAAGGGGCGTTAGAAGAAGTGGGGGGTGTCCGTTAGGGGGGCCGCGGGATACGCAGCGCAGGGGAGGCGCGCCTGCGATTCATGCACGAGTTGAGTGAGAATGGCTATAAGACGAGTGTGGATGGGAGAGTTGGAAGGGGTTGACCTCAGCGAACGTACCTCAATCTGATTGAGGACGTTTTTAGCAAAGGCCAGCTCAGGAGTACCCTAATTAAGTTAACAACAATGTACCTAACTATATAGTTTAAGTTTAAAAAATTTGGCTCTCAAAAGAAATTTCAATCGTTGTACTACTGATATTTGGCTCTGTTGACTAATGAGTTTGCCGACCACTGCTCTAGGCCATGCTTCTTAGCTTCCTTTCTATTCCAATATACCTAAGGGATACTATGACCCCCCATTAATAACAATAGTACATTAAGTCAGTGACTCACACTGAATGGAAGGAAGATAGGAAAACAGTATAAGAAATGAGGGGGAAGACATAATATTTATTCCACCCAACACACAAGGTAATTCAAATGTCAACACTTCTAGCATCACTAGTTAAACACACACAATTCCTGCTCTAGTGCAACAAACATTACTAACACTGGAGCCTACAAGGAATATATCATCACATGGATCTTTTTATAAATGGTACAACCTAAAACAATAGAAATCTTCAATAACAGATGTTAGAAAAATTCTTTCAAATGGTCATTGTTTGCAGAACTTTCAAAAGAGCATAAAATTTAAAAAAGTTTTGAAGGGACCCAGTGCAAATAAATGGATTTTTATTAATGGTAGTTGTTTGGATATAGGATAATTTTACTCCAAATTAACCCCTGATGAAAACAGGCCACACATGCCCAGGCCAGGAAGCTCAATTGATTAGCAGTGGTTCTCAAACTTCTGGCCCTTTAAATACAGTTCCTCATGTTGTGACCCAACCATAAAATTATTTTCGTTGCTACTTCAAAATTATAATGTTGCTACTGTTATGAATCGTAATGTAAATATCTGATATGCAGGATGGTCTTAGGCGACCCCTGTGAAAGGGTCGTTCGACTGCCAAAGGGGTCGCGACCCACAGGTTGAGAACCACTGGATTAGAGCATCGTGCTGATATTCCAAGGCTGTGGGTTCAATCCCCAGTCAAGGCACATACAAGAATTAACCAAAGAATGTGTAAATAAGTAGAACAACAAATCGATGTCTCTCTCTCTCTGTCTCTCTCTCTCTCCCCTCTCCCTCTTATTCTTTCTCTAAATCAATAAATACAAATTTTAAAGAATGAAAAACAGGGCACACTCACTAGAACTCTTGTGGTCCAAGGGTGCAATTTTTTTTAAATTGATATACCCCTAATGCCTAGAGTAGTTTCTGGTACAATAGTAAATGATCAACACATATTTCTGAATCTACCACTATCACTCAAAGACTATCACTAAAGCAAGATCTAATAATCTGCTTAGTAGCTTAGTTTCAAAGAATTTCATGATTAAACTAGAGGCCCGGTTCACAAAAATTTATGCACTCAGGAGGTCCCTCAGCCCGGCCTATGCCCTCTTGCAATGTGGGACCCCTCGGAGGATGTCCACCCCAGTGGGGACCCTCACCCCATGGAGGTTTGGCCAGCCTGGGTGAGGGGCTGATGGCTGTTTTCAGGCTGGCCA
>NW_005370250.1:391795-395349 GCF_000412655.1 Myotis brandtii
TCCGTGGCCATGGCTGGCTGAAAGCAGGTATCTGGGGTTTGTTTACCTTCTATAATTGAAACTTTGCTGCTTTCAGTGGAGCTCAGAGCCAGGCCGCGGCAGGCGGGAAAACTTGGCTTCCTCCATTATTGGAGCAAGCAAGCCTCCTGCTCGCTCCAGCTCTGTGGCTGCCGGCCGCCATCTTGGTTGGGTTAATTTGCATATAGTCGCTCTGATTGGCTGGTGGGCATGGCTTAAGGCGTAGCGAAAGTACGGTCAATTTGCATGTTTGTCTTTTATTAGGATAGGATAGAACTTTAGAGATGACCAACTTTAGCCACCTAGTCACAAATGCTAGGAGATTCATTAAGTGAAGGAAAAAATTATTAAAATACTACATAAATCACAAACAGGTCAAATAAATCTTGTGTTAGAAATCTTACACTAGTAGAATTTATTAGAATTTATACTACCTTTATATAAATATCCGAGTCATCTTCATATTTTAAGTTAAATATTAAAACCTTTTAATTATATAAGATATCTAATTCTTCATTAACAAAATTTCATAAATTTTGACTTAAAAATTTAAAACAAGGATCAAATACATGCATTTAAATGTTCAAAGAAAGAACTTACATAGAAGTTTCAAGCAGTCATCCTTCTTTTTTAAACGCTCTTTAATATCTCCTGATATGAGTACAGAATATGGACATGCCATTTCTTTTAAAAAACCACTTATCTCAAGCTGGAAGCTTTCTAGATCATCTCTCCCTTTAAAAAAGAAAAATCACAAAACATTTACTGAATATTTACCATATAATCTGATACTATAAAATCTACAAGTTCACATTCAATTCTAAATTTTCCTTTTGACATTAAATCCTTACATGTATGACCCCAAAGCTTAGGTAAAGGTAACCAAATAATTTCTACATTTAGAAAGTCACACTTGAATTCAGAAACATAAGTATCAATTTAAGAATATAAATATGTAATTATGAGATTATAAATATTTTTATATTTAAATTTGATTCGCATTTTCCAATATATGTTCCATAAAGCAGATAAAATGGGAATATTTTTGTATGAGTAATAAAAATATTAAAAACATTATTATGGCTATAATTATTAACTGGCTTCAGAGCTAATGATATTTCTATGGATTCAGATCATAAATGCAGTCATCTAATTAAGCCTCACTGCTTATCTTTCTTTCATAACCTAATTATATGGGAGCCTGTGTCATGTATTTTGAATTTAGCTTATCTTACTTAGTTTCGAGGGAATTCTATTAGATATGGCAAGAAAAAAAATAATTTAAAGACAGCTTCAAAAGCGAAGTCTACTTTGTCCCCTAGCAAATGCCCAATAATTTATTTTTTCATTTTATTATACCATCTGAAATTCTACCAAAGACCCACAATGACTCCAGTTACCAAGACAGCAATGCATTAAACTTTATGAACAAGTACAGGAATATTTTATAAGATCATTCCTATGTGAATCCATGTCCTGAATTATAGGCTTTGTAATACAACTTAAATTAGGGATTACATGTACTTAAAAAAAAAAACCCCACCTTAATCGAAAATAAGCAGCATTCAAATATTAAACTTCTTAAATAACCGAATTCAGAGTCTACTTTTTCTTAAAAATACTAAGATTAAGACAGGAGAAAAATAGAAATTGTTTATAATCTTATACAAATTTTAAGAATGAATTTTGGATTAATATAGCATTTAATCCAAATATATTTAATACAATATATTGAAGTTCTTAATATCAATGATTTTTCTTTGTATAGATTTTTCTTTTTCTAGTACATTTTAGATAAAACTGTAAATCATAAGCTATCATTTCATTTTACTATTAAACAAAAAAGTAAATAAAACACAATGGCAATACCAGCTGAAGTGATACTTTCTTCCAAGTTGCATAATGATTTTATTTGAGAGCCTAACCAAACACAGAGCTCTGAAAATTCAGGTGAAGATAGTCCACCCTCAGCTGCCTTGGTAAGGGCTTGCTCTTCTAACAGTGGTCCCTTATACCTAGAAAGAAAGACATAAAAGGTTAAAAATTAACAGAAACCTCATATTCTTTATCATAGCCTACTGCCTATTTTTGTAAATAAAGTTTTATTAGAGTACATCTGATAAACGTATCCATTTACAGACTGCCTCTGGCTGCTTTCACACTGCAATGGCAGAGTCGAGTCATTGTGACAGAGATAGCATGGCCAGCAAAGCCTAAAATTTCTACTATATGCTCTGTTATAGAAATGGTTTACTGATTTGTGCTCTATATAATTAACATTTGGCTTTTTCCCTATATTTTAACATCTTTTAGTAAAATTATCAACCAATTTTAAGAGAAACATTACATATAATAAAGTCAAATAGAGCTAAGTCTAATAACTATACTGGTTAAAGGAATAAGAAAAAAGGAAGTAGTGACAAAACAGATGCAAATTTTAAATTTAAAAAGTTAAAGTTGAAAAAGACCTATGACAGTGATGGCGAACCTATGACACGTGTTGTCAGAGGTGACACGCGAACTCAGTTTTTTGGTTGATTTTTCTTTGTTAAATGGCATTTAAATATATAAAATAAATATCAAAAATGTAAGTCTTTGTTTTACTATGGTTGCAAATATAGAAAAATTTCTATATGTGACACGGCACCAGAATTAAGTTAGGGTTTTTCAAAATGCTGACACGCTCAGCTGAAAAGGTTCGCCATCACTGACCTATAAGATCATTTTAACCTAAACCATTTCTTTTATAATTTTACTAGAGGTCCAGTGCACAGATTCATGCACTGGTGGGGGGGCGTGGCCTGTGGGAATCAGCTGAGTGGTGAGCATATGACCCCCAGTGGTCAGTGCACATCATAGCAACTGGTCGACCAGTTGTTCTGGTCGTTCTGCTGTTCGGTCACTGAGCTTTTGTAGACTAGAGGCCCAGCGCACAAAATTTGTGCATGGGGGGTGTTTCCCTCAGCCCAGCCTGCACCCTCTCCAGGATCGGGCCTAAACTGGCAGTCGGACATCTCTTTCACAATCCTGGACCACTGGCTCCTAATCGCTCACCTGCCTACCTGCCTGGTCGCCCCTAACTGCCCGCCTCTCCCAGCCTGGTCGCCCCTAACAGCTCCCCGCTGCCAGCCAGGTTGCCCCCAACTGCCCCCTCTGCTGGCGTGGTCGCCCCCAACTGCCCCCCCTTGCTAGCCTGGTCACCCCTCATGCCCCTGCCCCCTGCCGGCCTGGTCACCCCACACAGCCTGCTTATTCAGTCATTTGGTCATCCCTCACTAACCCCCCTGCCGGCCTGGTTGTAGGCAGCCATCTTGTGATGGTGTGAGGGTTAATTTTCATATTACCTTTATTATATAGGATACTTTCAAACACTGCTACAAAGTTTACTTGAATAGTACCTTAAATTTTTAAACCATCTTATAAATTATCTTAATTGAATTAGATATGTTTTCTACTTTATTCCTCTTTCTGCAACTGAGCTTTTATTTCACATTATAAACTTACTAGGGGCCCGGTGCACGAAATTCGTGCACTGG
>NW_005370250.1:395394-403655 GCF_000412655.1 Myotis brandtii
GCCCAGGCCTAACGCCTCTGGCCAAGGCGTTAGGCCTGGGCAGGAGACCCCCAGCTGCCCAAGATCGCTGACTCCGCCCCAGCTCCCCGCTGTTGCAGGCTCCGCCCCTGCCCAGGCCTAACGCCTCTGGCCAAGGCCTTAGGCCTGGGCAGGGGACCCCCAGCTTCCCGTGGTTGCAGGCTCTGCCCCTGCCTAGACCTAACGCCTCTGGCCAAGGCGTTAGGCCTGGGCAGGGGACCCCCAGCTTCCCGTGGTTGCAGGCTCTGCCCCTGCCTAGACCTAACGCCTCTGGCCAAGGCGTTAGGCCTGGGCAGGGGACCCCCAGCTTCCCGTGGTTGCAGGCTCTGCCCCTGCCTAGACCTAACGCCTCTGGCCAAGGCGTTAGGCCTGGGCAGGGGACCCCCAGCTTCCCGTGGTTGCAGGCTCTGCCCCTGCCTAGACCTAACGCCTCTGGCCAAGGCGTTAGGCCTGGGCAGGGGACCCCCAGCTTCCCGTGGTTGCAGGCTCTGCCCCTGCCTAGACCTAACGCCTCTGGCCAAGGCGTTAGGCCTGGGCAGGGGACCCCCAGCTTCCCGTGGTTGCAGGCTCTGCCCCTGCCTAGACCTAACGCCTCTGGCCAAGGCGTTAGGCCTGGGCAGGGGACCCCCAGCTTCCCGTGGTTGCAGGCTCTGCCCCTGCCTAGACCTAACGCCTCTGGCCAAGGCGTTAGGCCTGGGCAGGGGACCCCCAGCTTCCCGTGGTTGCAGGCTCTGCCCCTGCCTAGACCTAACGCCTCTGGCCAAGGCGTTAGGCCTGGGCAGGGGACCCCCAGCTTCCCGTGGTTGCAGGCTCTGCCCCTGCCTAGACCTAACGCCTCTGGCCAAGGCGTTAGGCCTGGGCAGGGGACCCCCAGCTTCCCGTGGTTGCAGGCTCTGCCCCTGCCTAGACCTAACGCCTCTGGCCAAGGCGTTAGGCCTGGGCAGGGGACCCCCAGCTTCCCGTGGTTGCAGGCTCTGCCCCTGCCTAGACCTAACGCCTCTGGCCAAGGCGTTAGGCCTGGGCAGGGGACCCCCAGCTTCCCGTGGTTGCAGGCTCTGCCCCTGCCTAGACCTAACGCCTCTGGCCAAGGCGTTAGGCCTGGGCAGGGGACCCCCAGCTGCCCAGGATCGCTGATTCCGCCCCTGCTCCCTGCGATGGCTGGTTCCGCCCCTGCCCAGGCCTAACGCCTCTGGCCAAGGCATTAGGTCTGTGTAGGGGACCCCCAGCTCCCCACGATTGCAGGCTCCACCCCTGCCCAGGCCTAACGTCTTTGGCCAAGGCTTTAGGCCTGGGCAAGGGATCCCTAGCTCCCCAGACTGCCGCTCCGTCCCTGCCCAACTCCCATTGCTGGCTCCACCCCTGCTTCCCGCTATCACTGGCCGGGGCGGCAAAGGCGCCCGGTTCTCTTAGCTCCCCTCTGGGTTTCCGATAACCGTCAGCGGCAGGGGGCTTTTTCCGTCCTTTCCCTTTCGCCTCCTAGCTCCCCTCTGGG
Organism: Myotis brandtii; assembly: GCF_000412655.1. Lineage (NCBI taxonomy): Eukaryota > Metazoa > Chordata > Mammalia > Chiroptera > Vespertilionidae > Myotis > Myotis brandtii. The sequence goes on from NW_005370250.1 coordinate 396,905, forward strand.
TTTCCGATAACCGTCAGCGGCAGGGGGCTTTTTCCGTCCTTTCCCTTTCGCCTCCCAGCATTGTGCCTACATATGCAAATTAACCGCCATCTTTGTTGGTGGTTAACCGCCATCTTAGTTGGCAGTTAATTTGCATATCACCCTGATTAGGCAATGGGAAGGGTAGCGGTCGTACGGCTAATTACCATGTTTCTCTTTTATTAGATAAGGAGGAGGATAGATTTTAACATATTTGATGAGTTTTAATCCACTGTAGTTATTTTTCTTTTCAAACAGTCCTACCTTTGGTTAGTGAGAGGATATTCTTCTTTGATTTATCCCCAGTATTCTTCGAATACTTTCCTTGATTTCTTTGACAAGATGTTCTTGTCCTGTACTTGTAATTGGCCATTTCTCCAAGAAGCCCTGATTCTTTTTAATGGTATTTAGAGTACACAACCTGGTACTAAAGGTTAGTCACTGTATCTGAAGCTTTTTCAAAGAACTTACATCAGGATTTCACATTGCTATTTCCAATTCAAACTTAGAATTGTGGGTTTTTTTACTTAACTTGTTTTGTATTTTTATCTATTTTCTCTAAAATTGTGGTTTTTACTATTTTTATCTATTTTCAATAAAAAAAATATGGTTTCTAATAACATTTACATAATCCTAGTAAAAAATATAAGCTACATATAGTTTCAGAGTAGGAAAATCAGCATTTTTACTAACAACAAAATCACTGAAAACAATTTATGTTTTTATGTTTTAGAATATATTCCAGTAAGGATATATTTTTAAAAATTCCTTTCTGTGATTAAACCACCTACTCAACATATCAACAGACCTTAGTTTCATTTTGCTTTAAAATTTAGAAATTTGTCTCTTGTTTTGTTCTGATTTCATTTTTAATTTTGCTTCATAATTATGTAAGATATTTATATGGTTTCAAAGTCTAATTTACAAAACAAGGTACATTCAGACAAATCTACTTAACAATCTCAATTGTGTTGCCTCTACTCTGGTTCCCTCCCTCCCCCAAAGGTAACCACATTTATTAGTTTTGGGATGTCACTCCACAATGTTTTTAAAAACAAACATATACTTTTCCTTTTTTTAGATAAAAGGTAGCCTACTACATACTGTCCTATTCCGTGCTTTAAGCACATATATATTCACATACACATATTTACATATACTAGAGATCAACAGAAATACTACTCAATAATTTTTGTTGTCATATAGTACCTCTCTGTCTGGATGCACCCTAGTTTATTCACTATGCCCTTACTGAAAGATATTTGGGTTAGTACATCACTTTCCTATTATAAAAACTGGCAGATTTTTGTCAGTATATATCTGGGATAGATTCCTAGAGTTGGGACTGTTAGGTCAAAGAGTAAATGGATATGTAATTTTGCTGGATACTATTATATTTTCCTCTACAGGGGTTGTGTAAGTACCCATTCCTCATAATTCACCACAATTGTCAAACATTTGGATTTTTGACTATCTGGTATCTCAGTATAGTTTTAATTTACATTTCTCTTTTGAGCAAGGCTGTACATCTTTTCACATGTTTATAGGCCATTTGCATTTCCTTTTCTCTGAATTCTCTGGTCATATCTCATGATATTTTCAAATCCCCATTTTACAGGTAAGAAATTAAGGGTTAATAAGGTTAGGATACCTGCTTTGTAAGTACTAGGCCAGGCACAGTGCTAGTTACATATATATATGTTCATATTTATAAATATATATACTCATATTTATAAATATATTTATTTATAATTCATTTAATGTTTACAGCAATAATTTGAAGTTAGTATTATCCTAATTCTGGGTCAGAAAATAACTAGATGATGACATAATAATTTAAACCCAAATATGACCCCAAATGTTCCATGTGAACTATAAACTTCTGCCTACACTATTAAGGAAACTAAGCCAATAACCTGGCTAAGTTATGCAATCAGGTAAAGGCAGAGCTAGGACTAGAGTCTAGTCCAGTGATAGCGAACCTTTTGAGAGCTTGGTGTGTCAGATTTTGAAAAACCCTAACTTAACTCTGGTCCCGTGTCACATATAGAAATTTTTTGATATTTGCAACCATAGTAAAACAAAGATTTATATTTTATATATTTAAATGCCATTTAACAAAGAAAAATCAACCAAAAAAATGAGTTCGTGTGTTACCTCTGACATTAGCTCCCCTCTGGGTTTCCGATAACCGTCAGCGGCAGGGGGCTTTTTCCGTCCTTTCCCTTTCGCCTCCCAGCATTGTGCCTACATATGCAAATTAACCGCCATCTTTGTTGGTGGTTAACCGCCATCTTAGTTGGCAGTTAATTTGCATATCACCCTGATTAGGCAATGGGAAGGGTAGCGGTCGTACGGCTAATTACCATGTTTCTCTTTTATTAGATAAGGAGGAGGATAGATTTTAACATATTTGATGAGTTTTAATCCACTGTAGTTATTTTTCTTTTCAAACAGTCCTACCTTTGGTTAGTGAGAGGATATTCTTCTTTGATTTATCCCCAGTATTCTTCGAATACTTTCCTTGATTTCTTTGACAAGATGTTCTTGTCCTGTACTTGTAATTGGCCATTTCTCCAAGAAGCCCTGATTCTTTTTAATGGTATTTAGAGTACACAACCTGGTACTAAAGGTTAGTCACTGTATCTGAAGCTTTTTCAAAGAACTTACATCAGGATTTCACATTGCTATTTCCAATTCAAACTTAGAATTGTGGGTTTTTTTACTTAACTTGTTTTGTATTTTTATCTATTTTCTCTAAAATTGTGGTTTTTACTATTTTTATCTATTTTCAATAAAAAAAATATGGTTTCTAATAACATTTACATAATCCTAGTAAAAAATATAAGCTACATATAGTTTCAGAGTAGGAAAATCAGCATTTTTACTAACAACAAAATCACTGAAAACAATTTATGTTTTTATGTTTTAGAATATATTCCAGTAAGGATATATTTTTAAAAATTCCTTTCTGTGATTAAACCACCTACTCAACATATCAACAGACCTTAGTTTCATTTTGCTTTAAAATTTAGAAATTTGTCTCTTGTTTTGTTCTGATTTCATTTTTAATTTTGCTTCATAATTATGTAAGATATTTATATGGTTTCAAAGTCTAATTTACAAAACAAGGTACATTCAGACAAATCTACTTAACAATCTCAATTGTGTTGCCTCTACTCTGGTTCCCTCCCTCCCCCAAAGGTAACCACATTTATTAGTTTTGGGATGTCACTCCACAATGTTTTTAAAAACAAACATATACTTTTCCTTTTTTTAGATAAAAGGTAGCCTACTACATACTGTCCTATTCCGTGCTTTAAGCACATATATATTCACATACACATATTTACATATACTAGAGATCAACAGAAATACTACTCAATAATTTTTGTTGTCATATAGTACCTCTCTGTCTGGATGCACCCTAGTTTATTCACTATGCCCTTACTGAAAGATATTTGGGTTAGTACATCACTTTCCTATTATAAAAACTGGCAGATTTTTGTCAGTATATATCTGGGATAGATTCCTAGAGTTGGGACTGTTAGGTCAAAGAGTAAATGGATATGTAATTTTGCTGGATACTATTATATTTTCCTCTACAGGGGTTGTGTAAGTACCCATTCCTCATAATTCACCACAATTGTCAAACATTTGGATTTTTGACTATCTGGTATCTCAGTATAGTTTTAATTTACATTTCTCTTTTGAGCAAGGCTGTACATCTTTTCACATGTTTATAGGCCATTTGCATTTCCTTTTCTCTGAATTCTCTGGTCATATCTCATGATATTTTCAAATCCCCATTTTACAGGTAAGAAATTAAGGGTTAATAAGGTTAGGATACCTGCTTTGTAAGTACTAGGCCAGGCACAGTGCTAGTTACATATATATATGTTCATATTTATAAATATATATACTCATATTTATAAATATATTTATTTATAATTCATTTAATGTTTACAGCAATAATTTGAAGTTAGTATTATCCTAATTCTGGGTCAGAAAATAACTAGATGATGACATAATAATTTAAACCCAAATATGACCCCAAATGTTCCATGTGAACTATAAACTTCTGCCTACACTATTAAGGAAACTAAGCCAATAACCTGGCTAAGTTATGCAATCAGGTAAAGGCAGAGCTAGGACTAGAGTCTAGTCCAGTGATAGCGAACCTTTTGAGAGCTTGGTGTGTCAGATTTTGAAAAACCCTAACTTAACTCTGGTCCCGTGTCACATATAGAAATTTTTTGATATTTGCAACCATAGTAAAACAAAGATTTATATTTTATATATTTAAATGCCATTTAACAAAGAAAAATCAACCAAAAAAATGAGTTCGTGTGTTACCTATGACACGCATGTCATAGGTTCGCCATCACTGGTCTAGTCACTAGACCACTGTCTTTGCTCCTCTAGACAAAACTGGTTCCTCTATGCAGTTACCTTTCTTCCATGTCTTACAGTGCCTCTCATTGAGATTTAATCGTAAACATCTTTATTTCCCCCTACTTGCTTGCATTTCTGCAATAATCATAAACTCTTGAATAAATGTATCTAATTCGTATAGTTGGTGCTATTTTCACTCAAATGCCAACCACAATTCAACAAAATTGATTAAATCACCAGAAATAAAGAATTGCAGTGGTCCTCAACCTTCTGGCCCTTTAAATACAGTTCCTCATGTTGTGACCCAACCATAAAATTATTTTCATTGCTACTTCATAACTGTAACGTTGCTACTGTTATGAATCATAATGTAAATATCTGATATGCAGGATGGTCTTAGGTGACCCCTGTGAAAGGGTCGTTCGACCGCCAAAGGGGTCGCGACCCACAGGTTGAGAACCGCTGATTTAGAGGGAGAAAACCCCACAATCCTTAATGCCTCTGGTTTCATCAGATCGATATACAGGAAAAAAAATGTATTTAACAAACCTAACATCTAATAACAATCACAATACAACTAAAATTTATAAACTGCTCTTATAGTAGGCCAGTGTTATGTGCTTTATGTATATTGCCTCATTTAATTGCCATAATGTCCTAAAAGGTATTATTATTATGCTCTTAGTTTGTTCTATGTTTTCTTATTTAATTAGGAAAGTGCTACTCTTATTCCAACCATTGGAGATACCTCCCCTAGGCCCAGCCTCCCCCAGGAGTCCTCCATACAGTGGAACCATAGCTGCTGGCCTGACACTTCAAACTGTGTGATTCAATCTTCAGTCTGTTAGGGCCATTGGCAAACCTCCACAAAGACACAGCCAGATCCTAATTTACTTTGTTTTCTATTTTTATTAGCCAGTATACTAGTATAAAACATGAGATCCTTCCCCCTGTCATCTGCCCAACCTATTGGCTTGCCTCTGATCCTGTTCTCCACTTCTCCCTGCTTCCCAAATTCTTCCACTATGTTCCATCCATAAACAGCAACTCTCCTATACTGTCAATCTCTTCTCAGAAAGATTACCCCTACCACCCTAGCTTTGGCTAGTTTACTCTCTCAATCAGATGGCAGGGTTTGTCCTCCTTGCTTCCCAATATAGCATCCGTATCATTGCTCCCTCATTTTCTTAAAAATATCTGCTGCTCTCTCCAGGCTCAAGCCAGTCAGATTTGCCACCCTCTTTCTCTTGTGATTTTCATCTACCAATCTCTTGGGTACTCCCCAACATTCCCTGTGCTCTCTTTTCCTTTCCATCCCTTTTTTCTTTTTTTGTCATTATATTAAGTTTCTTCAGAGTCCACACATATACCCTACCCAGTACTCTGAGCTCTCAATTCTCTAACTTTCTCTTTTCCATCCTTTGCCACTACATCCTAGACCAGTGATGGCAAACCTTTTGAGCTCGGCGTGTCAGCATTTTGAAAAACCCTAACTTAACTCTGGTGCCGTGTCACATATAGAAATTTTTTGATATTTGCAACCATAGTAAAACAAAGACTTATATTTTTGATATTTATTTTATATATGTAAATGCCATTTAACAAAGAAAAATCAACCAAAAAACTGAGTTCGCGTGTCACCTCTGACACGCGTGTCATAGGTTCGCCATCACTGTCCTAGACCTTGCTATCACCTGGAACTACTCCATCTTGGAAATCATTAATTCAAATATGTCACTTCCTGACCACAACCTACTATCTATGCTTTCAGCTTGTTCTTTTGACCAGTCACCTACAACTACTCTTTAATATCATCTCTACCTCCATTCCATTGGTTCCTCCACATTCTCTGCATTGACTAGCTCTCTGCTGTCTTTACTTTCTTCTTCCCTATTCAATTTAGATTCCAATATATATTTCATTTTGGTGCTAAATAAATGCCTATTGCAGAAATGAATCCTTGATACCATCAGCTCTAATATCCAATCAATCACTAAGCCCTATAAATGCACTTCTTTCCATATCCACTGCCACTAAGCAACCATCACTTCTTGCCTATACTAACTAAATTCTCCAATCCACTCTCCACCTTGCTGACAGAGGTAACTTTTCAAACTAGACATCTAATCACTCCCTTTTTTATTTAAAATCCTTCAATCATAAAGATGGTAGCATAGGTAAGCACAGTACTCGCCTCCTTCCACAACCACATCAAAATTACAACTAAGCTACATAACAACCATCATTCAGAGCCGCCTGAAATCTGGCTGAACAGAAGTTCTACAACTAGAGAATTAAAGAAGCCACATTGAGACTCTGTGTGTGTGTGTGGGGAAGG
>NW_005370250.1:403702-410414 GCF_000412655.1 Myotis brandtii
GGAAGGTCTCCTGCACAGGAGCCCTCCTGGAAGGAGAAGAGAGGGAGCAAGAAATTGAAAACCTATTTGAAAAAATAATGACAGAAAATTTCCCTTACCTGGTGAAAGAAATAGACATACAAGTTCAAAAGCACAGAGTCCCAATTAAGATGAACCCAAAGAGGCCTACACCAAGATACATCATAATTAAAATGCCAAAGGTTAAAGGTAAAGAGAGAATCTTAAAAGCAAGAGAAAAGCAGTTATTACCTACAAGGGAGTGCCCATGTGACTGAGCTGATTTCTCAACAGAAACTTTGCAGGCCAGAAGGGATTAGCAGGAAATATTCAAAGTGATGAATAGCAAGGACCTACAACCAAGATTATTACTCTACCAGCAACACTATCATTTAATATTGAAGGTCAGATAAAGAGCTTCACAGACAAGAAAAAGCTAAAGGAGTTCACATGAAATGGTCAAGGGTATTCTTTAAGAAGAGGAAGAAGGAAGGAGGAGGAGAAGGGAAAAGAAGGGAGGAAGAGGGAGGAGAAAAGGGGAGGAGGAGGAAGAGGATAAAAAATATGAACAGTAAAATGGCAATAAATATAAAAAAATAAATGAACAAGGAATCTAGTGAACAAAATAAACTGATGAATAAAATAGAACCAGAGGCATAGAAACATGGAATAGACTGAGGAATCTCAGAGGAAATGAGGGAGGGGGCGTGAGAAGAGATTAACCAAAGAACTTACATGCATACATGCATTACCCATGGACACAGACAATAGGGTGATGAAGGCCTAGGGTGGAGTGGAATCCGGGAAAAGGGGGGTGGGGGGGAGGACATCTGTAATACAGTACTCTCAACAATAAAGATTAAAAAATAAATAAATAAAGCCCTCAATCATGTCCCATTGCCGTTATGACAAATAAGAAAACCACAACATAGCCTAAAAGGTGCCGCATGCCCTAGTCTTCACCTAACTCTCCAATCCAGTCTTCACCACTCTGGCCTTTGCTCTCTGCCCTCCGGCCTCTTAGCCTCCTTCCAGTTCTTCTAATCAGCATGCTCCTTTCCTCTTGTTCTCACTGTAAGGACACCTTTGTCCTCCCTTCCAATCCAACATCTCCTAGTTAACTCCTATTCACCCTTTCTTTTTCAACTCAAATACCAATTCCTCAGAAATCTATAACTAACCTCCCTAAGACTATATAGGTCCTCCTGTCATGTTATGTCATCCTGCTCTTTTCCTTTAAAACACTTGTTATCAGAGCTAATAAATATCTGTGTGATCATGTCTGTTTCTCCACTCGACTGTAGCTCCACAGGACAGGGACCTATTTTGCTTACCATGGACCTCTCAGAACAGTATAGAGTTGTGCTCAATAAATATTTGAAATAAACTTCTCTCCATAATGGTGGTTTGCAACCTAGGCTGTGAAGCTTGTTTTTAAAAATGCATGCTTGGCCAAACCGGTTTGGCTCAGTGAATAGAGCATAGGCCTGCGGACTGAAAGGTCCCAGGTTCGATTCCGGTCAAGGGGCATGTACCTTGGTTGCGGGCACATCCCCAGTAAGAGGTGTGCAGGAGGCGGCTGGTCAATGTTTCTCTCTCATTGATGTTGCTAACACTCTATCCCTCTCCCTTTCTCTCTGTAAAAAATCAATAAAATATATTTTTTTTAAAATGCATGCTTGTACTGCATCCCAAAAAAAGATCATGATTCACTCAGCTTATAGCATATACGAAACCAGAACATTTTTTCACAAGCTCCATACATGATTTTGATGCACAATCAGGGTTGAGATCCACTGTGGTACAAAATCAGAGACTCTCAGAACTGAAAGAGACTTCTGAAATCTCAGCTCCTTTCACAGATGAGAAAACTAAGTTATTTTTACCCTACCATTTATAACAGACCATATCACTAAACTGTTCTTTCACATAGATGTCCACTTTTAATTCCTCCCTTTAGTTACCTGACAAACTAAAGTACCTTCATGATATCTCACGTTTCAATCACAACAGGAAATTACTTACACTCTACATAGACAGTATTTTAAAACACTGTTCAATTATAACACCTATTGTAAGTATACAACTACTAGAGGCCCCGGTGCATGAAATTTGTGCACTGGGAGGAGGGGGGTTCCCTCAGCCCGGCCTGCACCCTCTGGCAGTTCAGGAGCCCTCAGGGGATGTCCAACTGCCGTGGAGGTGGGAGAGGCTCCCACCACCACAGCTGCACTCGCCAGCCTTGAGCCCGGCTTCTGGCTGAGAAGCGCTCCCCCTGTGGGAGCGCACTGACCACCAGGGGGCAGCTCCTGTGTTGAGCATCTGCCTCCTGGTGGTCAGTGCATGTTGTCATAGTGAGTCATTCCAACGTTCAGTCGATTTGCATATTAGCCTTTTATTACATAGGAGGATGTTACTTTTTTTTTCTACACTTTATTATAAGAAACTTCAAACTCTTGTCCTCAGTTATTTCAGGAAAAATCAACTCTAAAGTGTGTAATTTTTACTTTCCATATTGAATACTCTGAAACTAATTTTCCTTAATAAAAGTCAAAGTTATAGCAAACTTCATCTTTCAAGCACCTATAATATAAACAAATTCAAGGAATAAAGAAAGCAAAAAAGGGACAGACTTTACCTTTTTCATAAACTACAGAATCCCACTATTCTTATCCGGAATACTTAGGAGCTCAAACGTTTGAAGCCTAAGCACTTCAATTAAGTATTTTAACTTCTTGTTTTGGTTACTTCCTTAACCAAGCTAAGTGAAAATTTCCAAGGGATTTCACAGAAGAAGAAGAAAAAAAAAGCCCCCTAAATAATCAGTGGCTCTATTCTTTCATTTGGCAAACATCTATTCAGGATCTACTAAGTACAGGGCTCTGTAACATTGGGTCACTTGCAAAGTAGGTGCTAATCAGGGTCCAAAAGCAACAACTGATAGAGGATCAAGTGCAGCTTCAGGAAAAGATAAAGGGAGTGGGGGTTTCAAGCTTCACAACAGCACCGCAAAGGCACAGTCTAATTATTCAAGAAACTCCAGCATGTGGGAAGACAAGCAACTGTGCAGATGGCTCCATGCTCTTTAACGTGTGTTTGTTTTTTTGACTCTCAACTACCTGGTCCTATGCTGACCTCTGTGCACGCTCTTCTTTGAACTTTTCTTCATTCACTCGCCCATTCATTCACCCACGATTTATTGTGCCAGACACCACTGTGGGATGGTATTGGCATCAAGACCAGAAAGGCGCCTGTTTTCCTGGAGCTGCCTGGGATGAGGGCGGGGCATTCCACATACAACGTGCAGGTCAAGATACATTGTGAAAAGAATAGCGGCTACGAAGAAAAACAGGCTAAGTCTGGGGGAGAGACTATGTTGTATAGATATTGCTCCCCGTGCCCAGAAGCAATGGAACCACCCCGGGAGTCCCCACAGCACTGACTAGTATCACTCTGAACAGTAAATACCACACTCCACGGAGCCCCCACGACTAGTAAACGAGCAGTCACCTGAGACTGGCTTTTCCTCCGCCTGGCACATAAAGATGCATTCAGAACACATTAGCAAGAAGTAAATACGCTGTGCATGAACGGTGGCTGAATGAATGAATGGACTGAACGAAAACATTTTCTACAGTCAAGGCAGCTGGAGAGATGCGCTCCCGAGGCCTAAGAAAGCCACAGGTGAGGCCTAATTCAGCCACGGGTCGCCCAGCGCAGGAGACACCACACCTCCCTGCGGGCGCCGCAACGACGTGGACAAAAATATGCCCAGCGGGCTAAGGACGCGCGTCCCGGGAGGACGGATGCCGGCCGGGCCCTCCGCGTCACTGCCGCGAATGCCGGCGGAGGAGTTCCAGGCAAGGAGTTTGGAAGAGGGGCCGCGCGCCCCAGCTCTCCGGCCATTCTCCACCCCCAGGCCCCAAACGGATCTCTTTCCCGCCTCCCGCTTAACTCCGTCGGCGCCGGAGGGGGCGAGGCAGGAAAGGAGGCCTGCGCAGAGCTGCCGGAGCCCAGCAGAGGCCCGCAGGTGGGGCCTGCTGCAGCCAGGCCGAGGGAGAGCTTACGTTTTCGGGGGAAAGACGTTCGTAGGAATACTCACCCCAACGCCTCTAGTGTGTCCAGAACGTCTCCTTCCATTGTGGGTTCGGGACCCGGCTCCGGCCCTCTCATGGTCCTCCGGGCAAAAGCTGTTCGCCGCTCTAAGGAGCCCGCCGGAAACCGGCGTTGCCGCGCCAAGGTTCCGGTCGGGATCTTGACTAGGATTGCCTGCAGCGCCTCTGACTGGGAGCCCAAAGGTTCTCGGCCTGGAGGCAGTCTGTACTCAGACGGCTTTATTTAAAATAATAATAGAAATAGTAATAAAAAGCGTTAGTTCTTATCTGTGTGGAAGTCAATCTTAGCAAGCATCGGGATTCCACCCGAGTTTTTCTCAATCTATCAGACTCCCAGCCCTCTCTTTTTATAACAAAAATCCCGAAATAGAATAATGATTATCTTGAGCTAAAATTAGTACGTAATATCACGTATCTACACATATAATTTTTACATCAATATACACGGCAATGCTCCAAGTTTAAGAAATAAGGGGCAGCTAATTTATACTTATATTGTTTTATTACAAAATGTGCAAGATCAATGAAGCTATCAGATGTTTGCATCTATCTGCAGAATCTTATACACAATATGTGTCCTATTGCTGATAAAGTATAGGTGAATTGTATAAGACATTAATAAAAGTTGCATGTCTCCATCTTAGAGTATTCACTAAAAGAATAATCAAATGTAAAACTTATAACTAACAACTAAGCGAAGGGGGAAACAGAATAATGAAAAAAAATAAGACTAAATCTAAAAACGGGGAAAAAAGAAAATAACTTTAAAACATAAGATAGTGGGTAAAAATATTAACATCAGAAAAAATAGCTGCTAATGCAGGCAGCATCAGAGAGACATAAAGAGGGACATTTCATAATAACAATAAAAGTATCAAAACCACAGGAGGCTATAACAATCCTAAATGTTCATTTGCTTAAATAACCAGGCTCAAAATATAACTAAATGAACTTAAACGAGAAATATGAAAACCCAGAGGGGAAGATTTTAAACACATCTCTAATTGCTTGATGAAACAAATAGTTTTTAAAAATCAGTGGACATACATGAGACTTGGAAAACATCATTTACATATTTGACCTAATTGATATATGTAGATCACTCCTCCCCAAACTTCAGAATATGCATTTTTCAAGTGCACAAGTGTCATTTATAAAACTTGACTTCAGACTGTACCTGAAAGTAAGTCTCATCACATTTAAAGACTGAAAGCATACTAGTAAAAGGCACTTTTTCTGACTACAGTAGAATTAAACTAGGAACTGAAGCCATGACAATGAGGCCTTCAGTCTATAGGCACAAGGAAGGCAGCAGCAACTGACTCCACAAACCACTTAATAACACAAGCTATTGCTAGGGCCACGCTGGCCAGAACACAATGCACATGTGTAGCTCTAGATGGTGCATAAACTAAATCCAGTCAGTTCAGCCCTGCTGCATTCAGAGCCACTTGCACCCCTTATTATATCTGGGACTAAATACCCTCCTTTCTTCCTTGATAGGAGAGATACATGACCAATCTGTCAAGAGAGTGGACACTCCAACCTCCTCAAAAGCCTTTAAAATGGTCAGCAAACCAAGCTAGAGTCATTGATGATACAGCTAGTCCAAGCTATAATGGAGGCCCATCCTCTTCCTCCTCCACACCTATTACCTATTACCCACACTCTTGACCAGAATTTCAGTATTCTGGGTTGACAGCCATGTTTGCTGAAATTAACCAGTTTTGGTCAGAAAAAGGACAAGGGTAACCAGAGATACCGCAGTAAGATCTTGGATTTCAAACAAATTCCTGCCTCCACTGTGTAGCAGCAACCTGAGATGTTCATGATAAATAGCTATGTCAGTAAAGTAACTATTCTTTGCCTGCAAGTTCACTAGTATGAAGAGCCAAGCTTGTAAAAGGATAGTTGCCACAGTCAACATCTTCCCACCCTGGAAGCCAGAGTCTCTAACCCATAAGAGCCCAAAGTTTTAGAAACAGTGAGCACAAATTCTACACGAGTGTCCTTAGGCAAGATGGTGAGGGAGCCAATTCTACTTGTTCCCTTTAGTTCCTGGGCCCACATTTTCTAGCAAAGGAGCACACCATTATAAATCATCTTCTGGTTCCACTCATCCTATATAATAAAGAGCTAATATGCAAATGGTCCTCACGCCCTCACGTTGTCACGCCATCATGCTTTAACTGCTCAGACACTCAACACTGGGGAGAGAGGAATGGGGACCAGCCAGGCACAAATGAGCTCGCAAGAGAGGAATGGGGACCAGCCAGACTGTGGCCCGGAAGAGGGACAAGCTGCCTGCCCTGCAGTCCCGGGCACCACGGCTGTGCCTGAACCTGCAGCCTGGGAGAGGGATAAGCTGCCCACCCCATAATCCTGGGTGCCAGCGGATGGGGCTGTGGCCTGGGAGAGAGACTAGCCACCTGCCTTGCAGTCCCGGGTGCCAACGGCTGCACCTGTGCCTGCGGCCTGGACCGGGAGAGGGACAAGCCACATGCCCCGCAGTCCCAGGTGCCTGCGGCTGCAGCCCAGGTGAAGCCGCCTGCCCAGGGTCCCCTGAGGCTGCGGCCGGCCCGGGCGAAGCTGGCCCAGGG
>NW_005370250.1:412708-419409 GCF_000412655.1 Myotis brandtii
GAAGGACTTGTATGCATGCATATAAGCACAACCAATGGACACAAGACACTGGGGGGTGGGATGAGGGCATGCGACAGGGGGTAGGGGAGGCTGGGGGGAGGTCAATGGGGGAAAAAAGGAGATATATGTACTCTACTATGTGATACTTTAAACAATAAAAAAATACTCTGAAGAAAGAGAAAGAAACATCTTGCGTAGGTTTGGATTCCACTGAAGGATTCTAGAAAGTGGCCATCAATTCTGGGTTGGTTGCTGCTTCTGAGGTAGGACTAAAAATGGGAATCAACTAGGGATTGGGTGCTTAAAAGCTACTCTTGACTAATGCAATCCTATTAACATTTCCTAAGGTTCTGCAAGCCAGACTGGTCTCCAGACACTTTTTCACCTGAACTCCAAAGAAAAGCTCTCTCTCTCTCTCTCTCTCTCTCTCTCTCAACATGCATGCATGCTTATGTGGATGGGGGAGGGTGCATTTCATAGTACATGCAATTGGTGTTGAAGAATTATCATTCAAATCTACATATTCTGGATATTTACAAGAGATTATAAGCTCAAGTAACTAATACATAAGCACACATATTGCACAAGGTGCTGAACTATACTCTGAGAATAAAATAGTGATCCAATATCATCCATGTTTTCAAAGATATGGTTACACAGCAAATCATAGTCAAGGCGAAATGTAATGTGGGCAGTGAGCCCTCATAGCACTTCAGATGGAGGGGAGACAATTGCAGTCTGGCAGAGGTGGACAGAATTCCTATCAAGCACAGGATGGGAGCTGGGCTTTGACTGAAGGGTAAGATTTAAATATAAGTGTGAAAGAAGACATTTTTAAGGGATTTAGATGAGGGGGTAGGAAACAATTAAGGAAAAGGTGACCAGAAAAGTTTGGGTCAGGAGAAGAGCTCCTAAAGAGAGGAAAACAATATCAGTTTGGAAATGTAAGTTCAGATCAGTCTGCTGAGACCCTGAGGATTAATGTCATATTTGGTAGGAACTGGAAAACCATTGTAGATCTCTGATTAGAGCAAAATCAAGACAAAAGATGTTTTTAGAAAAATGTACTTCGTAATTCAATGCTTTTTACTGAGAGAGAGAATGGAGACCTTCTGGATGCTACTGTCTAGACATAAGGCGATAAAGGTATGAATGAACCTTGGGGCAGAAGAAATGAAAGGGCAGGGGCAGCCAGTGTATTTACTGAAAGAGGGAAATAGACATCTCACCATTGATAAAATGCAAGGGAATGGAAGAAAAAAGAATCATAGAAGAGGCCATACATTTTTTTTAAACGAAAGAACCCTTGGAGAATACATAACCTAGACCCATTTTACTGGTGAGCTGAATTCCAGAGAGTCTGAGTGACTTGTCCCACGTCACACATGTGGTCACTGCTAGAGCTGAGGAGCTGTCATGAAACCCAAGCCTGTCCTCTTTGCTCAGCCTCCTGTGGGTGAAGACCTGGTAATCAATAAAGATGGTTTTTATTAAGGTGTGGGATGTATATGTAGATTGTAAGGTTTTCAAATAGCAAGATATCCAAATAGTGTACATAATAGAAACCAAAAGATAGGATAATTTTTTTCATAAATAAATAGTCCTTAAAAATAGACATGTTGACAAAAATAGATAAGTTGGACTTCATCAAAATTAAAAACTTTTGTCCATAAGACAATGACGGAAAACCAAGATGGCGGCATAGGTAAACGCCTGCACTCGCCTCCTCCCACAACCACATCAAAATTACAACTAAAATACAGAACAACCATCATTCAGAAACACCTGAAATCTGGCTGAATGGAAGTCCTACAACTAGAGAAGTAAAGAAGGAGCCACATTGAGACTGGTAGGGGGGCAGAGGCATGAAACAGGCTGGTCCAACAATCATGTATGGTGTTTTTTTTAAATCAGGAGGAATATCTCCAAGGCCTCCCGTGAGAAGCAGAGGGTCCCAGCTGCACACCAGAGCTCCAGAGCTGGAAAGAGAAGTTTCCATAACTTTGAGCTGTAAAAACCAGCAGTGATTGTGGCTGACTGACACGAGGCTGCTGGAGTCCAGGTATTCCTCTTAAAGGACCTGAGAACGAATTTACAGGGTCCTGCTTCCTCTTGTTATAGACTTTATTTTAAAGTCTGTTTTGTCCATCCCAGCCAACATGGCTCAGTGTTTGAGCATAATCCTATAAACCAGGAGGTTATGGTTGGATTCCCAGTCAGGGCACATGCCCAGGTTCCAGGCTCAATCCCCAGTGGGATGTGTGCAGGAGGCAGCCAATCAATGATTCTCTATCATCATTAATGTTTCTCTCTCTCTCCCTCTGCCTTCCTCTCTGAAATCAATAAAAATATATTAAAAGTAAATAAATAAAGTCTGGTTTGTCTGATTTGTCTACTTCAGCTTTTTCCATTCCATTTGCATAAAATATAATTTTTTCTTCATCTCTTTACTTTCAGCCTGGTTGTGTCTTCCAATCTGAAGTGGATCTCTTGTAGGAAGCATATGGGTCTTGTTTTCTTACCCATTAAGCAACCCTATGTCTCTAGATTGGAGCACTACAATTCTTTACATTAAAGTAATTATTGATAGGTATGTAGTCAATGCCATTTTATTAGTCACGGTTTTAATCTTTTTTTTCCCTATCTTCTTAAAGAAGTCCCTTTAGCCCCACCAGTGTGGGTGGCTCAGTGGTTGAGCATCAACCCAGGAACTGGTGGAGTTGATTCCCAGCCAGAGCACATGACAGGTTGCAGGCTGAGGAGCGTAGGAGGCAGCTGATTGATAACGTTCCTCTCACCGATGTCTCTATATCTCTATCCCTTTCCCTTCCCCTCTCTCTAAATATCAATAAAAACATATTTTTAAAGTCCCTTTAACATTTCTTGTAATATTGGTTTGGTGGTGATGAACTCCTTACCTTTTTCTTGTCTGGGAAGCTCTTTATCTCTCCTTCAATTCTAAGTTGTAGCTTTGCTGGATAATCTTGGATATAGGTCCTTGCTTTTTATCACTTTGAATATTTGATGGCAATCCATTCTGGCTTGAGAAATGTAATTTTTAATCCTCATCGTAATAAATCCTCACCTGCTCCCAAATTCTGGAGAGACAAGGCTGTTACATACTGACCTTTAAAATGCCAGCACAGCCTGGCCAGTGTGGCTCAGTGGATGAATATCAGCTCATGAAAAAAACCCTCCAGCTTAGAATTTCAGCTTTTCCTTAATTCCATGATCTATCCCCAATTTTTCAATAATTTATTTTTAGCTTAAGTTAGTTTCTGTTGCTTGTAACCAACCAAAGCAAATGGGGGAAAAAATCACTCAATAGATTTTTAACTGAAGCTAAAATTTATAATAAAATCAACATTAAATTTAGAAGTATATGTTATAGAATAATATTTAGCTGCATTTAAAAGGAAAGAATGTTGGTATCAAGAGTCCTTTAGCTGCTACCTATAACTTTAAAATACCCTAGAGTCCAGTCCTATGTATGTAAGTCATACTATTGACAGCAGGACTAATTTTTTTCATCCCCTTCTTGTAAATTCTATTATTAACTTGGTATTCCATATTTTTCCTAAATTATAGCCAGTTCTATTCACTATTGTTTTGTGGTTTATTTCAAATTGATTGCAAGACAAATGTAATGATCATTAAACTAGAAAAGAACATGATAAGGTTTCTGAAAGTAGGTTAATTTTACCGGGAGTCTGTATGTGATGTATTTAAAATACACTTTTTTCTTTCCCAAAAGAAATAATATCAAATTATTTCTTGCTCTAATAAATCATTATGTAAAGTTATTTTTTAAAGAACTGAGTAATTTTCCTGTCACTCTAAAGTGCATGCTAAAATAGAATTATATCAAGCAAGATTTAGCACAGTTGGAAATAACGTAATCTTTTAAAACAGAATTAGTATCTTTGTATCTGAAATGAGCAAAAGTATAAGTATGTCACAGGTATTTCCTTAGCCCATTCTTTGTGTATAAATGTTCAATGATTATGGTCTCCTGAAGTGCTGAGATAGATGTTGGTCCCTTTGCTTAGCCTGATGAGGTCATGTGGAACTGTTTGCTGCAAACCTGGAGTGAGACATAAAATGAAGAAACACTGAAAGGACACCCTGAATATGAGATCACAGAAGAATTTTGGAGAAAATATTAGTCTTGTTATATACAAACTCTATCAAGTTCAATTATTCACAAGCAGAGAATGTGAAATTGCTGATTATCCATGTGGATTTCAGAAGCATTGTCAGACCCCATTATTCCAGCTCCCCAAATCATCCTCACCCATTTACTTACTGATTTCTGGAATTCCACCAGACATCCTGTGTCAGCTCTTTGGCTTGAAATTGTGTCCGTTGTTAAAAAACAAATGCCACTCAGTTCTGGGATTAATAATGGTTTAGGAACTTGGCCCCATGGGAAGAACCTCTGCTTTAATCCTTCCTCAATCACATGCTATGCTATAGAAACACCTGCAGCAGGTTTAGGTTCTAGTGGTACATGCCACAGCACTGATTATTTTATAAGAGCTCTTTGAGAGAAGACAATCCTCCCAACATTCTGCTCCACAAAGAAAGGTTCAGACATCTTCTTTCAGATCACACCTTGACCATCCCCAGGCGGGATCAGAACTTCCAAAGACCCAGACCACATCATCCCCAAGTCAGTGCAAGACTTTTCCTCTTAATTTCATCTCTTTGCTCCTTTAGATCCATTTTGTTTCAGAGGGCCCTAAGCCATCTCAGTGGTCCTTCTCAACAGGACTCCCTAATGCTGACTCTTTCAGGGTGTAGGGTTTGAGATATTAGTTCTTTCTATCCTGGGAGACCCTGGTTTCCTTAAACCAATTGGTCAACCTCCTCCCCAAAGTCTTTACTTTCTGGTTCAGATTGCTTCCCAGTTTTTGAAGAACAACAACCAACTGTGATATCTGGCCAAAATGAAAACTATCAGGAGATGCAGAGAGTGTTGTGACCGGTGACAGAGTTTGCTCTAAAGTAGCAGGTATTCTTTCTGTTCCCACCAGTCTTGTCCACTTTAGCAAGGTAGCAGTGAAAGTAGAAGATCAAGACGATGCCAGAGCAACAGATGGGGGGGTCTTGGGAAGTCATGCACAACCAGGGGTAGGGGATCTTGTTTAGGAAAAGCAATGCCTGGCAATGAGCTGAGATCCAGGTGATAGAATAGAAGAGGAAAGGGATATCAAAGGGGTCGAAAAAGCATGCATGAGATATTCTAGCACAAAAAGGGAACAATTTCCTCAATGTACTAGTTGACTGGGACAAAGGTTAGGGTTTAGTTGCACTTATTCACAATTGTCCATCTAAATTTTTTATTTTTAAAACAAAACCTACATTGATTGATTCATAAGACCAGAATATTTCAAAATGTAGAGTAAGAATCGCAGACTCCTATAACAACATTAGCAGGGACCTTAGACTTTATCTAATTCTCCACTAACTCCCTGTGTTGAACATTTCTCTGCACCATCCCTGATGAGGCTGCCATAGCCCCTCCTTGGACATCATTCCCTCAAATAGCAGCACATTTGGATTGTTAGATCAAATTGTCAGATTGGTAGACTCTCTAGAAGAGTCCAAAATGGATGGACTCAATGTCCCCACATCACCACTATTCAGACGTCTGCATCTCAGATTAAAGCAAATCATGTCACAGTCTATGAGCAGGCACGGTCTACACTAATAGTTTTAGGTGTGACTCCAAGAAGAGATGAAAAAACAGGAGTACTTTGTTATTGCACAGTGTGTATCTCCTCAGGGACTATTTTCAAGTATTCAGATGATTCTGAAGGGAGAGTATGCCAAGGGAAATAATGCATTTTCCCTATGAAACCAGAATTGAGATGGGGTGTCATATACACACATGCACTGAGTCCTGATTCTATTCCGTCAACTCATATTAAGCTCATACTGTGGGCAAGACTTTACTGCTCAGAGACAAAAGGGTTCAGCACTCAATGGGCTAGTCTACAATTCAGCAGAAGACATTTCTATGGTCCCAGCTCTTCTAAGATATACCCCATCGCTCTCAGAGGTCACAAGAACTGCTTAATTCTCTTGCAGCTTAGGGGCTTGGAGCAGAGATCAACAGAGGTGTGCTGGCAGAAAGCTGGGTTTTCCAGGAGTCGGCTATTGGAGGTGCTGTGTCCTGAACCTGCACCTTCAGTGTCTCTGTACACCCGACCTCACTTGTGTTCTCTTGGGCAGAACATGGGGAAAATGTATCTGAAGGGAGCAGGAACTAACGACACGAGGAAATGAAGAATTTCAATTACCTACTGTTTCCATGCTTCAGGGATTTTTTTTTTTCATTTAAAGCCATGCAATATGGAACAAAGAGCCCTGAATACAACTGATTTCAAAGGGATGCAGAACTTGCTGTGATTCTCTAATTCAAACACGCTGGAGCTGCCAGCTGGCAGACAGTGCAATCCAACTGAATAAGGAATAAGGCAGGACTCTGGAGGAGACATCCCCGCGGAGCCACTAGAGGGGGACCGCAGCACCATGAGCAGCGGGATACTCCAGCTCACACCACACAGGAGGATGCCACAGGAGGCTGCCTGTTGCATTACTTTTGTCCTTTACAATTCTTGACCCACGGATTTCTGCCTCTTATACGTCCACAAACAGTAGAGCACGCAGTGCTTATATTATATATCCTTATATTA
>NW_005370250.1:419761-433815 GCF_000412655.1 Myotis brandtii
TATATATCCTTATATTAAATATATTTTATATATTAAATATATATTAAATATATATATCCTTATATTTATATCCTTATATCAAAAATAGAAGGATATTAAATGAAACGGTCCATGAAGGGGCATGACGTTTAGGGTCTCATCTCTATCTATCCTTTTAATTCTGCTATAATTTTTATCATGAACGTAAAATAAGACACAAATGAGGGGGTGGAGATGCTGGGGGCGGGGGGCTAATGGGATCAGGGTGGAGGTAGAGCCACAGCCCAGCACTGCGTCACCAGGGCAAACGCCTTCAATGCAGCTGACTTTGCTAAAGACGGGTGAAGGGGATGTTTTAGAGGCATTTACGTTCGTTGCATCTTTATCAGCCCAAGAATGAGGCCTGCCTTCCCCTCTAGGCAAATGCTTAGCCAATGGCACCCAATACACAATGGGCCCAACTTTCAGAAAATTCAAAATAAATGTGAGATCAGAACCTATAAAAACAACAAAATACAAACCCCTGTTCACACCACAAAAGGGCTAACATTTCAAAAGCATCACTACTTTTTAGAAGAGTGTATCTGTTGTGGGATTTCATTTGCAAGGAACTTTCCTAGTATACTAGTATTTAAAATAAGTAAATTCCTGAAATTTAAAATAGATGAAAATAACAAAATTTAAAACATAGTTATTCATCACTGTATTTATGGAATACTACGTTACACTTACAATGGATGGGGGCGGGGTCATCTTTATAAAAAATCAGTGCCATTACCATTATTTTTTAGTCTAAGGTTAGTTTTATGTGCTATGTAATTATCTCATAATGCTGATATTAAAATGCTAGATGTAAGAAGACATTACAATTTAAATTTGAAAAGGGAAAATGCCAATCAGTTGTTTAAAAACCATGATGGCCATGGCAGGTGTGGCTCTGCTGGTTGAGTGTCATCCCCTGCACCAAAAGGTCGCTGGTTCAAATCCTTGTGAGAGCACATACCCAGGTTTCAGGTTTGATCCCCAGTCAGGATATATGGATATGGGAGGCAACTGATCAATGTTTCTCTTTCACATCAATGTTTCTTTCTCTCTTCCTTTTCTTTCCTCTATCTCTAAAATCAATAAAAATGTATTTTTTAAAAAAAATATTTGATAGATAAGTTGAAGTCAAGCTTAAAAGCAATGGGAACAAAATTTCTGCTCAAATTGTTTTCCCCTTTGTTCCTAAATGTTTAATACTTTAACTTTTTAAACTATTGAAATGCAAAGATTTCCATTATATTGCTGAACTGGAAATTGCTGAGATCTTTCTTCAAAATTTTATTTATGAAGGAAAAAAAATTTGCATGAACCCTACACTAATTAAAGCTATAGATATATTTTTTTTTCAGGCAATGTTTGAGCCCCAAATTAATAATCTCTGCTTTAGACTGGGAATAACATAGACTCTAGGAAAAGATAAAATATACGGAAGCTGAAAGGCCCATCAACCCCCAAATAGCGTCTGTTCTCCCCTCCCTCCCCCATCCCCCCAAAGGCAACCGGAGTGTCAAGCCAAGAATGCCTTGGCAGGGAATCTGCAGGGTCTAGCTTTGCACAGGAATGACCTAGAGCGGCGGTCCTCACACAGGCCTGCGGAGGGCTGAGCCTGCTCGGCTGTTGTGGGCAGTGAGGGTTCAATTGAGCAGCTGGACCTCAAGTCTCCTGCCTTCAATCCAAGCAGCTTCATCTGTTTACATACAGGGCTTCTGAGTACAATTTTGAAGGAAAGTTTTGGATGCTACAAAATATGACCTAGAGGACGTAAAAGTGCTGAAAAGGTTACCTCTGGGTGGTTTTATTTGTTGGATCATCCATGGTTGTTTTGCTATTTTTGCTTTCTGCATCTTCTAAGTTTTCGCAAGTGAAAAAGTATTAGTTTTGTAATCAACATGCACACAGTTACATTAAAATAAAAGAATAAGCTTTGCCTACTTCTCCAAATAAAAGTGCTGAAAACAGGCTTTTCGTTGGGATCGTAGCATTTTGAACGTGAGTTGCAGTTTTCAAACACAAAGCACAGCTGTTTTGTCTCTTACTCTGAAGCTGTGAAAAAGGGAAAAGATTTTGAAAGCGGGAACAGGAAAAGGCTTGAGAAAAGTGGCTGTTATTTCTGGGCTAAAGTCTCCCTGGCAACAGTCTTCTCAGAAGCTTTGTCTTCCTGGGTGGACTTCTCAGGGTTTATGAGTGATGATTCCAGAGAATTCATGGGACCCAAAGTCAGCAGAGACCAGAAGACACTGGAGACAAAGAAGAAAGTCAAAAACGGGCCACAGATATGTGACAGACAGACGGAAGGTAGCCAGTGAAGTGTAGATGTCAGTACAGCCACACCGTCCACAGAGATATGCAAGAGGACAGGAAGACAGAGGCCACTGGGTCTGCAGCCATGCAGGTTAAGCTGAGGTTCCTGATATGCAAGAGGTCCAAAGACCTCAAGGGCTGTGGTTGAAGAAAAGTGCCACTTCAAGAAACAGTTACAGCCCTAGCTGGTTTGGCTCACTGGATAGAGCGTTGGCCTGGGGACTGAAGGGTCCCAGGTTCGATTCCGGTCAAGGGCATGTACCTTGGTTGCAAGCACATCCCCAGTAGGGGGTGTGCAGGAGGCAGCTGATCGATGCGGAAGACAGAGGCCACTGGGTCTGCAGCCATGCAGGTTAAGCTGAGGTTCCTGATATGCAAGAGGTCCAAAGACCTCAAGGGCTGTGGCTGAAGAAAAGTGCTGCTTCAAGAAACAGTTACAAAGAGCAGAAGGTGAGTTTAGTCAGCAGTTGGCCAGGGCAGGAAAACTGCAGCATTGTAAAAAACGGGTAAGAAATGACTTAGAGGTGACAAACTCTAAAGCCACCACCATTATCACCAGAATGCTAAGGCCAGTGCAAGCTTAGAACTAAATGTAACAGATAAAAAGAACAGTCATAGCTTTCCAGACTAGATCACAGATGCTCCCAGTCCAATCAGGTAAAACAATGCATAAATGCACGCATGCAATGTAAAAGGTAAGTTAAGAGATTTAAAAAACAAAAACAAGAAACTTGCATCAGAAAAGGCATAAAAACGTACATAATGGAAACTGGACCGAAGCCAGTACAGAGAGAGCCTGCATCTGCTTCACAATTAGCACACATCTGAAGCTATGGTTCTCAAAGTGTGGTTCCCAGCCCAGCAGCACCAGCAGGCCCTGGGAGCTTGCTGGAACTGCGAATTCCCAGGCTCCACCTCAGACCTACTGAATCTCCAACAGGGAGGCCCAGGATTCTGTGCCCACCAGGTGATTCTGATACACACTGAAGTGTGAGAACCATTTAGCCAGAGGCATTAAGATGACCAGGAAAATCGACCTATCAAACCCAGTATGGCAAAGGGAGGAACATCAAAAGAGAATGTCAAATATAACCAATCAAGGAAGTCAATGATGGCTAGAATGCTTACCAATCTCTCCACCCTAATTCAAGTCACCATTGCTTGTTGCCTGGACAACAATAGTTTTTTGACTATGTCTCCTGGTTTGAACCTCTGCTCCTGGTGTAATGATTAAAACTCTCCCTTTAAGCCCCTCTGGTGTGGCTCAGTGGTTGAGTGTCGACCCATGAACCAAGAGGTCACCGGTTCAATTCCTGGTCAGGGCACATGCCTGGGTTTTGAGCTCAATCCCCAGTGGAAGGCATGCAGAAGGCAGCCAATCAATGATTCTCTCTCATCATTGATGTTTCTCTCTCTCCCCCTATCCTTTCCTCTCTGAGATCAATAAAAATATTTTTTTTAAAAAGGAAAGATCTTCAGACATACACTGGAATCATAATTTACACCCTGTGATGTTACACATTTACAAAAGTGCTTTTTAAAATGACTGTTAATTGCACGGTCCTCTGGTGTTCAAATTGAGTCTTGGGGACATTTAATGAGATAGCCACAGGCTTTAAAAATCTCTCATTTATCATATGCTTGCAAGAAGATAGTTCGCATCTGGATAACTTCCAAAGATTCGCTGATGCTCTAATGGACTTGGTCTGTGAGGGAGCAGGGGTTAGATTTGATGGACTTGTTTCCCGTAACTGTGACTGGCCATTAATTGTCAGGGTTTGCTGAACTGGCAGTGTACTCACGCCTGCCAAGGCCTGCTGGGCCCAGGGCGAGGCCAGGCCCAGGGAAGGAAGGGAGGGCCAGGGTAGGAGAATGAGACCGTGGCAGCGAACTTCCTGCCTAGTCCTTTCCTGAGAGTGTTGGCTGCTGCAGTCCTAGCTGTAGCGTGTACACGCCTTTCCCCTGTTCAGTAAGGGAACAAGATGCACTTGCTGCCCTAATGGTTTCAATTCCTCACTTGCTGGCATGACCTGTTGGGGGGGGCAATCTTCCATCCCCCAAAAGTTAAGTCTCAATGTTGTAAGGGAATGAGGAAGACCTTGGGAGTGGGGTTTAGCCCCCAAGTTTAAAAATTAAAAACAAATAAATGTGATAGGTAAATAGAACTAGTTTACCACATTCCAAATAAAAATCAATGAAAAGAGAATAATTTTTATTTGGAATTATAAAAGGTCTGGGTTTTAGCCCAAACTTGCTGATATTGGATCAGCAAGTTTGGGCTAAAACCCAGACCTGGTTGGACTTGCCCCATCCTTTCTGAACCAAGCCTGCCCTCAGGAAGCTTCTGCTCTGCTCAGCCCCTCCATGCAGGATGATTCCAGAACAGACACTGACGTGGGGGAGACATTTATGAGAACAGCTTCTAGTCCTAGGGCTCAGCTGGGAAATCCAGTAGTCCACAGTACGGCACAGCCTCCAATATGAGCTTTATTAGCAACATAAGGGGAATGTTGTGGCCCACCTGCCCGACTTCTATTTCTAAGTCAATTCAGAACTTGGGCTGAGAAGATGGGTGCTATTTACTGTACCCCAAACCCGCAATAAGTTGGAATAGCTATAGTCATTTTCATGATATTTCCTAAAATCTAACATATTTCAAATTATCTTTGCATTTTATAGAAAGTTGTGCTATGTATAAACTTATTTCGAACCATTTAGCCTCACAACTTTAGCAATTTTGCTCCATTTTCATGGGTCATTTTGTTTTGCAAAGTGAAAGGTCTGGGACCAGCCTGGATGTTGTTTCTTTTTGTTGTTTGTTTGTTTGTTTAAATTTATCTTTATTGTTGAAAGTATTACAGAGACCCCCCTTCTCCCCATTGACCTCCTTCACTGGATGCTGTTTCTTTGTAGCTAATTTTTACCCTGCATGAATGTTTTAAAAATAATTTTTCATTTTTTAAAATTTCAGGTTATGCCTGAATATTATTCTCTTTTCATTGTTTTTTTTTAATTTTATTTTCTTGTTTAAAGTATTACAGTTTTTACCCTGCATGAATGTTTTAAAAATCACTTTTCATTTTTTAAAATTTCAGGTTATGCCTGAAGATTATTCTCTTTTCATTGGTTTTTTAAAAATTTTATTTTCTTGTTTAAAGTATTAGAAATAGTAGTACATATGTCTCCTTTTTTCCCCCATTGTCATTGATTTTTGTTTGGGATGTGGTAAACTAGTTCTATTTACCTATCACATGTATTTGTTTTTACTTTTTAAACTTGGGAAAATTTTATTTGATCATGGTTTGTAGTCCAGTTGTCTTTTTTTTTTTTTAAACCCCATTGTCATTGATTTTTGTTTGGAATGTGGTAAACTAGTTCTATTTACCTATCACATTTATTTGTTTTTACTTTTTAAACTTGGGAAAATTTTCTTTGATTATGGTTTGTAGTCCAGTTGTCTTTTTTTTTTTTTAAATCACAGAAGCATCTATCATTGCTGAATTAAACCTCCAATTTCTGTCCTCCATGTCAATCATCTTCTTTCTCATTTTCATCTCTGTCCTCCCTGCATTTTTGAGAATCTTTTCAAGTCCGTCTTCCACATCTCTGACTCAATGTTTACCATGTTAACTCTGCTCCTTACTAATTCTATTTCTGTTCCTGTTTCATATGTGAACATTAAATGTTTCCTGAATAAATAACAAATGAATGGTTACTGTGGGGTTTTAGTTTTCTGTTTGTTCTTTTTCCCCCCTCTCTTGTACTTCTCTTCATTTCATGCCATTGTTTCTTCGTGTCTAGTTTTTTCTGCCACTTTCTTATACCCATTTTATAGAGCCATGTCTTCCTGCATCCTAGAAGCACACCTGGTTCTTATGACAAACCATTTTTCAGAGGTCTGTCCTTCCTCCGAGTCTTCAGTGATGCTTTCTTCCTTTTACTTGGCAACACTTGCCTCCCCCAACCCCCGAGACCCATATTTCACACTATCTTCTCATGACAGAATGAGGTGAGCTCCACCAGACCGTGTGTTGCTCATACCTGCAGAGTGTGCATGTTTTCCACCTGGTCCCGCTGCAAGTGGGGTGGATTGGGTCACCTTCTCAGATCTATGCCTGACGTCCATGTGTGATGAGTTGATGCACACAATTTTTGGCTACTCCCCACTTTCTAGCAGGAGTGCACCTAACGGGAATATGCTGGAATGAAATAGAAGCCTGCCCTGCCCCACCGTGTGACTCTCAGATGTCCCGGACACATGGAGTTCATAAAGTGCAGCGGTCCCCATGTGCCGACAATGCTTCCGGAATGCTCCCACCGCAGCGCTTCACTTGTGGGAATCAAACCTCCCAGGATGAAATTCCGTCCTCTCTTACTTCCTGCCCAGTTGTTTCCTGAAAGTGTTTTATTCTGCTGAGCACAGAGAAAAAAAAGAGAATGTAAATATCTGCTATGCAGGATGGTCTTAGGCGACCCCTGTGAAAGGGTCGTTTGACCGCCAAAGGGGTCGCGACCCACAGGTTGAGAACTGCTGTTCTAGTTGATCACCAGAACAGATCACCATTTGCGTTCAAATCAACTTCTTGGGCTTTAGAATTGTGGTAAAATTCTTCCAGATTCTGGCACTGGGTTAACCAGCTGTCAACCAACACTTGGTGACAGGTTTCGAAGTGTAGGCTTCTAGAGTCAGAAGGGCACTCTTTTAGCCACTTCACGCACATTACCTCCTTTTGTCCTCATAAACTAGGATAACATGCGGCTAAGAGTCGAAGGAAGAACTGGTAAGTGGTGGCACTGAGATCTGAACCCATGATCCACCCCAGGGTCTGTGTTTTTTTTCTATTCCATGCCGTCTCCTTCCGCATTTCACCCGAGTGAAGCAGGAGGTGGGTGGGCAGGCTCCCATACATGGGCTGCCCTTTGAGTTGGGAGGTCATGATCGTGACCGAACTCTGGGTGCTCATTATGTGAATGTGTCAAGTGATGAGGATAAGAAAGGCCAAGTCACTGGTGAGCCTGGTGATATGGAGGTGCAACCTGAATGAGGAGAGCTCGAGTAGAGTGTTCAGTCTGAATTGTTCCATCTGGCCACTGGCAATGCCTCATTTCTCAGACAACTACTCAGTCAACGGTCCTGTGAGTCACCATCACAGAAAACCAAGTGTGACTATGCCACCAGGCACCAAGAACAGCAAGGCATTTGGTGTCTGGGAAGGCCCCAAACTAACACTGCCAAGATCTCTTTCCTTCTGATTTTTCAATCCATGTGTGCTTCTTGGAAAATTTAATCCACATGGGTTGGGATCACTTACACTTAACCCATCAAAATGCAGTTTTTAAGAGCCATTTGATGTCTACGAAGCCTGATGTGCTTCCTCTTTCTTTCTCTGTAAGCATAAGGCTCTAAAAGCTCATTCTTTCCCACCCTTATCCTCAATTTCTGAAGCTGGAAGTTACAGTTTGTCAATAAAAATTAAGCCTAGAAACTGAAAACAGGCAACCTCAGGCCTAACCTAGCCTATGAAAAGTGACAAGTTTGAAGGCTGGACAAATAGGTCCTCTCGTTTTCCAGAAACGTGCCCTTGCAGCTGTGGGAAGAAAGCCCGCCATGCTGCAACTTAGCCTCCTCCACAGACAGCCTCCGCCTGGCTGCGGAACACAGATGGATTCCAGACCCTTATTTTTAATTCAAAGAGAGCTCTGCCCACTTTTCTCAGGGCAGCATACTGGCCGCCCAACTTCCTGATTCATTCCAGTGAAATCCGCAGGATACCAAACCAGGATGAGTAAACTCCACATTGTTTCCATCTCACCCCTATGGGAGTGTTTCTCTGGGAAGAGCAACCCAGCCTCTTCAGGGACACCTGAAACAGCCTGAAATAGAAGGGAAATGGTGAGCATGAGCCATAGCACAGTTCTAAGTAGGAAAAGAGTGACTATATTTGTTATTTATTTCATATACTCCATTTCCCTTTTGCTTTGCTAGGTTGGTTGTAATTGCTATATTGCTTTCCAAATTAGGGCTACCATGAAATTACTAGCAGTCCTTCAAAAGCAAACCCAAATCCAGGGTGAATTGTTCCATAGTCTGAGATTCTATTTTAAGTTAAAGGGAATATATTGATAGAAAACACTATGGTGATTTTTCAAGAAATTAAAAATAAAAATGACCATATGATTCAGCAATTCCACTTTGGGGTATATATTGAAAAAAATGTCTTAAAGAGATATTTTGCACCAATGTTCACAGCAGCATTATTCACAAAAATGGTAGAAGCATCCCAAAGTGTCTAATGACAGATAAATGGATAAACAAAATGACACACACACACACACACACACACACACACACACACACTAATATTATTTAGCTTTAAAAGGAGAAAAACTCTGACACGTCCTCCAACATGGATGAATCTTGAAGACATTATGCTAAATAAAGTCAACCACAAAAAGAACAACGCTGTCTAATTTCACATATATGAGGAACGAAGAATAGAAAAATTCATAGAGACAGAAAGTAGAATGGTTGTTGTCTGGGGCTGGGAGAAGGAGAATGGGGCGTTATTGTTTAATGGGTAGAGAGTCTCAGTTTTGTAAGATGGGAATAATCCTAGAGATTGATAGTGGTGAGTTACACAACAATGTGAATGTAATGAATGCCGCTCAACTGTATACTTACAATGGCTAGAATGATAAATTTTATATTAAGTCTATTTTACCACAATTAGGGGAAAAAGGAATAAGTTGAACCCAAGTAGGTAAAGAGAGATTTGAGCTTATTTTTGTGACTCGTCAGCATCTGCCTTGGGAAGCTTAATCTTGTTTTGTCCTCCACCTTGGAAATCAGTTTTGATCGGATAAGTATACTAACCGTTCCATGGTTTTTTATTGTATCTGCATTTCTATCATCACTGTTTCTTAGCCTTAATATTAATGCAAAACTGGTAAGGCCTTATTGAGAAACTGATTTAGAGAAGTGGTCAGTTGAATAGTTCATTTCTCCCCTCAAAGCTGAGGGATCCTAACACCTTCCAGAATAGAATGATAGAGTGAAGCCAGATTTTAAATTTTATCCCTAAAAACCAAAGAGCAACGATCTCAAAATAATTAAAATCAAGTAAGAATTATAGGAGCACAAACTCATGCTATAATCTTTAAAAAGTTGTAACCAATGAAAGAGAACAATTCAGAAGCTGACTTAGTACTCCTACCTTACCCCTCCAACATAACCCTCTAAAACAGCAGTGGGAAAAAAAGGACTAAAGCAACTCCCCTGAATCAACAAGTTTAGGAGTGAATTGTGCTTTTATTTTACGTGTTATCTTTTAAAATATAGTTACACTCTTGAGTTATGGCAATGACTGATAATCAACTTCCTGATTCCCCTTGACTTGGACCTTCATGCATAACATTTTGAAAGAGGCAAGAATTTAGACCGCCCTGTGGAAATGGAGAGAGATGTCATATAGATGTAGAACATCAGGTCACTCCAGACGAAAGTGATTGCGAAAGAAGAGCCATTGTTCAGTATAGAAATTAAGGGTGGTCTGGAGAACAAATCTAACAATGATTTCGGGAAGAAAATGTGTGAGAATACATGAGGGGCTCTAGAGACCGCCCTGTGGACGAGAAAGGAAGCAGCCCAAAGAAAATGCGGGAGAAAGGTTTTGATCACAGATTAAATCCTGGGGGACAAGCATGTGGATTGTTACACTCACCTCTTGATTACATGTCTGGAAAGTCAAGGTACAAACCAGAAGGACTTGAAAGTGGATCAGGGGAAAGCTCGTAGTAGAAATAAAAGAATTTGGATCTTTGCCTTGGGAGAGTTCAGGGATGACTGATGAGAGGATCCCCGAGCCATTCTCTGTCATACAACCAGAATAACACCTAAGTTCTCCCACAGTGAGGTCCTTCTTGAAAACTGTATCCAGAAACCACAGCCTTCATTTGATGCTTAGCCACTGCCTGACCAAGCAGGAAGCTTGTCCTAAAGCGTACAGAATTCAAACTGTTTGTGGAAGGTGCAAGTTTTGCCAGCACACAATGAGTCAGCCGCCAGCCATCAACCAGAAGTATGAGTGAGAGCAACCACTTTGGACAATATGTTATTTTGGAAGTGAGGATTTCTTTTATAACAGTTGAGCCTGGGAACATGGTGTGCTTTATATAAAGCAGAAAATAAATAAAAGATTTCAAGGAATTCCTCTCCCACATGACCAATTCAAAAACCCAAGCTGACAAACCCAAGTACTAAAAGATTCAATGAGCCTGCATCGAGTCCAACTTTAAAAATACAACACATATGAAACTATTTTAGAAGTTTTTCTTCTAAAAAAAAAAAGAAAGAAAGAAAGAAGGGAAGTCACTGAAATAGAAACAACTGGCCACAATAATTTGGTTCTTATGAAGTATGTGCACTGCCTCTGATACTTTCCCTAGACATATAGGAAAGTTGTTAAGAGAGTAAATCCTAAGCTTTCTCATCACAAGGAGAACTGTTTTTCTTTCCTTTTTATTGATCTACTAAATGAGATGATGGGTATTAACTAAATTATTGCAGTAATCATTTTACAGTATATGTAAGGCAAACCATCATGCTGTATACCTTAAACTTAAAGTACTGTATGTCAATTATTTCTCAATAAAACTGAAAAAAGAATATGTAATAGATAATACATAAAGAAATGAGCATGCCTGTGTTCCAATAAAACTCGACTTACTTACTACATATTTATTACTTTATGTATGTATATATGTATGCATTTTACCGGTGGTGAGTGGGCTGGATTTGTTTGGCTCACAAGCTATGGTTTGCCAACTTCTGGTCTAGAAGAACTGAAGTCTCCAGACTCTAAATTCTGTTCTCTATACTCTGGGATAAGTTACAAATAAATAAATCAAACATAAAGTCTGGAGTAAGTCTCCATGCTAAATGGATTGTGCTCCCAAACGTGGACTCAAAAGGAAGAAAAACACCATCCTTAAAGCAGAGCCTCACTTTCCTATCCATCGCTACCATCTCCATTGATAGGGGTATGGCATCTTTAAAGCCCTCTGTTCAGTGGTGTAGCTGCCATTAAAAATAGCACATCCCAACTGTAAGTAACCATGACCTCTCAATGAAGTTGAACAGGGAAAGAGAGAAGAGAATAAAAGGTATTTCTCAGAAACTCTTTTCTAAAGAAGACATTATCAGACATGGTCCTGGGCAGAGTGGTTTTTAAGTCAGTCTTTTGGTCTTAAATACTTCAGAAGAAAGCTGATGTTTCTCATTAATCTTGGGTAATAGATTAACTAACCAATACAAGTTAGTAGAGATGATAATATCTAATATTTAATGCGCCTTTAGTGCATGTCAGGCATTTTGACACAACATGCAATATCACATTGAATCCTTGCAAAAACACAGTCTCACAGAAAACACCCCTATAAGCCCTAGAGAGAAGGTATGGAGCAGTTGTTTGGGTACTCCGGAAGATAAATGTTAGCAGGAGAATTGAGGAAGAAAACCGGAATTCAAAGCAAACTGGTGATGTGGACCATTTTCTTACTCTCGGGGCCTGAGCTCAGCCCTGGGAACCGGAAGTGGCGTTGGAGACGCCCTTGGATCTGGCTCAGGAGCAGAAAGGGGGACTCCTAATGCTCTGAGAGGTAGAGGTCCCCCTCTACCCATTCATTTTCTTGCACCCTGCAATCCATGGTAGTGGTTGCGGAGGCTGCAATTCAACTGGAACCAGAACTATGAGAAAAGGGAGCTTCCTTTTCTGTTGGTAGAGCTGGGATCCCCAAGAGGGTGGGCGAACCCAGATGCCTGTTGTTTTGTTTTGTTTTCTCTCTTTCTCTCTTTCCAACCTTCCACCTCTATACCTTGTAGCCAGCAGAGTGGGCAACTAAGACACCGCATTCTGTCCAGTGGACGAAAAAGAAAGCTCAGGGAACCAGAACTTACAGGAAACTTGCAGAGAGGAGAAAGTTCTGCAAAGTGAACCCATACAGTTTTTTTGTGAACCACTGGGCTCATCCCCTAGTTTTGCTCCCATGAATCTGAACCTAATGGACATACCAAAGACTTTGAGAACTGGACTTACACCCCATTACCCAGGTTGCAGACCAACCGCTTGGTGGTGCACATGCAGAAGGTGTGACTATAAAGAATTAGCAGGAGGAAACTTATCCTGGTATGAAACTGCTCTGTATCCTGGTTGTGGTGATGATAACGAATCTGTGCAGGTATGAAAATCAATAACTGTGCCCCCCCAAAATACCTAATTTGGTATGATAATTTTAAAAATAGAATTCACAGCCCTGGCGGATGGCTCAGTTGGTTGAGTATCCTCTGACACACCAAAAGGTTGCTGTTTCAATTCCCATCAGAGGACATATGTAGGTTGTGGCCGGTTGGGGCTAAACAGGAGGACACCAATCGATCTTTCCATCTCACTCTCTCCATTCCTCTCTCTAAAAAAAAATCAATAAAAACATATCCTTGGGCGAGGATTTAAAAAAATAGAATTAACAACAACAAAATCACAGTGATAGTGTATCTATCACATTTCTCAGATGCAAGTATCAGAACTGACTCCAGCTAACTTACCGTATTTTGCCATGTATAGGACGCTGTTTTTTTCTGAAATCCTTAGACTGAAAATCGAGGGGCGTCTTATATACGGAAGTCAGCCAAGGAGGGAGCCAGGAGGGTGCATAGCTGCCCATACCTTGTCAATCAGGCTTCCTCCAATCACGAGCCTATTATTACTGACGCCAGCTGATGCTGTAATTGGAGGTGGAGGTGGAGAGTGTGTAGATGCAACAGGAACCAGAGCGTTCTGTGTCCATAAAGATGTCAAAAAATAAAGAGATAAATACAGGTAAGTGATTGTCTTACTCTGAAAAATTCAAACTGAATGTAATCAGCTATGCAAAAGAGCATGGAAATAGAGCTGCAGAGAGACAATTTGGACCTCCTCCCACTGAATATATGATCAGATAGTAGAGAAAACAGGAAGAACAACTCCTCAAGATACCAAAAAAGAAGAAGGCCTTAAGAGGAAAACCGGCAAAATATTTAAAATACTGATTTCTTAATTTTGAGTTGGAAAAGTGGGAGGCATCTTATACACGGGGGCGTGTTATACATGGAAAAATATGGTAGGCAGAAAAGGTTTTTTCGAAGACCTATTGGTTGGCTCACAGAACTGACAAGAAAGGCAAAGAACTAAGACTGAGAAGGGGATGCTATAGAAACATCTGGCCAGCATTGGGCACTCAGTCCCACCACAGTCACTCCTGTCTAGCTGCCCCTTTGGCTTCCAAACAGATTCCTACAATGGGCAGAGGGACAACTATAAACAAGAGGGGCACCCAGAAGTCAGGTGGCAATACTCCTATCTAATAATAGAAAAAACATGGTAATTAACTGTAACTTCGCTACCCTTCCCATTGGCTAATCAGCGAGACATGCAAATTAACTGCCAACCAAGATGGCGGCTGGCAGCCAGGCAGCTGAAGCGAACAGGAGGAAGCCAAGTTTCCCCGCCTGCCACCGCCCAGCTCTGAGCTGCACTCTAAGAAACAATGTTGCAATTATAGAAGCTAAACAAACCCCAGATAACCTGCTTTCAGCCAGCCGGGCCTCAGAGCTGGAGCTGCAACAGTGTTTCAATTATAGAAGCCAAACAAACCCAGATACCTGCTTTCAGCAGCCGAGGTCTCAGAGCTGGAGC
>NW_005370250.1:434688-452039 GCF_000412655.1 Myotis brandtii
GGTGTGGGGGGGTGGGGAGGCCCCAGGAGGAGGCAGGACCATCCCGAGCTGGGGAGGGCAGGGGTGAGAGCCCATAGTGCCCCCCTCACCAGTCCTTCGCCATCCACTGCTGGCACTCTGAGTGTCCCTCAGCCCACCTGCCAGGGGAAGGAGCACAGCGCAGCAGGCGGGAGGCTTCCACACTCTCCTCTGGTGCCATGACTGGTGGAGCTACCGCATTGCTCCTGAGACTGGGCCAGAAGCGGGCAGGCACCCAGAGAAGGCGGGACCAGCCCGAGGGGACTAGAGGGACTGAGGGCGGGGCTTGAAGTGGCCAGAGAAAGCCAGAGAGTTTGGGGGCTGGGCCAGGCGTGCTGGAGCTCTGTGTGGACAGGTTCGGGTGTCAAGGCAGGGCTGCAGGTGGGTGGGCCGCACCTCGGGATTTCGAATTGCATGCTGGGCTCCTAGTAAGTAAATAAAATGCTATTATTGGCCCCTCCTAGGGATGAGGAAACTGAGGTGTGCAGACTTTCTATAACTTCCCTGAGGTCACAGTTTTACCAGGACTGGAAACTTGTGCTCCTAACCACTACAATGAAGGCTGAACTATCTGCAGCCCCAGGAGACCTTTGTGGAAACCAGGGTGCCTGTCTGAAAACAGAGAGAAGTAATTTGAAGCAGAAACTCCAACTTCCTCCTGGCTCTGCAATGCAAGGGAATGTTACCCCAGCTGTTTGTTTTCTTCTTTAACAGTTTGTTTTGTCTTTAAAATATAAACACTGAAATTTTTTTAGTGTATGCACTGCCTCTGATATATTTCCAGAGAGCAGTAGCATCCACATTTTTTTTTATCACATACCCATAAGCAAACATTTTTTAGCATTATTCCTAAAATATGTTTATTTGTGTTATATAGTGTGTGCACTATAAGTAACATTTAAAAAAGGAAAATGGATGAAATAATATTTTAAAACATTTATTCAAACAGTACAAAATCATTTTTTACTTCATTAAGAAATTACTAATGTGAGCAATGTTACTAAATATGCTTCAAATATCTGATCTTAAATTGAGCTTTTATACTTGATTTTAGAGCTTTACTTAGAAAAAAGTCATAGAAATATATAAATCCAAATTAAAGAAGTGAATCATTGGCTTTTTTCAAACTGTGGTGCTTACTATTTAAACCTCATCTAGCAATTATATAAGAGTTTCTTTGTGATGGGGGTGAGGGGGAGAATCTGGTCAGTAAATTTCCATTTCTGTTGCTGTTGAGCAAACAATTGGAAGATGTTGCTTTTTTTTTTTTTCAACAAATGGCTTCAAGATTCACTGAAATTTTTTAACTAAAAATTTTAAATGGGTTAGGAAACCATGATTCATAGTTTTTAACTGCTGTTCAAATGAGAGATTTGGTAAGTGCCAACCTGCTATCATTTGCAACAAAATCTTGAGACAATGGAAATATTTTTCAAACATTCCTTTTAAAAATTCTCCATAGCACAAATTTATTTAGAAAAGTGGTTCCTTGCTTGCTGTTAAACATCACCTTTACTTTGAAGGAATAGATTGAGAATGTTCTTTTTTAAAATTTTTAAATTAAGAAAACCTGCCAGGGAGCATAAAACAATAACATGGCATCAGAGAGAATATCAGCAAATTTGGTACACTTTATCTTTCACAAAACGCATTTCTTATTTCATCTTTTCCTTTCAGTGGAATTCTGCTTCCAGCTTAGGTTGTTTCAAAAGTACTTTCTCATTTAAAACAACTAGAAATATTAGACAAGAAAAAAATTTTAAAGCTGTTTGCAGGTATTCGAGGTGGTGAGGAATTATGGATGAAGACCCAAGAGAGAGATGAACCCAGAGAGGCAAGCCCAGCATTTAGAGTCTGGGCGCATGAGGGAGGCAACCAATCGATGTGTCTCTCTCACATCAATGTTTCTCTCTCTCTGTCTCTCCCTCTCCCTCCCACTCTCTCTAAATATCAATGGAAAAATATCCTTGGGTGAGAATTAACAACAAATAAATAAGTAAATAAGTTATGGGTGAAAGGCGAAAACAAACTTTCAACAGGTTCACAAGACTAGGGGAAACAAAAATCAGAGGAGGAGCCCTGGTCAATATTTCAGGGGCTAAACTGAGAAGTTAACTAGAAACAAAATCATCTCTCTCAAGGACTGAAGCTTAACTTCAAAGCATGTCAATCCCTGTTTGAATTAAGATGATCTGCAATTGATAAAAGTAAATTTTCTTGGTGGAAGATACTAGTAATCCAGAGCTTTAGGATATTCCTCAATGTCAAGATCTTAATAACTTTAAAAAACCATATATACAAGAAAAGAAAGCATAATTGAAAATTAAGAGAAAAAATACACAATAGATATAAATGCACAAGGGATCCAAATGATGAAGTTACCAGATAGTACCTTAAAATATATGTGATTAATATGTTCAAGTAATTAAAAGACAAGTCTGAGAATGTTGGTAGAGACTGAACCATGAAGAAATAAAAAGATAGAAAGTAAAGAAAGAAGATATACAATATGTAATAAATATATTTAAAAAATCTATACTTAGAAAAGAGAGAATTGGGGCAAAAGAAACATTTGAAGACATAATGACTGAAAACTTCCACAACTGATCACAGACATTAAACTACAGATTTAAGTATGTTGACTGTTAAGTAATGAGAAAACTTCTGTGGGGTACAAAAAGTTTTTAAACAGTTGTCTTTGTATAAAATTAACCTCATTTTGTGGCTCTGTAAATTTCTGGCTTTACCTATTTTTGGAGCAATAGCTTGCCTATGAAACCTGTGGAGAATGAATTTCATATATGGTGCTATATTTGTAACTCTAGAATCCTTTATGTATTATTTATTCAGGTCAAAGCAGCCACTCAATTTAGTGGTTGCATGTATAGAAACTTTTTATAAATATTAGTATTTGTTATATTTAAAATACTATTTGTTATTAAATAAAAATGTAGGTTTTTGCATTGAAACATTCTAGAAAATACAATATACTTTGATATATTAGAACTACTTTACTTGTTCATCTAACTCAGATATCAGGAAACTTTTTCTGTAAAGGGCCAGATAGTAAATGTTTTGTGCCCTGAGGGCTAATTATAGTTTTTGTCATAACTGCTCAACTCTGCCATTGTAGCATGAAAGTAGCCATAGACAATACATAAACAGATGAGTGGGACTGCGTCCCAGTAACACTCTATTTACAGAAATAAGCAAAGGGCCAGTTTGACTGGATAACAAACCTCCCATTCTACATGTTTTTTTACATTTGTATCTTCATATTATCAGCAATGATTTCTGTCTTCCAACAGTATCTCCAGGATGTAATTTATGTCTTTGTAATGTTGATTTCCATGCCACTTTAAACAATAAGGGTTTCCCAATGACATTTAAAAAAATCTCTTAATAGTAAAGAAAATAGTCTTTTAAACACTTGTTATTGAGTTTAGAGAAAACTGTATATGGTACTAGGTTGACCAATAAATTTAATTAATCATTGCTGGAAAACTGTAGAGATTTGAATTCACATGTGGAGAATCAGTCTTTCTAATCATGATGGCTTCATACCATCACTGGTTAATAACTTTTCCTCCCACTTTTTTATTTGTGGTAAAATGTACATATAAAGTTTACCATTTTAACCACTTTTAAGTTTACAGTTCAGTGGTAGTAACTACATTTATAATGTTGTACAGCCACCAACACCGCCCACCTCCATAGCTCTTCTCATTTTGTAAAACTGAAACTCTATATCTATACCCATTAAACAACAACTCCTCATTCTCTTCCTTTCCTCAGCCCCAAGCAACTACAATTCTACTTTCTGGCTCTATGATTTTTAGTACTCCAAGTATCTCAAATAAAAGACAAAGGCTAGAATGGAAGCCATGGAGCATCCAGGAATGCCAAGGATTGCCAGCAACCACCAGAAGCTAAGAGAGGCATGGAACAGATTCTCTCTCAAAGCCTCGTAAAGAGCCAGCCTTGCTGACATCTTAATTTGGGACTTATGGACCCCAGAATTCTGGCAGCAGGAAATAGAAGAAAAACTCATTGAGGAAGAAATAGCACAAAGAGTGGAAGAATTAGTAGCCAAAAGGGTAGAGGAAGAACTGGAGAAAAGGAAGGATGAAATTGAGCGAGAAGTTCTCTGAAGGGTGGAGGAAGCCAACCAAGCACATCATGGAAAAGCAGTTGCTCAAATAACACGAGCAACAGAGCCAAGCTGAGCTTACAGCACAAAAAGCCAGAGAGGAGGAAGAATGTGCAATATGTGAGGAGCTAGAGTGAATACTGGAAGAAAATAATTGAAAAATTGCAAAAGCAACTGGCTGAAGAACAGTTAAGAATTGTTGAAGAACAAAGCAATATTCATTAGGAAAGGACAAAATTAGAGTAAGAGTGACAACAACAAAATTAGAGTAAGTTGTCAACAACAACAACAACAACAAAATAACAAAAAATTATCCTGGGCAAGGGGAAGTCCAGGCCCAACCTGTCCTTCTCATGAAAAACCCAGGATTAAATTGCAAAAATAAAAGGACTCATATTTGCCTTTTTTGACTGGCTTATTTCACTTAACGTAATGTCCTCAAAGTTCATTCACATTATAACACATGTCAGACTTACCTTCCTTTTCAAGGCTGGATTCCATTGTATGTGTATACCACATTTTGATTTTCCATTCATCTGTCAATAGGCACTTGGGTTGCTTCCATGCTTTGGCTATTGTGGGTAATGCTGTTATGAATACTGGTGCACACAGTATCTTAAATAACCATATAGGGAGAGGGTCATTATTGAGGATAGTGGATAGAGATTCATACTTCAAAGGGTCTCTTTGCAGTCTCTAATTCTTTGGGCTGACTTCAAGCCTTCATTGTTTGATTCTCATGTGGCTGCTGAGGAGCTTGTACTGGCTGCATAGTGCTAGGTCTACCATTCCCTTAATATAAATGTGCTGACACTCATAGTTTTACCTTTAAGCCTAAGTTTTTTTCACAGAATCTTTTAAAGCCATTTGTCCATTTTATCATGGTTTATTTGTTAAAATTAAATAATATCATCTATTATTCCCCATAACTGAGTATATGCAAATAGCACTTAGTATCCAAATGGAAAGATAAGCCTCTGAAATGGTGAGTTTCTAATATTGCCTCAGGACACCGTTGTTAACATCTGTGTAAGGTGACTGACATACAGACCTAGATGTTTTAGAAAATATTTGTAAAGCTTAATTTCTTTTTAAATTTTTTAAACATCCTGGAAACAAATGACAAAACAACAATCCGAAATCTATGGGACACAGTGAAAGCCATCCTGAGAGGAAAGTTTATAGCTCTACAGGCCTACCTCAAAAAACAAGAAAAAATGGTAATAAATCATCTAACTCTACAACTTAAAGAATTAGAAAGAGAGCAACAAGAAAAGCCCAGAGTGAGCAGAAGGAAGGAGATAATAAAGATTAGAGCAGAAATAAATGACATAGAGACCAAAAAAAACAATACATAAAATCAATGAAACCAAGAGCTGGTTCTTTGAAAGGATAAACAAGATTGGTGAGCCTGGCTAGAAGCAAAGAGAGAGGACCCAAATAAACAAAATCAGAAATGAAAGAGGTGAAATAACAACAGACCCCACAGAAATACAAAGGATTGTTAAAAAATACTATGAACAACTCTACTCCAACAAACGAGACAACCTAGAGCTGTGGTCGGCAAACTGCGGCTCGCGAGCCACATGCAGCTCTTTGGCCCCTTGAGTGTGACTCTTCCTAAGCCTTAGGAGTATCCTAATTAAGTTAATAACAATGTACCTACCTATATAGTTTAAGTTTAAAAAATTTGGCTCTCAAAAGAAATTTCAATCGTTGTACTTTTGATATTTGGCTCTGTTGACTAATGAGTTTACCGACCATTGACCTAGAGGAAATGGACATATTCCTTGAAAAATACAACCTTCCAAAACTCAGTCAGGAAGAATCTAAAAATCTCAATAGGCCAATAACTATGGAAGAAATTGAAGCAGTCATCAAAAAGCTCCCAGCAAACAAAAGCCCAGGACCAGATGGCTTCTCAGGGGAGTTTTACCAAACTTTCAAGGAAGAACTAAAACCTATCCTCCTCAGACTACTACAAAAAATTCAGGAGGAAGGAACACTTCCAAGCTCATTCTATGAAGCCAGCATCACCCTAATACCAAAACCAGGTAAAGACAACACAATGAAAGAGAATTACAGGCCAATATCCCTCATGAACATAGATGCCAAAATCCTCAACAAAATCTTAGCAAATCGGATCCAACAGTACATCAGAAGGATCATACACCATGACCAAGTAGGATTTATCCCAGGAATGCAAGGATGGTACAACATCCGTAAATCAATAAACGTAATACATCACATAAACAAATTGAAAGAAAAAAACCACATGGTCATATCAATTGATGCAGAAAAAGCATTCGACAAAATCCAACACCCATTTTTGATAAAAACTCTCAGCAAGGTGGGAATAGAAGGATCATACCTCAACATAATAAAAGCCATATATGACAAACCCACAGCCAACATCATACTCAATGGACAAAAACTAACACCATTTCCCCTAAAAACAGGAACAAGACAGGGATGCCCACTCTCACCACTCCTCTTCAACATAGTCCTGGAAGTATTAGCCATTGCAATTAGACAAGAAGAAGAAATAAAAGGCATCCAAATTGGAAAAGAGGAAGTAAAATAAATGGTTTTGGGAAAATTGGACAGATACATGCAAAAAAAAAAATGAAACTAGACCACCAACTTACACCATACACACACAAAAAAACCCTCAAAATGGATAAAGGACTTAAAAATAAGACGGGAAACCATACAAATATTAGAGGAATCCACAAACAGCAAAATCTCAGACATATGCCGAAGCAATATCTTCACAAATACAGATCCTTAGGGCAATGGAAACTAAAGAGAAAATAAACAAATGGGACTACATCAAAATGAAAAGCTTCTGCACAGCAAAAGAAACCATCAACAAAACAACAAGAAAGCCCACTGCATGGGAGAACATATCTGCCAATGTTATCACCGAGAAGGGTTTAATCTCCAACATTTACAGGGAACTCATACAACTTAACAAAAGGAAGATAAACAACCCAATCAAAACATGGGCAATGGACCCAAATAGATACTTTTCAAAAGAGGACATAAGGAAGGCCAAGAAACATATGATAACATGCTCAAAATCAGTAATCATCCGAGAGATACAAATTCAAATGACAACGAGGAACCATCTCACACCTGTCAAAATGGCTATCATCAATAAATCAACAAATGACAAGTGCTGGTGAGGATGCAGAGAAAAAGGAACCCTAATGCACTGCTGGTGGGAATGCAGACTGGTGCAGCCACTGTGGAAGACAGTATGGAGTTTCCTCAAAAAACTGGAAATGGAACTCCCATTTGACCCTGTGATCCCACTTCTAGGAATATATCCCAAGAAACCAAAAACACCAATCAGAAAGGATATATGCACCCCTATGTTCATAGCAGCACAATTCACCATAGCTAAGATCTGGAAACAGCCTAAGTGCCCATCAGTAGATGAATGGATTAGAAAACTGTGGTACATCTACACGATGGAATACTATGCTGCTGTAAAAAAGAAGGAACTCTTACAATTTGCAACGGCATGGATGGAGCTGGAGAGCATTATGCTAAGTGAAACAAGCCAGTCAATGAAGGAAAAATACCACATGATCTCACTCATTCATGGATAATAAAGACCATTACAAACTTTTGAACAATAATAGATACAGAGGCAGAGCTGCCTCAAACTGATTGTCAAACTGCAGTGGGAAGGCCAGAGAGGGTTGGGGGGCAGAAGGGAGGGGAGTAAGAGATCAACCGTAATGCCTTCATGGTGTTCCAGTGTAGCCAGGAAACTGAAAAAAAAAATTTTTTTTTTAAATAAAAGTAAAAAGACATAGAAGTTCTATTATTTTATTCCCATACCCCAGTGAATCATTACTTATTACTTGAGTGATTTACCCCTATTCCAACTATGGCTCTAAACATTAAAGAACATCTGAGACTACAGTGTCCTGTTATTTAAGAACTAGAGGCCCAGTGCACGAAATTCTTGCACTCAGCAGGGGATCCCTCAGCTCAGCCTGCATCCTCTTGTAGTCCGGGAGCCTCCAAGGGATATCCAACTGCCAGCTTAGGGGAGCAGGCCTAAGCCGGCAGTTGGACATCCTTAGCGCTGCCACGGAGGCAGGAGAGGCTCCCACTACCACCGCTGTGCTCACCAGCTGTGAGCCTGGCTTCTGGCTGAGCGGCGTTTCCCCTGCATTGAGCATCTGCCCCCTGGTGGTAAGTGTGTGTCATAGCGGCCGGTTGTTCCACCATTTCGTTGATTTGCATATTAGCCTTTTATTATATAGGACTAGAGGCCCGGCGCATGAAATTTATGTACAGAAACAGTCCCTAGGCCTGGCCTGTGATCAGGGCCATCTCCCCACCGCCACCCACCCGCGGTTCCCCGTTCACCATCGGGTGATTGGTACCTGATGGCCAGGGGAAGGAACAGAGAGGTTGGCTGTTCCCACCCACTCGCCGGCCCCACCTCTGCCACGGGTGGCCATGAGGTGATTGGAGCCTGCCGGCCTGGAAAAGGGACCAAGAGGTGCTCAGTGCACTTCATAGTGACTGGTCCAGCGGTCGTTCTGGTCATTCTGCTGTTAGGGTCAATTTGCATATTACCCTTTTATTATATAGAATAGAGTCCTGGTGCACAGGTGGAGACCAGCTGGCGTGCCCTGAAGGGGGCCCCGGATTGGGGTGGTGGGGTCCTCACTGGAGGGCGGGGCTGGCCTGGGCTTGGGGCCGCTGAGGGTTTGCAGGCCAGCCATGCCCCTGATCGGGGTGGGGGTCCCCCCTGGGGGGCGAGGCTGGCCTGGGCGAGGGGCTGTGGGTGGTTTGCAGGCCAGCCACGCCCCCAGCTTTGTCAGGAAGGATGTCTGGAATGACATCTGAAAGACAGCTGGTCTATTTGGTCTATTTAGCATATTACTCTTTTATTAGTACTCTTTTTCTCATCTGAGAATTCCAAAACATTTAACTATGTTCCCACAGCTGTATAAGTAGTAGCTCTTGGCCTTTTTGAGTATGGACTCAGAGGTGTTAAATCACCACAGAGATGTGATCAGTAATATCCAGGTTGTCGGAAACTACAGAACAAATGACCTCATTTATGAAGAGAGACTTAAGATACATACTCACTAATCACAACATTTACACCTTATTTGGGTCTTGATTAAAACAAGCAAATTGACCGTGGCCGGTTTTGCTCAGCAGTTAAAGCATTGTCCTGTGGACCAAAGGGGCCTGGGTTCGATTCCCAGTCAAGGACACTTACCTCGATTGTGGGTTCAATCCCCAGCCCTTTTGGGGCGTGTGCAGGAGGCAACCGATGGATGCGTCGATGTTTTTCTCTCTCCCCCTCTTCCCTCCTTTCCACTGAAAATCAATGGGAAAAATATCCTCAGGTGAGGATAGAAACAAACAACAATCAAACAACAAGCAAACTGTAAAAAAAAAGTATGAGACAAACAAGGAGATACGAACACCAACTTGGGTATAAGTTGATATTAGGAATTACTACTAACTACTTGTAACTGTTTTTTAATTGAATTTATTGGGGCGACTTGGTTAACAAAATTATAGAGGTTTCAGGTGTATTGGTAACTGCTTATGATAATGAATAGTATTCTTATATTTTTATAGTAATCCTTATCACTTAAAGATACATACTGAAATATTTATGGGTGAAATGATATAGATTAAATGCAATCCCTTTAGAATTTTCTTTAGAGTATTTTAGGTGGGGAAGAAAGTTAAGGTATGTATGAATAAGATTAGCTATGAGCTGATAATTGTTTAAGATGGGTGCTTTATCTTTTTCTTCTTATTCGACCTTCTTATTCGATCTATTTTGTACCAGGACAAGTGTGGACAGAAG
Organism: Myotis brandtii; assembly: GCF_000412655.1. Taxonomy (NCBI): domain Eukaryota; kingdom Metazoa; phylum Chordata; class Mammalia; order Chiroptera; family Vespertilionidae; genus Myotis; species Myotis brandtii. The sequence goes on from NW_005370250.1 coordinate 444,717, forward strand.
CCCCGCCCTGGTCCCTCTTGCCAAGCCATCTGCCTTTAAAGGCAGTGGTGTCAGCAGGAAGAAGAAACTTAAAAAAAAAAAAAAAAAAAAAGGTTGCCTTAGAGCAGTGGTTCTCAACCTTGGCTGCACATTAGAATCACCTGGGAATTTTTTTAAAATCCCGATTTCTGGTGGTCATCCTCCGGAAATCGGAGGATGAGGCCCAGAAATCGGGATTTTAAGAAGATTCCCAGGTGATTCTAATGTGCAGCCAAGGTTGAGAACCACTGCCTTAGAGGGATCATCCTTTTGCTGTTCATAGTGGAAATCATCCTTTAAAATTTTTCATAAAGTGACTATCACAGGGCTGGCATTCAAGAACTGGTAGACAACCTCTTCTCTAATTTGGAGACCTGCAATGGAGGCAGCTGCAGAAGCCAGCTGAGACCCCAGGAGAGCGAACAGTACCTGCCGCGTTTCTCCAAGCAGCAGAGCAGAAGGGGACCTGGTTCACACAAGCTCGTGGCCACTAGGAGGTGCATTACACCCACTGTAGCCTCAGTGGTAGGCGGGGCTAAAGGCATTCCCAGTTCCAGTAAGTGCTTTGGATGAGATTCAAAGCATCCACCTTGCAATTATACTCAAGCCTGCCCGCCCCTAAGGTGGAGATGGCCTAGGGCCCTAGGGAAACACAGGCTAACACATGCACGCAATACCACCCTGCCCCAAAGCACTCATAAATTCTTGATAACCCCCGGATGCTGGCTAATATCTCACAGGTGGCTATCCACTGACTCCAGCCAGCTGTGTGAACCTGTATATTCCCCACCTAAACCCATGCTTATTAGGTAACTGAACATTAGCAGCCAGGCTTTCAATAGGTGCATTTCAAACTGTGATTGGCTTTGCCCCAGGTTGCTATTATTTCAGATGTATTGAAAGCGCAGGTGTCAGTGATTGCACGTCAGCCTCATCACAGTGCAGCACACTCAGCATCATTCTCCAAGGCTTGGCTTGCACCGAAGCGGCTGCACGGCCTCCCACACATTCCCAGGCCGCGTGTGTACAGACAGCAGAGAATGCGGTTCTCAGACTTGCTGCCTGGGGAGCCTGACTTCTCGGTTTCCTCCCTGGTGATTTCCCGACTTGGCTTCTGCAGGAAGCAGATCTGCTTTTCTCCCAGAGGAGGCCAAATGTCATAATAGAGGAAAAGGCTGCTAGCAACAAAGGGGCCCTGAATCAGAGCAGGGGAAAGGTTGGACCTAAGATCCTGAACAGATCATTTTACAGGAATGGAGAGAGAATAATGAAGGTTTTTCTAAAGCTGATTCATTCGCTCCAGACAGTTCTTGTCCCGGTGTCTCTGCATTCCTTCCTGGGTTCTGTCCCCCGCCCCCGTACATCCCCTTCATTGCTAGTTCTGGAAATCAGTGAGTGATAGGTTAGCATGGTGCTCATCCCAGGGTGTCACCTAGCAACATGATGTTCATAAATAGCCACAATCATCTCTTCTCCAAAAATGGCTAAAACTTCTTTTAAAGACAGCAGGAAAAAAGCTTAGCAATCTCAGCGCGAGTGTGAAATATTCCCATGTCTATTCCCAGCCTTCCTCTTCCCCTCTCAGTGTGACCTCCCAGCATGTTTATTGTTTATACTTTGCCTTTTTAAAAATGCACATTTCCTTCTACAGGGTCACATCACAGCTGTTCCTGTAGAATCTCCCAGTAGTTTTGTGAACTTCGTTCAGCTCAAAAACAACTCAAAAGCCAAAAACATTCCTACTTAATTCTCATCCCTTGCACTTTAGAAGAACTCAAGCTGAAAGTCCTAGAATACTAAGGCAGAGACAGAATCACTAGGTAAGTTAAGACCGTACTAATCCGATAAAAGTCTTAGGCTGTTGCTAAGAGTTCAAATATGCAAGAACAAAAAAGGTGGCTTTAACTAGACCTATATCTAGCAAACCTTAATTAACTCATAGATCCAACACACCCATTTTGGGCATCTATTATATTTCAAATATGGTGTAGGTAATGATACAATGATGAACAAGGTTATGCCACTGAAGGGCTCATCGTGCAGTGAGAAATGTTAGGAAAATCTCATTGCAAGTGGACTAAACAGCATTTAATTCCGTAGTTGTTACAGATGGGGAGTCACAGATGAATGGCCTTCATGAAAAAGCCATGAAGACCCAGCAAAATGTCAACATTTTATAATATAATCAGGTCTTACATTCTTTGATCTGAAGGGCACCTGACCGTAACTGCTCAATGCGGCCACTGTTGTTGCTTGTGTCCACAGGTAAGAAATCTTTAAACCAAGTGATTTCTGGGCCCGGATTCCCACTGGCTGCACAAAGAACATGCTGGTGCCATGTGCTTGGTATAAACAGGAGTCCTTTTCGGGCCATGTTAAAGCTGCAGCACAGAAAGGTGACCAGCTCTAGGCCTAAAGGGGCAAAGGGAGGAAGGGTGGTCTTACCGGAAGCCAGCGAGAATAGCTGTGGCCATGGGAAGGGCTGACCTCAGCAGAGGGAAATGTCTAAGCCACAGTAAAGAGAAAAAGAGGAAGACAAGGGGACATATACCCTGACCTCGCTCTCCTCCTGACTTTCCACCTACGGCCAATTTTTCCAACTGGGCAAATCCAAAGGGAGGCCAGAGACAAGGCAGCCTGGTGATGTAGCAGATCACAGCCCGCCTCACAGGGCACAGGGCAGGGGTGGGAATGGGGGGCAGGAGGAGAGTGGATCCACAGGGGAAAACAGAAAATATCCAGCACCTCATCCACATGGAGACTTTAAGAAGGCTTTTCTGATTGTGCAAGTCTGGGAGTCAAGGGAGAGGTCAAAATCAGAGATATAAATTTGGGAGCTCCTCAGTTAATAGATGGTAATTAAAGCCATGTTTCCGGATGAGATCACTCGGGGAAGATAAAAGGGCTGAGGCCTGGGGCGCAATTTAGCCTGTTCGCAGAGGAGGAGCCAGCAGAGGGGCCTGAAGAGGAACTACCCCAGAGCTTAAGGAAAACCAGAACATAGTATCCCCAGAACTCAAAGAAGAACATTTCCAGAAAGAAGTAGGGGTTGGCCTGTCCTGAAAGAGGCTGAGAGGTCGAGGAGGAGTGTCTTTCTCTTAGACACACTGCATAAGGGGAAGAAATACCACGCACAAAGGAACCAGCCCATTGAACAAGATGCAAGGGCACAACAAAAACCACTTTACTCCCTTTCTCACAATTGCCTTCGTAAGCCTGTTGAGTGGTTCATTTTTTTTAAAAATATATTTTATTGATTTTTTACAGAGAGGAAGGGAGAGGGATAGAGAGTCAGAAACATCGATGAAAGAGAAACATCGATCAGCTGCCTCCTGCACACTCCCTACTGGGGATGTGCCCACAACCAAGGTACATGCCCTCGACCAGAATCGAACCTGGGACCCTTCAGTCCGCAGGCTGACGCTCCATCCACTGAGCCAAACCGGTTAGGGCTTGAGTGGTTCATTTTGCCTGACCCACACAGATGAAATGTAGGCAAGGCCCCTGATTTTTTTTTTTTTTTATCACTCTCAGATAAAATTTCTGTAATTACTCATGGCTACCTGAATGTTTTTCCTTTTGGTTTTCAGAACTGGAAGGGTCCTTTGAGCTCAGGGACCAGTGGGTGGATGCCCTCTGTCCGTGCAGGATCTCCAAGCAGACAGACCAACACGCAGAACCAACCCCAGGCAGCAGGGGAAGCAGGCGAGCCTTACCTGATCATCAGCACGCGCCATCGCCCCTCGCGATGTTCACGCGGCACCGGGTTATCTGCAATACCAAGCATCAGATGATCTTAGTGACCATCTAGGTGGCTACTCTCACAAGGAAGGCAGATCTGATAACTTGAGGTGTCCTTGCCCAGGGTATTTGTGCCTCAAGGGAAGGGGTAATGCTTAACACTAAGGATTTATTTTTAAAATATTGAGCTCCTCCTCTGCTAGGTGCTAGGGATTCAAATGATGAACAAGAATAAACACGGTCCCTGGTCTCACAGGAGAGGTGGGTCCAGAAGCAGCTCTGGGTTTCTCGCTTGCAGACTGGTCAGGTGTGATGACAATCACTGACTCCTGGGCGAGGGAAGGGCAGGAGACCACCGACGATGCGAGGGATGTTCTGTTCTGTACACCATCTCTCACCAGAACCTGCTTTCAGCCTCTTCCTTCCGTTGTAGGCCACCGTTTGTACAAAACAATCACAGATTTTGTTAAGGAGATAGCAGGCTGCCAAATGCAGCGTTTCACTCTTCAATGTGGGCAGGACTTCGCGTAATACACATCAGCATGTCCACATCTGGCATTTCATGAAGCGTGTTCCCATCCGGCACTCTATTTTATCCTCACCAACATCTCATCAGTCCCCCACTCGCCCTTATTTAAAGATCTGCGTGTTCACAATCTTGATCGAATTGTGGTGTGTATTTCTGGGCACATCATCAAAAGCCTGCAGCTGCTAAATCCATTATGAAATCTTAGAATCTCAGAGGTTTAAGGGAACATTAGCTCTCAGTTACTTCCAAACCATTCATTTCTCGGAGGCCCAACGAGCTAGCTAGAGGCAGAGCCAGGATTACAGTCAAATAAAACAAGTACATATCCAATTAATACTCCCAATCTCTGATAGTTCCTATATTACTTTCACAGAGGGTTTTTAAAGAGCTGCATGAAAAATTAAGATGTGCCTAAGCATGTCCCCATCATACTAACATGACAACCCAGTTCTGCTGACGAGCGGTCCTCATCAATCCGCAAGTGGCTCGGGGCTCCATGCAACATACCGTGAGCACTAGTGGACAGAAGAGGCCCATCAGTCCCTGCCTCTGCCCCTCCTGGATGAGCATTGATGCCCACTGTGCATGCTCAACTGTCCTCTCTCGAATGCTGGCCCTGGGACTCGGACAGAGACCCCTAGAAATCAAGGAGGGAAATCAGAACTGTCCGCTCTGGCACGGACCCTGGGCAGTTCTCTGAAGGTGCGCTAGGGTGTTGTAAATTGGGTGGTTGCCTGGAACTCACTGGTTAGGGAATTTGAGGACAAATTGCTAAAGGGAGAGGAGGAAATTGATGGGTGGTGTGGTGATACTAAAATAAACGAACACAGCAAGCTTTATAAATATCACATCAACCCCAAAACTCCTAAGACCACAACAGTCTTTGGAATTTTTTTTATTCCTTTACTCTTCAAACTTGCCCTTGATGTTTATTTGAATCCGACTTGTTCTGCAGAAAAATGATGGAGAAATGAGAATTCCAAAGAGAGAATTTGCCTCAAATTTAAAGCCTATCCCTCCCCCTCAGGACTCCGTCTGCCTCAGGTCATAACTTCAGCAGCACCCCTCAAATGCGCTCCAGTGCAAGGCTTTGTCCTAAGGTCTGAGGATTGATGTGACCATGGAAAGTCACGTTCCCTGTGTGCAAGGGGACTACAGCCTGGCAGGGGCTCAGACTAGTGAACAAGCATCATCACAGACAAGAGTTCATGAGCATGCGAACAAGTGCTGGAGAAGGTATTAGGAGAGGCTTTGGGGGGACGTTTCATAAAGGAGATGCTTTTCAGTGAGTTTTGAAGACTACATATGATTTGATAGGCAGCCAAGGGCAGAGGGTATTGTGTGTGCAAAGGGCACAGAGACATGGAACCACTGGAAAGAGATTGGCAGGTAGTGGCAGGAGATGGGAGACCAGATGCCACAGGGCTCCCAGGCCGTGCTCAAGAACAGAAGCAATCCATCGCAATGTGTTCTCTATATGCTCAGGGTCTTGGCACACAGTAGATGTGCATTTTGCTACAGTCATGCTGAGGAACAAGAAACGTCCAAAGTTCAGTGGCTTGCAACATTAAAAGTTATTTGCCATTGTTACAGCTGAGGTTCAGCGGCTCTGACTCAGGTTCGGCTCTAGGTTGCAGGTGGACTGTGGGCCAACCCTGCATCTTCTCATTCAGGCTGACGGAGCTCCTCTTGGGACTATGTGATGGCAGAGTTGAGTAGTTGTGAGTGACCGAGACTGCATGATCCAAAAGTCTAAGTCATTTACTATCTGGGCCTTTACAGGAAAAGTTTCTCTATTGCTGCTCTAGAGCACAACCGAAGTGATGGTACATATCTCCCAGGCTCGATCATGAAAGGGGATGCAGCTTCTGCCCTGTGGACAATAACACTCAACTTTGAAGCCTTCAGCCCCACCCCAGCAGTCTGAGTGCTCTGGAGTGACCATGTTGTCAGTGCACTAACCAGCTGGCATGGAGAGTCCCAGAGACTCCCTGAGAGAGCATGGCTCCAGCCCCCTAGCCCAGCACCCAAACCTCCACTCCAGTGCATTGCACATTCCCAAGCCAGAACCGCCCAGCTTAGCCTTTCCTGAATTCTAGCCCTGCAGAAACCCCAAGCAAAGAATAAGATGATCGTTGTTGCTTTGAGCCACTGCCTTTTGGGGTGATTAGTTATACAGCAACTAGTGACCTGGTGCACAGATTTGTGTACATTGAAAGGAAATTAATTAGAAGGTGGCTGGTGGGGCAGGACTGGGCAAGAAGGGCTGGACATACCCTGGAGCCAACCTCCTGTGGTCCCTCCCCAGCGTCTGCAGAGTGAGCAGGGTCCCTCCAGCAGCAGGTGGGGCTTGGCCTGGCCTGCAGAGATTAGGCTGAAACCGGCTCTCATCCCCCGAGGGGTCCTGGAGTGCGAGAGGGCACTCTGAAAAGTTGCTGTCGTACAGCGTGTGGAACACAAATGCAAGGTGCCGCCTTGTCTGCACTCCGGCTCTCCAATTGGATCGCGATCACGGGGCCGCAGGCAAGGCGGCACCTCCGATCGCAATCACCGGCTGTGGGGCCGGCAAAGGCGGCCCCGTTTCTCCGATCCAGGGCTGGCTGTTTTCTGGGCCGCCTGGGTTTCTGATCACCGTTCTTTCGTCCTTCCCCTTTCACCTCCCATCATTGCACCTACGTATGCAAATTAACCGCCATCTTTCTTGGCAGTTAATTTGCATATCGCCCTGATTAGCCAATGGGAAGCGTAGCGAAGGTACGGTCAATTACCCTTTTTGTCTTTTATTAGATAGGATTAGTAGTCTGATGTACAAAATTCATGAACATTAAAAGGGAATTAATTAGAGAAAATATTTTAATATTGCTATTTGCCCTTTCTCTATAATAGAAATGTCAGAGATGAAAGAAAATTAGTAAAATGTATATGAAAATCTTCCTCCTGTCAGAGTCTGGGGCGTGCCACAGGAACCAGAGTCAAGTCCCGCCCACCCACGTGTGCCCCGAAATCATGCCAGACCCAGACTCGGCCGGCCCCCC
>NW_005370250.1:452089-471596 GCF_000412655.1 Myotis brandtii
CAGCCTCAGGTCCCTGGCCCAGCACCAGGGTGTGGCCTGAGGTCCCCGGCCTGGTGCTGGGGCGGGGGGGCATGGCCTGAGGTCCTCCGGCCTAGGCCGGGGGGCACGCTTTGAGGTTCCCCATCCCACCGGGCGGGGGCACGCAGCCTCAGGTCCTTGCTGATCGCTCGTTATGGCTCATTACGGGAACCCTGCCTCCGCTGTGGTTGCAGCCAGCTTGTGTTACGGGAACCCCACCTCTGCTGTGGGTGCAGCCATCTTATGATGGTGCAACAGTTAATTTGCATATTACCTTTTTATTATATAGGATAGGTAGGTAGAACACTGCCATGCCCTTTTCACCACTACAGACAGGCTTTTCCTTGCCCCTTCTCATTCTACTGGTAGCACATTGTGTTGTCATTTTTTTTAAGTGGTTGACAAAAATCAAGACGTGAAATTCAAATTTCATTGTCCATATATTAGGTGCTCCTGGAACATAGCTACACTTACAATGTAAAAGCCATTCTTAGCTTGCAGGTTGTATAAGAACTGCTGTCAGATCAGACATGGACTATTATATAGGATAGGTTGGTAGAACACTGCCATGCCCTTTTCACCACTACAGACAGGCTTTTCCTTGCCCCTTCTCATTCCACTGGTAGCACATTGTGTTGCCATTTTTTTAAGTGGTTGACAAAAATCAAGACGTGAAATTCAAATTTCATTGTCCATATATTAGGTGCTCCTGGAACATAGCTACACTTACAATGTAAAAGCCATTCTTAGCTTGCAGGTTGTATAAGAACTGCTGTCAGATCAGACATGGACCATAAGCTAGTTTGCCAATCCTTGCTCCACGGATAAGATATCCAGGAGGGTGTCTCCACTGGCAATTGTGTAGTAAACCAGATTCAGGGCCGGCAGTGCCCCAGCAACAATGTAACCCATGGCGGAAGGTGGAATCACATGGCCCCGCAAGGAATAGGGCTCCCTCCTCTCTGGTTTCGGGGTGTGTCACCCAAGAACCTCTGCAATTAGAGATTTCATATTTACAAGCGATATCTGGGCCAAAATTAGATTTAGATGTCATCTACATATGGGTGGCAGCTGAAGCCCCCAAATCAATGAGGTTTCTCCAGCAAGTGTGCAATGAGTGGGAAGCAAAGATATCCTGGGATGGAAAGTTTGGGGCTCCAATATTCAAGGGGTGCAACAATGTAACCCATGGCGGAAGGTGGAATCACATGGCCCCGCAAGGAATAGGGCTCCCTCCTCTCTGGTTTCGGGGTGTGTCACCCAAGAACCTCTGCAATTGGAGATTTCATACTTACAAGCGGTATCTGGGCCAAAATTAGATTTAGATGTCATCTATATATGGGTGGCAGCTGAAGCCCCCAAATCAATGAGGTTTCTCCAGCAAGTGTGCAATGAGTGGGAAGCAAAGATATCCTGGGATGGAAAGTTTGGGGCTCCAATATTCAAGGGGTGATTAGAGATGAGGAGTCCATGGAGAAAGGTCAGAGGACCACAGCCCAGCCCTCACCCCGTCCCTACTCAACCTCCCACCCCCAGTCACTATTTTCAAAGTTAGAGGCAGAGAGCAAGGCCTATAACACTTTAAAGATAGAGAAACAGCCCAAGAAATTGAACTATATGAATTTGAAAACATTTTTATTTGCACCTTACTGAGAAGGAAAATAAATTTCTCTAGAGGATGCATGTTATTGAAGTCTTTTGTGAGAGAATGAAAGTCGCTGGACTCTATTTTCTCCACTCCTTTAGTCCTTCAAAAATGTGTTTAGCCCTAGTCAATTTGGCTCAATGGATAGAGCATCGGCCTGTGGACCAAAGGGTCCTGGGTTTGATTCTGGTCAAGGGCACGTACCTTGGTTGCAGGCTCCTACCCAGACCTGGGCCCTGGTCAGGGCTTGTGCAGGAGGCAACCAATTGATGATTTTCTCTCACATCGATGTTTCTCTCTGCTTTTCCCTCCACCTTCCACTCTCCCTAAAACTCAATGGAAAAATATCCTCAGGTGAGGATTAACAACAACAACAAAAAAAGTGTTCAGAACTTCTTCAGAGAAGGGACCCTGACACTGAGTAAATAACTGAAGTAGTGAATGTATTTTTATTCACTGTTAGGGAATGGGAAACGGTAGGCTTTAAATAACATGTGGCCAATCATTGATGGATTCAGCAAATATTTAGTGAACTTCTAAGTTGCGCTACAAATCAAAATGAAGAAGTGCTCTGTGGGGCTGAAGGACAAACATTTGAATAACATTCAGTTCCTGCCCGAGTGAAATTGCACTTTGTACAATTCATAGGTACAAGGAAGGGTTACTCTGGACTGGGACATAACATTTTCTATTGAGCTCCATCCAATATCTGAAACTAGTGGAGGCAGAAGCCCTGATGAAGAAAACTGTAATTTCAAAACCCAATTTGCTTGCTGGGAGGTTGGCACCTTTAAGAAAAAACCTTACTGAGTGTTTTTGTGTTATGCACGTTAGGTGCTGGGCCGTCTGAAGAACCAATGCTTTCCAGTCTAGTAATGTAACAGGCTATCTCGGAAACCCTCTGTAACTCCGTTTTGCTATTTTAAAGGTTACTTTAGAGTTTATAATGTAAATATTTACCAGTCTGCCTTCAAGTGATAACATTTCACTTACAGTCTAAGAATCTTATAATTCCATGTCTCCCCTCCCAGCTTTTGCGCTATTGCCACAAATTTTATTTCTACACCTGTTTTAAACCACATACTACATTGTTTTTATTTCTGGTTAAACAGTCACGATTCTTTTAAAAAGAACCGAGTATGAGTAAAGCATTTATTTAATCATGTAGTTACTACTTTACATACTAATACTAATAATAAATAATTTAGCCAGTTAACTGCCATGATATTTTGAATTTAATTAAAAAAGGTCTGCCGCTTGCGTCTATAGACGCTTATGGAGTACAAATGGTTAATTCTGGTTAAAAACCCTATCATGTATTATTAGGTTTACCTATATTAAAAATTAAGTGAGTAGAATTTTAAAAAAATTAAGTGAGAAAAATCTAAGAAAAGTATCAATTAATATAGAAGAAAATGATTTTTTTAAATGCTAAGGAGAAATTCTCTATCAAGATACACACAGATTAAACCTACACTGTCATGGGAAGTAGAGATTTTAATCAATTGCATATTAAACTACAGACAGTAAAAGATGGGTGCCAGCATTTACTAAGCACAATAGTCTTAATGCTGCTCCATTACCAGAAAGCAAATAAAGACATCACAGAAACACGTTAGACATTTCCTTTCTAAGTCTTCAAAGCACAGGCTTAACAGAGTTAAGTGGCCTGGATATTGATGCAGTCATGAAGCTAATCCTCTCGCAGTGGTTCTCAACCTTCCTAATGCCGCGACCCTTTAATACAGTTCCTCATGTTGTGGTGACCCCCAACCATAAAATTATTTTCGTTGCTACTTCATAACTGTAATTTTGCTACTGTTATGAATCGTAATGTAAATATCTGATATGCAGGATGTATTTTCAGGGGTCGCAACCTACAGGTTGAGAACCGCTGACTGTCACTGGAAAACTACTACCTGAGTGTCACTGGTGGGTAATAGGTCAGTGAGTATAAGAGAAAATGCAGAATAATGAGATAAAATACAATCACAGGAATTTGAGGGGGTGGGATGGGGAGAGGGAGGAGGATTGGCCAGAGACTTTAAGGAGTACAGGAGGGAGGAAACCCTATAAAGGCAGAATGGTAGCCAGGAAAGAGTGGGAGTCAGAAAAAAACAGAATTTGAATTTCAGTTCCCACACTTAATGTAGGTACGTTTCTTAATTTCTGTATGCCCTCAGTTTCCCCATCTGTAAAACAGAAATAATCACACCCACTTCACAACAGTATTGAGGAATTAAATACTGTATGTAAATATGTCCAACATAGGCATATAAATGTTAAGTTCTGATTCTTCATTACCTGTTCACAAAGTACGAGTGAGAAGGAAAGGAACAGAGTGAAATAAATAACTGTCAAGTAAAGAAAAAAAAAGTAATAACAATTGGAAAAGACAAATATTCAATAAATGTAAGGTAATAACTCAATTCTAAAAATAAAAGCCCTCAGGGTGGGAGTTGAAGCAGGAAGCTGTCAGAGAAGTGTGGGCAGGAGATAACTGAGGTGTGGACCATGAGCCCTGTGTAGATCTGCAATCGATGAGTCTCTTGATGAGGAAAGACAGTAATTCTTCAAGCAACTTTGCAAATTTTGAACATTTCTTTAAGCAACGTGACTGGTAGTGAACATTTGGAGGGGGAAATCAAGAGTTCTGCTTTGGCCTTATTACAATTGAAATGCAAGACATCCAAGAGGAGGCCAAGTAGATCTAAATGAGGTTACTAGAGGTCTATTTAGGACAGGTAACGAGGATTGGATGAGATCCCCTCAGAGGGGAGTGTTGCTAGAAAAGAGAATTGATTCCCATACCGAGGAAAGAGGAGAAGGATCTAGCAGAGAGGAGAAACCAGTGGAACAGGAGGAAACCAGGATGGCGTAGTACCAAAGGAGCAAAGAATGCGTCAAAAGCTGCTCGGTGAATGATGTCTAAGAAACGTTCATCAGGTTTAGAAACAGGGAAGTAGTGGGGGAGAGCATTTCAAAGTCAGGACAAAGCTTGAGGCAATACCAGCCCAACATTTGAAACCAGAATTGGGTTTTCTATTAAAAACAAAAAAAAGCTACTTAGCAGCTAGCACATGAAATGACCCTCTTCAAACCTTTCAGTAGATCTCTATTATCATTCTCAGAATAAAATCCAAACTCTTTCCCATGACCTCAAGTCCCCACAAGATCTGGCACCTGCTGTCTCTGACTTTACCTCATTTCATGAGCTGCCTCACGCTGCCCTCCAGTCATACTAGTCTTCTTGCTGTTCCTTAAACCAAGCTTCTTTCTATTCAGAGCCTTTGCACTGCTTGCTCTTCCTTTAACCTGGATGATTTCTTTTCCCACTTGTTTGCATGGCCTTCCTTGACTATATACCTAAAATGTTACCTGCCCAAGCCCTGGCTGGAGGCTCAGTTGGTTGGAGCATTGTCCCACACACCAAAAGGTTGTGTGTTCCATCCCTGGTCAGCGAATGTCCTGTCCACACTTCTCCAACAGCTTCCTGCTTCCACTCCCTCCCTGAGGCTTTTTCATTAAAAAACAAAAAATGAACAAAAAACACCCCCGCCCCGCCCCAAAGCAAAACAAAACAAAACATAGCCTCAAGTAAGTATTAAAAAAGTTAATAAAAATATAAATACAATGTCTACCTGTCCAACATCCTTGAAGTAGTCAGCCTTGTCTGGAGCTGTGACCTTCAAGAGGGGAAATCTATACTAGGTAGTCAGTTTTTGATGTTGATAAGGGAAGAATGACTTGTAAAAAGCAAAGAAAATCTTTTAAATATGGGTTCACTTGCTTATGGAGTTATTGATTTACTTAAAATACTATTAACAGTAAGATTTCAAAGGTTTCCAGTAATGGCTTCTTTTCTTTACCCAAGCTCTCAGAAAACCACCACCACCACAACAGACAACAAGCTTACCTCATGTAAAAAAGGGAATGGGTTTGAGAAAAGGTGAACATATAAATAGCTTAAAGTTGATCATCTCTATAAGCTTGCACTTTGTAGTTGAAGTTACTCTTAATTCTCTAGGTGGTTCTAGATGTTGGATTAGTCTTTAAAGTCACCATCCCTTGATTCCTCAATCCTACCACAAATCATTTTTGTCTGAACCTGGGGATATTGGACTCTGAAGATCTCAACTTTTTATTACCATTTTGTTGCAGTCTTAAGTTATTTTCACCTTCCAATTCTTTAAAATATAAACCATCTCTTTAAAAACCGACGCCCAAGTGATTCAATGCCAAATCCCCAACGTCAGTAGTGTGAGATGACTTCTCCTAGGATAGTGGCAGTGAGGGCAGACGGGAACATGGACAGATTTGAGGGACACTGGATTAGGAAATAGAACTGCAGAAAATGGAGAATCAATGGTGAAAAGTGAGGAAAAATAGAAATTAGGGATGGCGATCAAGCTTCTGGTTTAGACTACTAGAAGGGCAATGGTGCCACCATCTATCAAGACAGAGAAAAGGAAAAAAAGTTTAAAGAATAGAGAAAATCAGCTTGGGGCATATTGAATTTGAGGGGCCTGCAAGAGATGCGCCTCAGGTAGCTGGATGTACAGGTTACATGTGCAGGTTGTTACTATGACCTTGCACTAATATCGTAGCCTGCTTGGGCCTGTTTCTACATTTGCAAAATAAGGGTGTTGTATTTATAATCTCAAAGATGTCTCCCAGCCCTAAAACATCAATAAAATCAACTTCTTCAGTAATCTTAAGTCATTTGGGTTGAATTCCTACTTCCTTCTTAAAATTCTGGAGTATATGCCATGTGCATTTTACTTTGGCAATTTAACAAGAACTATTAAACTATCCCAGTGGTCAGCAAACTCATTAGTCAACAAAGCCAATTATCAATAGTACAACGATTGAAATTTCTTTTGAGAGCCAAATTTTTTAAATTTAAACTATATAGGTAGGTACATTGTTATTAACTTAATTAGGGTACTCCTAAGGCTTAGGAAGAGCCACACTCAAGGGGCCAAAAAGCCGCATGTGGCTCGCGAGCCTCAGTCACTATGATGCACAACTATCCCAAAGCTAAGGGATTCATAAAACTTTGTTTTCTCTTAAATTTTAAGATGGCGACACACTGGCTTCCCCTACCGATGAAAAACACAGTTAGGCTTGCTGGCTTTTCTCCAGAATACAATAATTTAAAAAATAATTATAATAAACTGTTGAAATTTCTTCTCCATGAATTCTTCCCCTCCTAGTTTTGGAGAAATGTTTGTATATATTAAAAGCCTAAGCGACCGGTCGATCAGTCACTATGATGCACACTGACCACCAGGGGGCAGACGCTCAGTGCAGGAGCTGCCCCCAGTGGTCAGTGCACTCCCACAGGGGGAGCACTGCTTAGCCAGAAGTGGGGTTCGTATCTGGCGAGCGCAGCTGTCCTGGCAGTGCTACCAAGCGGCGGCGGCAGGCACAGTGGGCCGGGATGAGTTCTAGCAGCGCTCGGCTGGGGCTCCTCCCTGACCTCCTGCCGCTTTAGGCCCGATCCCTGCATGCCAGCCTGGCCTAAACCAGCAGTCGGACATCCCCCAAGGGGTCCCGGATTGCAAGAGGGCGCAGGCCAGGCTGAGGGGAACCCTCCTCCCCCGTGCACGAATCTGTGCACCGGGCCTCTAGTATTCCTATAACTGAGGAAAGGAGGGAAGAAAATATAGAGGGCACAAGAAGAGGTTTATGTTAGTAATATACTTAAGTAATATACTTAAGATCTTCTGTATCCCATTTCAAAAGTAAATAAAAAGATATAAATAAATAGCTTGCAATTTTGAAATGCAAAATTAAAAAGCAATGGGGACAAAAGCTACACAGGTCTCCTTAAGTTTCACTGTCCAGAAAGAATTATTTCAGTATTAGAAATTCTGGAATTCTTTCTGTCCAACCTCTTTCCTAATTGCACACAGCCTGTAGGTTACTACAAATTATTTCCAGGTTAAAATTAAGTTTGGGGGAGGAGGGGACACTAACCTAATCATTCTGACACATGTGCAAATGGAACTTTGGTTCAAAGGCAGGCTTTGTGGGATAACTGATGTACAAGCGGCTGGCCCTTTGAAAAGAAACAGGACAGAAGACAGAAGACTCATTTGAGAGCATTTCCCCCCCTACTATCTCAAGAGGAAGTACCAATGCTTGGGTGAAAAAGAATCCCTCTGACTCAAAGTCTTTAGCAAAATACCAATTGGGCAAGATGAACAATACCACACACACAAATATATATATATATATATGAAATGTCTTTAGTGCTTTCTATTGGATCAGCATACAATTGATACATATTGAAGCATCATCCCAATTTTATGGAACTCCACGTGCCATATGATGGATAGTGCATAACCTAGTAAGATAGATAAAAAGCGAACCCAGAAATGAAACAAATGTGATTGGAAATTAAGAAAGTATTCCCTTAAAAAATTGCATTTGAACAAAACAATGCTTATTCTATAAAAGTGACCTTTGTAACAAAAGGCAAAATGCACTGTGACTAAAATATGACTTTGGAGTAAGCAAATTTCAAATCCTGGTGCCTCTAAAGAGATTTTGGGAATATTTATTAACCTCTTGAAGCCTAAATCTCCTCTTTAGTAAAATGAAGATAATACAATATAGGGTTATTTGAGGATTGAAAGTGATCATTTAAAATACATTAACAAAAATAAAGATTGCTAGACAAAACACCATTTCACCTATGTTTTGCAGTTAGACTTTTATTATGAATTATGTTTTTGAACATCATTTCAAGGGTCTGAAACTGCAAATTTAGAGCAGCTAATTTAAATGAGTTGACTCCAGATCTCATATTACTATCGACTTTTTTCAAAGGACCACTGTGTACATGATACTTAACTGATGACCAAGCAGGAACCCTAGTTTCAATTTCTCTGATGTGAAGACCATCCTACTTACTTGTGGGTATTAACTTGAGGGGAAGACTATAAAGCAAATTTCTGAAAAACCTGTAAATAAGCACATGAGATTACATTTCGTAATTCATGGTTAAAGGTATAAACAGTTAATTTTTGATTTCAAACAAATCCAACTGTATTACAATAAGCTAATGGTTATTTTGGTGTTGAAATACACTATGATTTTAAGTAATATCCCAATAATTTTTCATTTAGATTATTGGCTATCTTTGTTTATATTACAAGTTAAGCCAAATTTTGAAACTTACTAGGAGACACACAAAAAGAATTAGTAGCCGTCTTGGGTTAAACATGTCTCACCTACCAGTTAAGGTGGTTAATCTAGACTTAGCTGTAACGTATTCCCCAACCAATAAATATAATGTACAATATTAGGTAACAGACTGTAAAAAATCTGGATACAATCAAGGGTGAATATGTAAGTCATTAAGATGAACTATATTTTAATTCTCAGTTAAAAATATTACCTTACAAAATTATGATCAAAAGCTTCCATTTCTACTATTGCTTCCTCCTCTCATAATTATTATTTCTTACGTGAGTTTGTTATCCTCTAGAAGAGTAAGAAAAAGTCTTTTTATATTTCATGATAGGTTTAATCAGGTAATGAAAACAAATTCTTTGATATCATCTGATATGTCCAATTACATGGGTATGATGTAACAAAAACAGTTACAAACTTATATATGCATATTTACATTATATACCCAAAACTACCAAGCTAGTCAACTATATCTAAGGAGATACATTATGACATGAGTTAAACAATACTTCAATGCTTATTAGAAAGAATGCAGTCAAGCTTTTAATGGAAGTAATATACAAGTGAGGCACTTCTGAGGTCAAGAATAGAAAGCAAACGACACTACATACTGGTAATGTTCACAAAAATCTATGTGTATCTTTAATACATAAGATTTTCGACTAGATTATTTTTGAAAATTTTCAAAACTAGCAACTTATGCAATTTAAGGAGCTTCCAGAAACAATGGCTAACATCAGTGAATCAAAGCATATGAAAGGTTTATAACCACCTGGCTGCTAGCAAACAGTACCTTAATACCTTAAAGCCCTTGTTTTTGGTTTATATAAATCACTCCAGGTTGTGATTTCTTTTTTGTTTTGATTTCCTGCAAAATATCTCATGGTGGTTTACAGACCAAAAAATGTTTAAGTACACAACAATGCAAGTTTCCAGTACTTTCTCTTATACTTAGAAATGTAATTCTGGAGGTCAAATTAAGAACAAGATATTTAGTGAAGAATCTGTTTTTCAGGTAACTAAGGTTTCAAAGTTTTTAGAAAAATGTTACACTTGCTTAATGCATCTTTGGGCTAAAATTAAAAACCCACTCTTAAATACATAAAGTGTAATCACAAGACTAAAAACAAATTTCAATATGAACCCACTCCTAAATACATAGTCTAAAGTGTAATCACAAGACTAAAAACAAATTTCAATATAAGAAACACCCTTCAGATTCTTTAAATATAGAGGAAAGTACTTTTTTGTATTTGGGAGACTTGTATGGATATTAAGAAACATCTTTGTGGTGTTCAATTAAATGGGGGTTGGAGTTGAGGATGGGGAAGAAAAATAAAAGAAAAAGCAAGACTTACCTAAGATATCAGATGGCACTATAACAAGAATTAAAAGTGCATTTGTATTACTTCAAAAGTTCATATTAGGCACTGCTGAATAACCAATGAAAATAGGTAATTTCAAGTTTTCCCCTGCCCCAGCATCCCAGAGACATAAACACATACTCCCTCTAAAGTTGTCTTGATGTAATTGATGTTTATTTTTTTAAAAATTCTCCCTGACTAGCAATGGGAGGAAAAATAAGAATACCATTTGGTAATGGCTTTAGAAAGTTGAAAGAATTGGTTCTATAAATGCTTCGGCACATCCATTAATTAAGATTGATTGCCAGTTCCAAATATCAATAAAATATTTTAATTCAGGATATATGAGGAAAAAGTGCTTAAAATCTTTCAGCAACCAACAAGACACGTTAGGT
Source organism: Myotis brandtii (assembly GCF_000412655.1). Lineage (NCBI taxonomy): Eukaryota > Metazoa > Chordata > Mammalia > Chiroptera > Vespertilionidae > Myotis > Myotis brandtii. The sequence continues at coordinate 462,715 of NW_005370250.1, forward strand.
AAAATATTCCTTTTATAGTCTGAGATATAGATCTTACTCCTGCTTTCTCCGCTTGGCGGTGACCACCACTCAAATAGCCCTTTACAGTAATAGTGACGAACCCTGTCAGACCCCAATTGCTACCTCACGGTTCTGGCCTATAAATCATCCAGTAGGTGGTGCTGAAGTTCCACACCTCATTATTTCTTCAGAAACCTAGAGATTCCCTCACTAGCCCCCCACCTTCAAGGCAGGAGAAAAAACATTTCCGAATTATCAGGTCTGAACACAACACACCATCAGACCGAAGTCTTTCTTGTCATGCCATCTAGATGATTTCATTTTCCATATTTACTATTATTACGTAAGCAGTTCTGTTTAGCCATTTGCTTAAACTACCAGATTAAAAACAGAGAAAGGTTTTAGAAAAGCCAGCTGGCAGTGCAGTGCCAAATCTGTATGCGGAACGAGAAAATGTCCCTGAACATACCTATACACGTTAGAGCAAGAAATTTAAACCACCCTTTATTTTTCACATACGAATTCTAATTTACTCAAGAGAAACTTTCCACATAGGGATTCAGATAACATGTTACTAGTTTTCTAGACCAATTTAGAAACTGGGTGTGTTAACTATAAAGATCCAAGGTGAAATAAAACCATTTTATCACCATCGTTTTTAATGAAGAAACTTGTTTAAAATTGTAAAGGAAAAAAATGGGGATGGGACGGCAAAATCTTAGCAGCAAAGTGGTTAAAACAATTTGAAAATATTAATGCACAAACATTAAAATATTAAAGCATATATGTTGCATATAAAATACAGTACAGAACCAGGAGTTGCACTATACTGATTAGTGCTTAACAGAAGAAATGATTATATTTGTTCTCCCCAGAAATATATACACAGTCCATTTCCACAGATTTTCCTATATAGCCAGCAAGTTATTTTCTTCAGTTATTCACACCTTGCTCAAACCTGAATTATAAACTCCACACTTACAAATATGAAAATTTATTCATAAGGAAAATCAATATTTCCATTCCATCAGTAAGAAGTAATTTTGAAAGTTAACAGTCTATTCTAGGTAACCGAGTTTAGCTGAAAACTTCAGGGATGAAGATCATCTGGTACAGCAGCGTCCAAATATATAAACAGTAAAAATAAGACTTAAAACTGCTGCGACAGTGTCACGTTTGGATTTAGTTCATCCAATTGATTTTTAGTACAAAACTAGAAATAACCTCTTCTTCATAACATCTATAGTTATCAATATATTTTTCTTCTTTTCAATGTGAAATAATACTTCAAGATGATCTATATACACAATGTTGTCAGTTCAAGCTGTCATATAAATATAAATGCTTTCTTAAAAAAAGTATTTTACAGACAGATAGTGTTATATACATTGTTCAGTTTGATCTGGGGCAAAAGAAGACAGCTAACACAAGCTTAAGTGTGAACGTAAAAAGAATGATACATAAATGACATTTAAAAACGTGCATAGAAAATGAGCTTCAAATGGTAGTGTGATTTTAATGTTTATCACTTCTGAAACTTCAAGCCATTAAATAGAAAGGCACGCTTCTCAACTTGATCCCTCTAAGGGAATGTTCTTAAAGAACCCTTACTTGATTAGAGTTTAAATGTAACAGTTAAAAAAAAAAAAAAGAAGACAATTTGATCCCAAAGTACTTTAAATAATTTGTTGGAACGCTTATCCAACTACTTTGTAAATAAAACATCCAGTGATACAATGCTCGGCAAAAGAAATAAATTTTTATGTACAAGGTATTTCATTCACAATGTTGGATTAAATACTTTCCTGGGATAGTTTAGCACATACTTTAACGTAAAATAATTTTGCTTTTGGCTGGTTTAAATAAAATAAAATGCAACTGAAAAAAGCTACTGGTATTATGTGAATAATGAGCACTGAGGATTAAGCTAAAAAAATTAGTAACACAGCTGAACGAATTCTGGGTTAGCAGAATGATAAACGGAGATCTTAGGAGGAAACTTTTACACTAACCATCCAGTTACACTTCTTTGTCTTGTGACATATTTGTAAATGCAATATAATTTTTTGAAGGAGGAAACTCTGAAAGAAAACAACTTGCTGGTTGAATACCACAAAAAACAAAACAACAGCCCCCAAAACCTCTTTTTTTTTCTATGTTTACACAATCTCTTTTTATATAAAAATAAGTGTTACGTTCCCATCAGAACATTAGACGATTATATCTGTGCTTTAAAAAAAAGTTGGTCACTCAAGGCTATTAGAATATTTTAAAGAATTTTAGATTACCAGAATGTACAGATAGAACTCAATATAAACCGTAGCCAACAGGAAACAAAGATGGAAATATCAAATCATTCACATGGAATAAAAATGTTATATTAATTAGATGAGTAAAATATGCAAAATATAATGGAATGTGACCGTAGATATATGTACATCTACTTCAGAACTAGGAAGGGGAAGAAAAGTTTAATGTCATAATTCGTACCTTGTATTTAGTTAAATATAAACATTTGTTATTTATACATAAAACTGCTTTCAAAAAACAATAAATGATTTAGGTGCACTTGTTTAACTTCTTATAATTTCCAAGTGTTAACTTTTCTTAGATTGAAATCAGCTGTTCCCTAGTGCACTTTTAGTTCATGTCCTAATGAATTCAAACCTTTAAAAGTCCCATCACCTAATGCATAAATATACAAAAATGCCAAAAATTAATCCCTTTTAGTCAGATCATATTTTATGATCCCTTTTTATAGCCAATAACCAGAAATGGTTTCCTTTTGCAAATACGCTTTACAACCTGTAACAAAACGTGCCATGCGCTCAAGGGAAAAGTTAGGCATGGCTGGCATTTGTGAAATGCCAAGAACTGACGAGTGCTGCTTCCTCCACGCGTGGCCCCTATGACACCAGGCAAGATTTCATGTTGCTTGCCGAAAGCTTCTGCAAATCCAAGTTAGCTAGTGCCTGGAAACAAAGATTTTAAACTCATTTTGGCCCTAGATCCTTTCATCCAGCAGCCTTATGTTTCCCACCACAACACCCACATGCCTCCCCACAACGATGGCACATTCTCAAAGGGACGTAGCAGCACATACATGGTACAATGAAAGAAAGAGCTACCAAGGCTAACCATCGTAGGCAGAACTTGTCATCGCTAGTGTCACATGAACAGGGATCAGAAAAGTCTCCCTCTGAGTCTGACATACAATGATACAGCATGCTCTCGGCACAGAGCATGCAACTAACTTGATAGATGCATCTTTTAATAGGGTCTGGAGCATCCTGGCACTTCCCCCTGCCGTTTTCTTCATGATTAAACCTTTCCTGGCAGTATACGCAGCGAGAACGCTCACCATCTTCTTTTCTTCGTTTTGACTTCTTAAATTTTAATGAGGAAGGCTGTGTCTTAAATACCACAGAGTCTTTGAATGAACTTAACTTAGTCTCATCCCCACAAGAGTACAGATAGTCTGATTTTTTACTGTCTGGTTTAGAAAACTGAATATTGGAGTCAGTATCATCTCTCTCCAAGTCATTTTTCCACATGTCAGGATGCCTGTAGTCCGCATAGCGACGGATTAAGATATCTCGAGGGTTTATTCTGACAATCTCATCCTCATCTTGAAAGCTGACGTGTCGAGGGACCTACAAAGGGAAGAGATGAAAACTGCAATAAGGACCGTAAACATGAATTTTATGTGTCAACTTTGCTGGGTCATGGTGCCCAGATATTTGGTCAAACATTACTCTCAATGTTTAAGTACAGATGTTTCTTGGATGAGATTCACATTTAAATTGGTGGACAATGAAGAGTGAAGATCAGCCTCCATGATATAGGTGAACCTCATCCAATCAGCTGAAGGCCTTAATGGAACAGACTGATTGCAACTCTTCCCTGCTTCTCAAGCCCGACAGCTTACCCTGCAGGGTTTGGAGATGTACCTCCACTATCACGTGTGCCAATTCCTTAAAAGAAACCTCTATATATACACGTCTTATTGGTTCTGTTTCTCTGGAGAATCGTGACTCATCTATTGGTACTGAGAAGTGGGTTGCTGTAACAAATACCTAAAATGTGGCAATGGCTTTGAAACTGGGTAATAGACAGAGGCGCAAAAAGTTTTGAGGTGCACGTAATAAAAAACCTAGATAGCCTTGAACTTTAAACATAATACTGGATAGTGAAAGGAAGTGGTAAAAAAAGGGGGGGAAAGAATTGTATTCTAGTGTTTTGTGGAAGGCAGAACTTATAAGCATGCTCTGAAGAAAGCACCAAAGGTGTGGCCCTGGCCAGGCTGGATAGGTAGGCTGGAGCATTGTCCCATACACCAAAAGGTTGTGGGTTCGATCCCATCTGGGTGCAATGGATGTCTCTCTCTCTTTCAAAATCAATAAACATATCCTCGGGTGTGGATAAAAAAGAAGAAAATACCAAAGGTGTGGCTAGATAATCATAGGATAAAGAGGTTATGGTGTGACTCATAGATCCTATCAACCACCTCAGCTGAAATGCTGCCAGGTTGGATCTAAGGGGACAGAGTTGAGAGGAAATGAATCAAGGTTGTCAAAGTAATAGCATTTACAGGACTGGCAAACAGAGCTATCTGGCTGGGAACATGCATTATCTTTTAAGGGAAGAACTGGAAATGTTAGGGCTGTCTCCTCAGTTCAATAGGATGGGGCCACTTCCTCAGTTCCCGTGGGCCAGGAAGCCCAGGGTCAGGGCCACCCCCGCGAAGGAATAAAAAAAAATCAAGCCAAAGAGGATTGTTTCTGAGCCGTAAAAATCTAATGAAATTTGTGCTCTGCTAAGTTTTGGACTTGTTTAAGAAACCCATGACTCCTTTCTTCTTTCCAGTTTCTCCCTTTTGGAATGGAAATATCGATTCTGTGCCTTTCCCACAATCACAGTTTGAAGCAGGTAACTGCTCAGGCTTCTCAGGTTTCCAGATAGAAAGGTATTTTGTCTCAGGATGAATCATATTTTGTCTCACCCCACTCTTGATTTAGATGAAACTTAGATGAGACTTGGGACTGAGTGTTGATGCTGGAATGGGTTAAACTTGGGGGCTGCTGTGATGGAGTGAATTTTTGCGTGTGAGAAAGGCATGAATTTAGGGGACCAGACGGGTAGAATGTTATGGGCTGAACCATGTCCTCTCCAAATTCATGAGTTGAGGCACCAACTTCCACTATCTCAGAAAGTCACTATATTTAGATACAGGGACTTTAAAAAGGTCATTAAGTTCAAAGAAGGCCCTGAGAGTGAACCTTAATGCATCCAATTTGACTGGCGTACTTTTAAGAGGAAATTGGACACAGAGAGAGACACCAGGATATGCATGAAAGAGCAAAGACCTGTGAGGACACACCAAGAAAGTGGCCACTTACAAGCCAAGGAGAGAGGTCCCTGAAGAAACCAAATTGCTAACACTTTGACCTTGGACTTCAGTTTCCAGACTCATAAGAAAATAAATTCTTGTTGTTCCAGCCATCTAGTCTGTTGTACTTTGTTATGATAGCCCTAGTAAACTAATACAAAGACATATACTTTTTAAAGCTTGGCTATGTAGGTCTCTGAAAATAACTTAAAATGCACCACACCACATACATATTCATATACATATGCAAATGCAAATGCATATGCATATGCATATGCATACAACCTCCCTCACCCCTCCTTCTGGGTAGACTGTCTCCTTGAGGCCAAGGAGCAAAGTAAATCTGGAGATAAATCCTACAAGGTCTAAATCAAAATGATCCTTTTATTTACCCATTCAGATGGGCTTCTAGAAGTTGCATTTGTATCTCCTGGCCCCAGTCCCTGGACACAGTGACTAGTCTACAAGTAAGCACCTGACCCAGGTTGGGGCAAACTTCTATTCCCCAGATATTTGGTACTGGGACTAAAAAAAATTCCAGGTCTGGGCTAAAGGTGAAGTCCATTAAATTAACTCTGTATAATTCTTATTGGTTCTATCTGGTGATAAATACACTGTTGATATCCCCCAGACTCACACTAGAAATTTGGATAGAATTTATGTATTAGGGTTTACAAGCACTTATGTAGCAAACTTATACACTAAATTTTTTTTCCCTAGTACAATTCAACTATATAGAGAATTAGAAGGACTAGAAAACTTCACTTATATGTTCGTTAGTTATAGTCCCTATCAGAAGATAAACTAAGATAACTTACCTTATTTTGGGACTTTAGGCCTCCACATTCCTTGGATATTTGTCGCTGTGCATATTCTATGCTTCTGCCCTGAATGTCTAGGCTTGGATGAGTGAACGTTATCTAAAATACAAACAATTTCTACTTAAACGACAATTCCAAAATTTCATAATTTATTAGTAGTTAAGCTTTTCAAAATGTTGAGTCATCCTATTTATTATATAAAATTAGGTCTTTCCTTATGCATTTAAAATTTAAATTAAAAAGTAATACAGAATTCTGATTTCTGGTTCTACATGTAAGCACTTTAAAGTTGCCACTCTGTCCTAAGAAGGAAAAACTGAATAGAAAAAAAAATCAACACTTCTTGGGTCTGTAAGGCAGAGAAGGACATAAGGCAAACCACTGCTTCCAAGACTGGAGAGACAGAACAACAGAGCAGACTCATGAGTGATCAATGCCATGGAAACCAGTGCTGGGGTAGGAAAAGCTGAACTGTAATTGATGAACTGCTGGAAGCTCACTGTGGATAATGCTGATTCACCTGCAGGAGCTCCACCAGGTCCCCACGGTAAATATCAGAAAAGTCCCAAACGCTTTCAGCAGGAAGAGGGGAAAAAGAACCGTTTTGAAGTTAGGGAGCACACTGTTTTTAACAGAGTCTGCCCCCAGGAGAAATTAGTTAACCAGAGCCTGACCTGCCAGGTGTCATCAGAACCTATCTGACCACACCATCCACCCTAAGCAGAGAAGAAAAAAACTGAGAAATACTTGTGAAGTTCACAGTCCAGAGGCATGGCTCAGACTAAAAGACAGAACAAATCATAGGGCTATAAGAATGCTTCCTCTCCCTACACACTTTACCACTATATTACTAAAGGCCTATTTACAAGCATTTTACCCAGTACATTATGTGGAGCTATAAAAAAACACACCCAAAAACAAAACAAACAACAACAACAACAAAACATACGAAAAGGCAACAAAACAAAACAAAACAAAAACAACAACCCATAATTTGAAGAGAAAGAACAAGCATCAGAACCAGATATGACAGGGATGTTGGAAATGGCAGACCAGGAATTTAAAACAATTATCATTAATACGCTAAGGGTTCTAATGGATAAAGTAAACAGCATGCAAGAACAAATGAGTAATGAGAGCAGAGATGGAAATCCTAAGAATAACAACAAAATGCTAGAGATAAAAAAAAAAAAAACACTAAGAGAAATGAAGAGTGGCTTTGATGAGCTTATTAGAGAGGTAAGAATCTCCGAGCTTAAGAATATCTCAATACATACCTCCAAAACGAAAGCAGAGAACAAAGACAGAAAGAAATGAACAGAATACTGGAGAACCGTGGGACAACTGCAAGAGGCATAACATACATGAAATAGGAATATCAGGAGAAGAAAGGAACAGAAGAAATATTTGAAATAATGTCTGAGAATTTACCCAATTTAATGTCAACCACAGATCCAGGAAGCTCAGAGAAGACCAAGCAGGATAAATGCCCAAAAAAGTAAACCTAAGCATGTTTTAAAACTATAAAAAAAAGAAAATCAAAGATAAAGGGAAAATCCTGAAGAAAACAAAACAAAACACACACACACACACACACACACACACACACACACACACACAACAGAGGAAAAAACACTTAAAAAAAAAATAAAGGAGCAACGATGAGAATTACATCTGACTCAGAAACCATGCAAGGACAAAGAGAGTGGAGTGAAACATTTATAAAGTATTGAGAGAAAAAGCCCACCAATCTACAATTCTGTATGTTGTGAAATTATCTTTCAAAAGTAAAGGAGACAGATATAAAGACTTTCTCAGGCAAACAAAAATCGAGGAAATTTGTTGCCAGTAGACCTGCAATACAGGAAATGTTAACAGTTCTAAATTTAAAGAGAAGGAAAATAATATAGATCAGAATCTTGAATCTACATAAGAATGAAAGAGTACCAAAGGAAAAAAAATAAGTAAAAATAAAATAAAACTTTTTATTTTTCTTATTTTAATTGATCTAACAAAAGTTTGTTCAAAAAGACAGCAGCAATGTACTTGATAATGTACAGTTACATATATCTATATACTGGTATATAAAAGCCTAAACGACCGTTATGACAGAACGACTGATTGCTATGATGCGCACTGACCACCAGGGGGCAGATGCTCAATGCAGAAGCTGCCCCCAGCCTGCAGGACCCGATCGCTGATGGGGCCTGCCGGCCAACCTCCCAGGCCCTCACCCCGGCTGGGACAGGGAACCGGGGGTGGGTGGTGGCAGGCGCAGCCCCTTTCCCAGGGGGGCAGAGAGCTGGCGGTCAACCTCCTGGGTCCCTCTCCCCATCCCTCCCCGGGGCTGGCAGGTCCTGATAAGGGGCCGGGCCCCAGGCTGGGATGGGGAACTGGAGCTGGGTAGCAGCAGACGCGGGCGGTGAGGGGGGGAGGTAGGGAACTGTGCAGGGACGGCACATGGGTGGCGAGGGAAAGAGGAGGGGGCAGGTGGGGAGGTAGGGAACTGCGCGGTGGTGGCGCATGGGCGGCGAGACGGGGAACTGCATGGTGGCGGTAAGGAAAGGAGGGGGGTAACCTGATTGGCCCTGATCACTGGCTAGGCCTAGGGACCCCACCCATGCACAAATTCTGTGTACCAGGCCTCTAGTATGAACATACATGTATGCTTA